>NC_089685.1:72090507-72455167 GCF_031753505.1 Anomalospiza imberbis | reverse complement strand
TGCTGTCTCAAGCTCTCACCGTCCTTCCAAGGACAGCCCCGGGAGCCCCCCAAAAGCTCCTCTTCTCCGGCAGCTCCATGCCAAAGTGAGCTGAGGCAAACCCCCTTAAAAGAGCCCCCGGCAGGAGCCGGCCCCTCCTCATCCTCACAGCTCACACCTGGGGCTGCTCGGGGTTTCTTTCCAAATGAATTCAGAGACAAATTCCTATTCTTACCAATAGCTACAAAAACGAAACACTTGACGGGATTTAGTATTCTACACACACGCCTCCCCGTGCATTTTGGGGCAGCTTTGGGTCCCTCTGGGGGACGGCACCCAGCGTGACCCCCCCTCGTTCGCCACCCACCTGCTCCTCCACCGCAGTGTGCCTCCCTCTCCGAGGGACCTTGGGGCGCCCCAAAGGACATCAGAGCCCCGCGTCTTCGCCCCCTTTTCCCGGCCCCCAAAGAAGGCACAGAACGAGTCCAACTGCCCTGCAGAGCAGCCCAGCACTTCCTTCAATCCCTCTCCACGTGTCCATCCCCCCCGAAAGGGACTCTGCCGCAACAAGAAAGCCCCCCGAAGGGTTGAAGCTCCTGCCCAGCCTCGCTGTCACAGGCGAGGGGCAGAAAGAGGGAGTGGCAGAGACGGCGGGGACGCGGCACGGACGGCACGGCACAGAGCGGGGGCCGCTCTCGGCGCGATGCCGGGAAAGCCCCGGGTCCGGCAGTGCCGGGCGGCGTTTGGCCGGCACGGGGGGATCCGCCGAGAGCCTCCGGCCCCGTGCGGGGACTCCTGCCAGGGCCCAGGGGCGCCGCGCCGGGGGGGTCTGCGGACAGAGAACAGGAATACGGGGAGAAAGAAGGAAGAAGGAGAGGCAGAGAGAGGGACAAGAGGGGGAGCCTCACAGAGCGCCCGCCGGGCTGCAGCCCGAGCCCGCCCCGGCCTGCTCGGGATGCCGCGCTCGGCGGAGCTCGGCTCGCTTCGGCTGAACTCGGCTCCTCGGCTCGCCTCGGCTTTTAGCCGCTAGACTCGGCTGGATTCGCCTCTTCGGCGCAGCTCGGCTCGGCTCGGCTGAACTCGGAGCCTCTCGGCTCGGCTCCCTTCGGCTCAGCTCGGCTCCCTTCGGCTCCCCGCCGCCGCCGCCTCCCGTTTCGCGCGCACAGCTCGGTGCTCGCCCGCTGCCGAGCCCCGCGGGCGGCCCGGCCCGGCCCGGCCCGGCCGTCGCTCGGAACCCACCCCCCCCAACCCCCCACCGCAAGATTAGACCATGCAGGGTTTCTGTGTTAAACCCTTTTTGTCCTATAAGGAGACAACTTCTCTCTACCTCCTTCGTCTTCTCATTTTTCGTCTTGGATTGCAAAATCAGAGTTACAAAAACCTCGTCAAGTACAAGACTTAGTAAGTAGTCCAGAAGGTAGTCCCGTCAATTGCATAACCTAAAGAAAACCTTATACTTACGGTTCCACAAAAAAGAAATCGGACCAGAGTCCTACTCACTGTGTCAAACCTTATTTAAAACACACAAAACCCCCAAAAGAAATAGTTCCACAACCAAAACAAAACCTACAAGTAACACCAACCAGAACCACACCTCCAAATACGCTGCTTATCAGCCACCAATCCTAAAAACCTATTTTCTACACACCTTGGTAGTACAGCTCTTCACAACTAACCTCATCCTTTACAAACACTAAATCGCAAACCAAAAAACTTACACGTGACGTCGACTCTTCAAAGAGCATTTAGACACTCATACCCCAAATGACAGTTCAACCACCAAAAGTAAAATTACCGAGATCATTACAAATAAATACCTGTCTAATATTTAGTTACAAAACAACCCCAAAACCACACAAAACCACAAAGAAGTTACCTCAAAACATCAAACCTACCATTTAAAACAATTAACCCTACCAAGACCAAACATAACAGGAATACATTTAAAAAAAAAAAAAAACAAAAAAAAAAAACACCCAACCACCAACCAAAAATACCCAATGACTCCAACACAAATTGACTTCTCATTATCAAAACAGTATGACCTTTTAATAACCTAATTCTATTGTTTCTACATCTCTTTTAACACCTAAAAGAACTACAACTCACACTTGAACCACAGTAAACAAACTTACTTATTAACTAACCAAATGAAACAATAACACATCTGTACCTTTAAATAAATTGCTGCCAAATATAAACATCTTTAAACATACTACTTTGCCAAATAAAACAACTGTTTTTATTCTTAACACACAATCATAAATAGAAAACATGTTTTAAAGTATACAAATCGACGAAATCACAAGAAATCAATTTACAAAAACATTACAAAATGTTTTTAGAAATCAATCAATTACGCAGAAATAAAAAATAAGCCAATCATATTTTCAAAACTTAAAACATCACTAAATAACTTAAATCATTATTAAAAACTAAAAGACTCATTTTATTAATAACTATAATTATTACTTTCCATCTCCCCTACCTACTTCATTTTTTACATGGAACTCTACAAAAATCCTGAACAAGTATATTTATAACTTAAATTCCAAAACATATATTTATATATATATATAAAAAAACATACTTAACAAATAATCCACATACCAAACATGTAAACGAATAAAAAAAAAACCCTAATAAAATACTAAGATATTCATAACAAAAAAAGCCAAACTCATTAACATAAAAACCAATATAAACACATGGAAATACCTACAATTAAAAAATACATACCTGAATAAACAATATTCGTACCTTAATAATTCACTATAAACTCTTACCAATTAATGACTAACATTAATTACTTGATGCCAATGAAATACAAGGAACTGTTACTTTACCCAATAAATGTAATAAACTATTATAATATAACTAATAACTTTAAATCACACTTTATGAAAAATATAAAACATTAAAGCAAGGTATCCTAACAAAAAAAATCCCGTTATTATCACTACACAGAAAAAAAAATTAAAAAAAAAAAATACATATATCTACAAATATCTATATACAGGTAGATAGATAATATATCCATCTCAACAGCACTGTCTGGGATTGATTCTTGTTTTCTCTCTTGACTCCTAAATTTATTAGCCATAGAGTATGGAGTAAGGAAATCATTTTATTTATCACCTTGTTCTCCAGAAACCTGAAAAACAAAATAAAACAAAACAAAAACAAAGGGAAAAAAAAAACCACCCAACCACCAACCAAAAATACCCAATGACTCCAACACAAATTGACTTCTCATTATCAAAACAGTATGACCTTTTAATAACCTAATTCTATTGTTTCTACATCTCTTTTAACACCTAAAAGAACTACAACTCACACTTGAACCACAGTAAACAAACTTACTTATTAACTAACCAAATGAAACAATAACACATCTGTACCTTTAAATAAATTGCTGCCAAATATAAACATCTTTAAACATACTACTTTGCCAAATAAAACAACTGTTTTTATTCTTAACACACAATCATAAATAGAAAACATGTTTTAAAGTATACAAATCGACGAAATCACAAGAAATCAATTTACAAAAACATTACAAAATGTTTTTAGAAATCAATCAATTACGCAGAAATAAAAAATAAGCCCATCATATTTTCAAAACTTAAAACATCACTAAATAACTTAAATCATTATTAAAAACTAAAAGACTCATTTTATTAATAACTATAATTATTACTTTCCATCTCCCCTACCTACTTCATTTTTTACATGGAACTCTACAAAAATCCTGAACAAGTATATTTATAACTTAAATTCCAAAACATATATATATATATATATAAAAAAAAACATACTTAACAAATAATCCACATACCAAACATCTAAACGAATAAAAAAAAACCCCTAATAAAATACTAAGATATTCATAACAAAAAAAGCCAAACTCATTAACATAAAAACCAATATAAACACATGGAAATACCTACAATTAAAAAATACATACCTGAATAAACAATATTCGTACCTTAATAATTCACTATAAACTCTTACCAATTAATGACTAACATTAATTACTTGATGCCAATGAAATACAAGGAACTGTTACTTTACCCAATAAATGTAATAAACTATTATAATATAACTAATAACTTTAAATCACACTTTATGAAAAATATAAAACATTAAAGCAAGGTATCCTAACAAAAAAAAAATCCCGTTATTATCACTACACAGAAAAAAAAATTAAAAAAAAAAAATACATATATCTACAAATATCTATATACAGGTAGATAGATAATATATCCATCTCAACAGCACTGTCTGGGATTGATTCTTGTTTTCTCTCTTGACTCCTAAATTTATTAGCCATAGAGTATGGAGTAAGGAAATCATTTTATTTATCACCTTGTTCTCCAGAAACCTGAAAAACAAAATAAAACAAAACAAAAACAAAGGGAAAAAAAAAACCACCCAACCACCAACCAAAAATACCCAATGACTCCAACACAAATTGACTTCTCATTATCAAAACAGTATGACCTTTTAATAACCTAATTCTATTGTTTCTACATCTCTTTTAACACCTAAAAGAACTACAACTCACACTTGAACCACAGTAAACAAACTTACTTATTAACTAACCAAATGAAACAATAACACATCTGTACCTTTAAATAAATTGCTGCCAAATATAAACATCTTTAAACATACTACTTTGCCAAATAAAACAACTGTTAATTTTTTATTCTTAACACACAATCATAAATAGAAAACATGTTTTAAAGTATACAAATCGACGAAATCACAAGAAATCAATTTACAAAAACATTACAAAATGTTTTTAGAAATCAATCAATTACGCAGAAATAAAAAATAAGCCCATCATATTTTCAAAACTTAAAACATCACTAAATAACTTAAATCATTATTAAAAACTAAAAGACTCATTTTATTAATAACTATAATTATTACTTTCCATCTCCCCTACCTACTTCATTTTTTACATGGAACTCTACAAAAATCCTGAACAAGTATATTTATAACTTAAATTCCAAAACATATATTTATATATATATATAAAAAAACATACTTAACAAATAATCCACATACCAAACATCTAAACGAATAAAAAAAAACCCCTAATAAAATACTAAGATATTCATAACAAAAAAAGCCAAACTCATTAACATAAAAACCAATATAAACACATGGAAATACCTACAATTAAAAAATACATACCTGAATAAACAATATTCGTACCTTAATAATTCACTATAAACTCTTACCAATTAATGACTAACATTAATTACTTGATACCAATAAAATACAAGGAACTGTTACTTTACCCAATAAATGTAATAAACTATTATAATATAACTAATAACTTTAAATCACACTTTATGAAAAATATAAAACATTAAAGCAAGGTATCCTAACAAAAAAAAATCCCGTTATTATCACTACACAGAAAAAAAAATTAAAAAAAAAAAAATATATATATCTACAAATATCTATATACAGGTAGATAGATAATATATCCATCTCAACAGCACTGTCTGGGATTGATTCTTGTTTTCTCTCTTGTCTCCTAAATTTATTAGCCATAGAGTATGGAGTAAGGAAATCATTTTATTTATCACCTTGTTCTTCAGAAACCTGAAAAACCAAATAAAACAAAACAAAAACAAAGGGGAAAAAAAGAAAAAAAAAAAAGAAAACCACATTTGAAAGGCAGATCCTCACCAGCAGCTGGTCCATCTCCTACAGGGGACCATATTCTAGTGCACTTTTGGTGCACTTGCCTGAACTTGGCGTGGCAGAAGAGATTATTTTTGTGAGGGAGAGAGGCGAGGGGAGGAGAAAGAATGTTCTAGACAGCTCAAATCCATTACTGTGCCACTTCCTGTGCAGCAGGTCCTGTGACAGGATGGGAACTGAGGGTGCTTGAAATTTAAAAGGTAAAGACACCAGCACAAGGTGCCACTTTGCTTTTTAAGGAAGTGGTTTCCAAATCACAAAGCTTCACCACCCCTCCGCCCCATCATCCCCTCCTACCACAACCTGAAAGCGTCTTGATTCTGTTTTCAAAACCACAAGGGACACCTCAGCGTTCAGCAAGTTCTGCCAGTGCAGCCCTTGGTGCCCCCGCCTCCCTGCCTGTCACCCTTGCTTTCATCCTCAGCCACGTCATTCTTCCACCGGGGACGGGAAATTGTTCCCATTTCTCCTGTCCTCCTCCGGTTACCTTTTCTCTAAGCTGTGCGGGACCCAGGCGAGGAGGCTGCGATCCTCTAGCAGCTCATAGGCAGCTCTGGTGACACGGGCAGCACTCTGTAATATCTCCAGAATGCGACTCTGAAACAGAAAATGCAGCGTGTTCTTTTACAGCCAAGACCTAATTCTCTAACTTAAAATGAGCAATTCGGCTGGTACCTGATCAACGCCCCAGGTAAAACGCACACCACTTGTTCTCAGCAAGTCCAGAGAAGGAAAGACATTCTCCCTTCAAAGCTTCACACCACAGGTGCTGCGCTGACAAGAAGTATTCAAGTAGCAAGACAATTTTCTCCTTTGCCCAAGGTTTTGGTACTTGAAATACCCAGGGTGGGTGCTCCCAAACCTGAGAGCTCCTGGCCCGTGAGTTTCCCTCCTGCTGAAGCACCGTTCAGGTAACAAATGTGCTGGCCGGGGAATAGAGACCCCAAAAAGAAAAGGCCCCGACTGCAGGAGCAAAACCACGGCACCCACGTGAGGCTCCTTGATGGCAGGAAGCTGTTCCAGTTTCAGGGCATAAGGATGGGACTGGTTTAGACACAAGCAACTCTTTCCCCCTCCCCACATACACCTAACCGGCAAGGAACAGATTTTCAAGAGGACCAAGGCAGAATCGGCTGTTCCTTTCTCTGTGGTACTTGAGATCTTGAAGCCCCACAAGCTTGTTGTGGTTTGGGGGTAGTTGGGAACTGCTCTTTTTGAACTCTTACCTGGGAGCCCTCGTCACACAAAGGACTGCTGAAAAGGGAAAAGAATCACCCGGAAAATCCTCTGGTAGACGTGAAGCTCATAGCAGTGTTTGCCACACAGCCCCTCCCCAGGAAACCTGAGCATCCACTCACGCTCTGCTTTGTGCTGGAAGCCACAAAGAAAAATACCACCATCAGACATTCAGACATTTCCAAAGAATACCAGCCCCTAAGAGCAACAAAACCCCGCTTCCCTCTGACGGCCAGCTCAGGGCTTCCCTGAGCTGGTTCTGGACTTCTGCATTTCCATTCCTATCAAATTTAATCGCTGACGTCCCGTGGGAGCAGTCAGTCTGCAGCCCAAACATGCAGTGGAAATGGAGTTTTATTAGTTGCTGTTTCTAAAACACTTCCGTTGAACTCAAAGTTACTAATCTGAACTCAAAGTTACTAATCTGAACTCAAAGTTACTAATCTGAACTCAAAGAGGAATTGCAGCTAGCCGGGGCAGAACAGTCTTTGCTTGTGCTCACAGAGCATACACAGCACAGCTCGTTGCGCCTTAGTACGGAGAAAGCAACAAAAACCCCAGAGAATTGACATTTTTAATTGCAATACGAAACATAAGAAAGGTGCTTCTAATTAACTGCCTGTGGGAGAATGAGGTTTCCTTGTATTTGTACGGCTGCTTTTAACACGTTTCTGAAGAATTCCTGGATTGCCTAAAATGGGACTCTTACCTCAAAACCAAAACTGGAGAAAAGCTGGAGGAAAGCCGGTATTCCGGCTCAGGTCCAAATACTGGTGTGACAGAAGGAATCTCTTCACCTTCATGTACATGTGCTCCTCTGTAAAGAGAAAAAGCTGGCACCGTGGAGGAGGACAGTGCTCCCAATCCACAAGCACGGGCGACAATTTGTGGAAGCTGCAGCGAGCGTGCAGGGCTCCCAGCGGGCAGAGCAGCCTGGGGGTGCCGTCCGGATCAAAACACCCAGAAACCTGAGAGAAAGAAACTGAACGGAAGCCGGCTAAAAGCCGTCCCTGTGCCGATGACTCCTTCCAGCAACTTGCTCACGAGGAGGCAGGGATTGATTCGCTACTCACCAGCCCATCTGGCCAAGGTCAGAGCTCTCTGCCCACCGAGGACACGGTAGCCAGCAGGGACCCTTCTCCCACTCTCCAGCACGGACCTGTGAAGCCAGAGAGAAGTTTACAGAGCAGAAACAGCCAGAAGATGCTCTCTGCTTCCATACGCTCTCTGATCGATCATCCCAAAGGAAAGTCCCCACGGATCGGAAGCAACCACCTCTCGTTTCTCCTCCGCAGTCGTCACTGCCTTGCCTTTCTGTGCAAGCGCTTCCTCCCGTGCCCATCCCCAGAGCACGTTTAGTCCGTCTTTTCTTCCCAATCGCAACACTCCAGCGCAAATGCCACTTCTCACACACACAAAGCAAACAGTCATCTGCTTCAGCTTTTGGCTTAGAAAGTAAAAACTTGAGTGCGTCTGGCTACACGATTAAAACACTGAGACGCATAGATGGTCATAGATGGAAAGCTTTCCAGGAGAGAAGAGAGCTGATTTGCTAGCACACTTCCATACGCCTTCAGAAAAATCAGAATTCACAGCAACGCCTAAGACCCCTGCTGAGGAACCCAGCCCTCCTGGGGACACCCAGTGCAGCAGGCACGGGAAAAGGATGGGAAAAGCCAAGCTTGGGGTGAAAAAAAAGATGACATCAATACAGCAGCCTCTAAAAAAAGCCTTCACACGGCAATAGCGGGAACCAGTCCCATTTGCTCCGTCCTTGCTCTTTGGGATGACATAAAGAGGAAATGAAAGCACGTGAAACACCGTGGCAGACCTAGGGCGTACCAGGCGCTCCTTTTGGCAGCGTGGACGACAATCGTCTCTTTGCGCACTAAGAGGCAGCCCAGTTCCAGCCCATCCTTAGCCCAAGCCTCCCCGCCTCCCACGCCCCAGCGCTCTGCTCTGGGCTTTGGAGCTGTCGCCCTCTCCTCCCGCAGCAGCACGGCACCGGAACACAGCGAGGCAAAGCGTGCCGGAGCCGCCCATCCTGCGTACCTGTGGGCTCCCGGCGGTGGGCAAGTCCGGCCCGGCGGGCACGGAGACAGACGGCTCGGGCACCTGCAGCGGCTGTTCTGCCCCGATGCTTTCGTGTTCTCCTGCATTTCCCTGCACCGGAGGGGAGCGGATTGTGTGCGAGTGGAGAGGGCGGGGAAGTGCGGGGAAGCACGGCGAGGCGGCGGGACGAGACAGGGACGACTCGCTCGACCTTGCAAAGATGGCGGCAGGAAGGGCGGGGAAAGCCGGGGCCCCGCTCCGCCGACGGCGCCGCCTGCACGCCGCCCCGGCGGGATTTTCCGGCACGCGGTCGCTTCCAGCGTCTCGAGAGGGACGCGCGCGGGGGTCGGGGAAGGGGGGGCGCAGCCCTGTTCCGACGCCGCTCGCCCGCCGCCCCCGGCCCGTGAGCGCCGCGACCGCGCCCCCGCCGCCGGCCGAAACCGGCGCCGCCGAGCCGCCCTCGCCGCTGCCGTTCTTCTCAGCCATCGCGTCTCTTTGCGCTCCCGAATCTCCTTTCCCCCTCCCCTCTATTTACAGACACCGCCCCGCTCGCCGCTCGCTCCCGCCCCTCGGCAGCCGTCCTTCCCCCCCGGCACCCAGCGGCGAAGGGCAGGGCGCTGGCTGAGGGCCGGGGGGGGGGGGGGGGGGGGTCTGCAGTACCGCTCTCTGTCCACAAGCCGCTCGCCCGGAGAGAAGGGAGGCAGAAAAGGACAGGGGCGATGCCCTGGGAAAAATCCTCAAAAAATAAATGGCCCCAAAAAGCCCGCACACAAGCTAAAACCCACTGCCGCTACCCAAATAAAACCCCTCCGTTTTTGCCGCTGCCTGTCGGCGCCCGCCCAAAACCTGACCGCCCGCGGAGCCGCTGAGCCCACAGCCCGTGGCCACGGCACGGGCAACACCGTAAAAAATCCCGCGCGGGCGGCGCCGACGTCAGGGTGGGGAGCAGGAGGCAGAGCGGGATCCTGGTTTTTCCCGCCGTTTTTGCCGCCATCATGAGAAGGTCAAGTGAATCCGCGACACTCCGGCCGAGCCGCTCCCAAGATGGCGGCCGCTGCAGCACCTCCGCGGGGGGCTGCAGCACCGCGCTCTGGCCACAAGGCGGCGGCACTGCCGCCCGCCTCAGCCGGCGGCTGCAGTACCGCGCTCTGGCCACAAGGCGGCGACACTGCGGCCCGCCTCTGCCGGGGGCTGCAGTACCGCGCTCTGGCCACAAGGCGGCGGCACTGCGACCCCCCCCCCCCCCCTCAGCCGGGGGCTGCAGTACCGCTCTTTTGCCACAAGGCGGCGGCACTGCGGCCCGCCTCAGCCGGCGGCTGCAGTACCGCGCTCTGGCCACAAGGCGGCGACACTGCGGCCCGCCTCAGCCGGCGGCTGCAGTACCGCGCTCTGGCCACAAGGCGGCGGCACTGAGACCCGCTTCAGCCGGGGCTGCAGTACCGCGCTCTGGCCACAAGGCGGCGGCACTGCGACCTCCCCCGTCAGCCGGCGGCTGCAGTACCGTGCTCTGGCCACAAGGCGGCGGCACTGCGGCCCGCCTCAGCCGGCGGCTGCAGTACCGTGCTCTGGCCACAAGGCGGCGGCACTGAGACCCGCCTCAGCCGGCGGCTGCAGTACCGCGCTCTGGCCACAAGGCGGCGGCACTGCGGCCCGCCTCAGCCGGCGGCTGCAGTACCGCGCTCTGGCCACAAGGCGGCGACACTGAGACCCGCCTCAGCCGGCGGCTGCAGTACCGCGCTCTGGCCACAAGGCGGCGGCACTGCGGCCCGCCTCAGCCGGCGGCTGCAGTACCGCGCTCTGGCCACAAGGCGGCGGCACTGCGGCCCGCCTCAGCCGGCGGCTGCAGTACCGCGCTCTGGCCGCAAGGCGGCGGCACTGCGGCCCGCCTCAGCCGGCGGCTGCAGTACCGTGCTCTGGCCACAAGGCGGCGGCACTGAGACCCGCCTCAGCCGGCGGCTGCAGTACCACGCTCTGGCCGCAAGGCGGCGGCACTGAGACCCGCCTCAGCCGGCGGCTGCAGTACCGCGCTCTGGCCACAAGGCGGCGACACTGCCGCCCGCCTCAGCCGGCGGCTGCAGTACCGCTCTTTTGCCACAAGGCGGCGGCACTGCGGCCCGCCTCAGCCGGCGGCTGCAGTACCGCGCTCTGGCCACAAGGCGGCGGCACTGAGACCCGCCTCAGCCGGGGGCTGCAGTACCGCGCTCTGGCCACAAGGCGGCGGCACTGCGGCCCGCCTCAGCCGGCGGCTGCAGTACCGCGCTCTGGCCACAAGGCGGCGGCACTGAGACCCGCCTCAGACGGCGGCTGCAGTACCGCTCTTTTGCCACAAGGCGGCGGCACTGCGGCCCGCCTCAGCCGGCGGCTGCAGGACCGCTCTTTTGCCACAAGGCGGCGGCACTGAGACCCGCCTCAGCCGGCGGCTGCAGTACCGTGCTCTGGCCACAAGGCGGCGACACTGCGGCCCTCCTCAGCCGGCGGCTGCAGTACCGTGCTCTGGCCACAAGGCGGCGGCACTGCGGCCCGCCTCAGCCGACGGCTGCAGTACCGCGCTCTGGCCACAAGGCGGCGGCACTGAGACCCGCCTCAGCCGGGGGCTGCAGTACCGCGCTCTGGCCACAAGGCGGCGGCACTGCGGCCCGCCTCAGCCGGCGGCTGCAGTACCGCGCTCTGGCCACAAGGCGGCGGCACTGAGACCCGCCTCAGACGGCGGCTGCAGTACCGCTCTTTTGCCACAAGGCGGCGGCACTGCGGCCCGCCTCAGCCGGCGGCTGCAGTACCGCTCTTTTGCCACAAGGCGGCGGCACTGAGACCCGCCTCAGCCGGCGGCTGCAGTACCGCGCTCTGGCCACAAGGAGGCGGCACTGCCGCTCGCCTTGGGGCCGCACGGGAAAAAAAACCAAAAACAAAAAAAACAAAAAAAACCAACAACAACAACAAAAAAAAACACCAACAAAAACCCCCTGCCTTTAACCCAATAAGAACCCAAATTAAAAAAAAAACGAACTTCTCTTGTAAACTATATTTCAATCTATTTTATCTTTATACTTTTCATGTTTATATCCACATTTTGATTTAGAGTGTATATGGATGTATAATCATACAATTTATTCCTATTACTTATATTTTATTATATTTTATATTTTTACACATATCTCAATATATTGATGATATATTTCTACATGCAGATTGATATTTCTAAAAGGTTTATACTGTTTATAATAAAACCCTTCCTCTACCCAAGTAAAAAAAAAAAAAAATCCTTTCTTTTAAACCGTGTTGAATTTTTTAAAATTTATATTTTTCGCACTTATATTCAAATTTACATTTTAAATGTAGAGTGATGTATGGTGTTACTTATATTCTATTTCTTCCTATTACTTATTTTTATTTCTATATTATATTTTACAGATATCTTTATACATCGATTATATATTATCTGTATTTAGAATTATATCAAAATAAAATGTATATACATCTTTTTCTTTTCAAGAAAATTCCTGCCTTTAAGCAAACGAAACCTTAAAAAAGCCCTTTCTTCAAACGATCTTTAAATATTTACATATTTTCATAATTTTATTCACATTTGCATTTAGAGTGTATATTGACGTATTATATTAAAAAGATGTAATCTATATAATAATGCAACAAGATAGATAAATTATTATTTCTATTTTACGTCATATATACGCCCATACATATATTTACTTACTTTTTAATTTTTATATAGATCTTAACGTATGTATGATGTATTTCTATACATAGACTTCTAGCTTTATTTTATAATTTTTGTAATAAAAACCCTGCCTACTACCAAATTAAATGAAACAAATTTATTTTAAACTATATTTGAATATTTCAGTATTTATGGTTTTGATATTTACGTTTATAAGAGCGTGTATATTGTATTACAATAAATTTTATATATACAATAAATACAATATATATCTATACAATATAAATACAAAATATATCTACACATATTAATGATACATTTTATGTTGATATTTTATATGGATTTAGTTTATAGCTATCATCTATGTTTACATGTATTTACACAAACATATAAAACACTCTCTATCAAACATTATAACATCTTGTGGTAAGAGATTATTTATGTTACATGTTCTCTTGATATGTATTCTCTTTGTATTTAAAACTGGAATTTTATATTCCCATTTTTATATTTCTGGATTTGTTTTCTTTCATTATAGTTATAATTTTGCATTTAAAATCCAATTCCTGAAACTAAAATGCCAATACAAACAGCATCCAATTCCCACCAATGCCGTCCAAAAATGCTAGAACGGCTCCACCGGCCAACCAACTACCAGCAAAAAAACCCCACACTACACTCTTTTCGCTAACAATTCTTATCACATCACACGAATGAAACAAAAATTTGTTCAAGCCCTATAGAAACCCACACAGCAAATCACAAAGACCACCAAAAAGAAGAAAAAAAAAAAACAACAAAACCAAACCCAACTAACATACTAAACTCCAAACCCTACAGCAGACCCTGAACGTTACTAAAACCCAAAAATGGAACCAAAACTCTACCTCTACGCTAACTCATAAAGAGAACCCAATACTCTATAAAATTAACTAAAAAAACCCACCAAACTCATTACCAATATAAAAAAATCTAAACCACAGAGAAACAAACAAATCACCACCCAAATAAAATAACTGCCTTTAAAAAATTTAGCATATAAATACCCATGTTCCCAAAAATAAAACGAATAAAAAACTGCAACTAAATAGATCAAACTACAAAAAAAAAACAAAAAAAAAACCAAAAACCCAACAACTTAAATTAACAACAGCAAAAGTATTCCTAACTCAATAAACCCATAACGCCTCAAACCATCAAAACCAAAATACTACCTAGAAATAAACACGAAGCCAAAAGATAAGTGTAACCATAAACAATATCTCCCAAATTCTCTGCAACAATAAAACATACACGACAATCAAAAAACCAAATGAATAAAACCTCTATAATACACTAAACAATAATGCAATCATCAATATTATAAAAACCTCACTAATGAACTACAGGACACTACCTCAAACCCACCAAAACAAACACTACAGCCTCTACGGCAAAAAAAGTCACCACAACCGAATTAAAAACCTACCCTCTACTTCATGCTACGACCCATAAAAACCACTGTAAACCTTAAAAAATATAGTTTTAAATTATAATTTTTATCCAACCAACCAACCAACCAACCAAACAAAAAAAAAACCCCAACCAAAATCCCACAAAAAAAAAAAAAAAAAATCCAACAACAAAGCTCAATCGAAAAAACCCCTTGTCATCAGCACCTGAACCAAGAACCATGACATTCGAGAAGTACACCGTGTCCATTAGCATACACCTACTACGAACCAAACGAAACGATACAATCAATTCCTAAAAACCACCTCAAAACCGCCCCATCAAGGAACTTGGGAACATTGAAAGCCGCGCTCCCGGCACGAAAGCGGCTCCTCCGGCGGGCAGAGGCGGCGCCGCGCCGGGAGACCCCCGCCCGCTGCCCCCTCTGCCCGGCGGGGCCGGCACCGGGCCCGGGGCGCCCCGGCGGCGCCCGAGCCCCGCGCCCGGAGCGGACGGAGCGGCCGGCACCGGCCGGCACCGGCGCAGCGCCGCGCCGCCTCTCCCGCCCGCCGGCCCGGCAAAGCTCCCCTCGGCTCCGCACGCCTCGCAGCGGCGCGGCTCTGGCGGTCCCGCGGCAGCCCGGCCGCGCCAAACTCCCCTTCCCCCTCAGCAGCTCCCCGGGCCATGCCAGCAGCGCCCGCCACAGAACCTTTGGTGCCGGCCCAGGGGCAGAAGAAGCGCCCTCCAAGGCAGCGGCACACCCCGATTTCAACCCTTCAAACGCTGCGAGAGCTGCAGCTTCCTTCAGTTCAACCCCCGAAACCGACGCCACACTCAGGTGCTCGCCTCACTTCATCGAGGGCAAATAAATGTGTTCTCCCCTTCCATTTCGTCCCCTAGAAGAGCAGAAAAGAAGGGGCTTTCCTCAAATGAAATCCCTCAGATTGTGGGAATCTTTAAAATCAGAGGGTTTGGGGAAAGCTGCAAAAAAAAGGCAGGCCTCACAAACAGCACAACTGCGGGTAGAGCTAAGCACTAGACATCAGATTTGTCAGCAGACAAATTATACAAGAAGTAGCAGTTAACTACAACTAGAGCAATGGTCTGTGTATTAACGCCCCTCTAGAACAACTCCCTAAGCTACAGAAAAGTACATCTAGCGAGACACTAGGAAGTTCTAAGCTTGAGAATGGAGCCCCGTGCATTGTGTTTTAAGGCTTACAAGCAGGTATTGCACTCGAAATAAGCGAGCATTGTTTTAAAAAGCAAAGGTACGTGTGCTTACAGGGGTTAGACAGAACTACTGTCAATATGCTTGTGCTTCGTGTGACCGGTCCAAAAACTTTCCAGTAAATTCTAACATTAGGTTCTTGGTCTGCTGGCGGGGATGTGAGCTGCTGGCATCTTCCCACTGTCATAAGCATGTCATGAGAGTGATGCGAGAAAATTAAACAGCTCGAGACGCCTTCCTCAGCAGTCCCGCCCCGTTCGTGATTTCTACATAGACCCCCGGCCGGCGAGACAAATGATGGGAAAGGGGGATTTTACCTCAAGCCAAACCCTTTAAAAGGAGGGACAACAGGGCTGCCCCCTCCATTTAAACCTAAGGGTGATGAAAATGGAGGGGGGGGTTAACCTCAAATCGAACCCATCAAACGACAACAATATTTTCCCCCTTCCATTTAAAATAGAACCCAGGGGTTCCCTGCCACCCCTGGGATACCCCTAACACCCTGGAAAAGGCAGGTTTGCCTTCAGCCAATACCCTCAAAACCACAAGCGAAGAGGGATTGCCCACCTGTTCAGACAGGGTCAATAATGGAAAAGAAGTCGCTACCTTCAATTTGAATTGCTTTTGTCCTCAAAATCCCCCCATTTTTTTTTTCCTGGGGACACCGGGGAGGGATTGGCAATATAAAATTGAAAAGGGAAAGGAGAAAACCTGGGGTGGTCAGTTTTCTTTCACAGGGAAAAGGGCTGGTCTTTTTCTCTAGAGGCCTCTGGCCCTAAGTTGGCGGCTGCCTCCAAAAAACCAAGGATGTGTCCCAGACCTAACCTGCCCCCACCTTAAACTTGTGCTGCCCTGACAGTCCCAAGAGCATCCTGCAAACTGACATGAGAAACCTGGGCTGGTGATCTCGGTTTCACAGGGAAACATGGCATGCACCATCATCATCTTAAAAATTCAGGCTGCTGGGTTTGAAGCCAGCCTCCAGCCCTTTATCCATAAGCCCAGTCCCAAGCAGGCTCAGCCAACAGCCAGGTAGAGCAGAGCCCCCAGCACTGCCCGAGATGGACCAGGGGGAACCAAGTTGGGTGCCAGGGAGCTTGCAGTGCCTCTCGCTTAACACTCCTCGCTCCCCAGTGCTGTGTCTAAGAAGAGAAACAGTCAAATGGCCCAGCTGGGAGAATTTTAGTTCTATGGTGAGGGCAGTGGTCTACACCTTAGTCATCCACACCACTTTGGAGTGTCACACTGTGCACTAGCCCAGCTTGTCCTGGGGCACATCCCACCCATCCTGTAATTGGAACTTCATGTCAGCTGCTGCCTTCAGAGACAGAGGAGGAGTGCAATTCTGTGTTTCTTTACCCTGCAAGGGCATGTAAGAGCTGTGCACAAGGAAATGTTGGCATATCTAGTTCACACAAATCCAGCAATGTTTGTCTCTAGGCTTTGTATAGATCAGTGGTTTTGTAGTCATCGTAACAACAGTGAAAACCTCTTTGTCAGAACTTGCTCGAAATGCATGAATGGTCTTCTAAAGCCATACCTTGTTACTGGATGATTCCCGGGGACCTGGCCCAGATTACACAGCACGGAAGCAGCACGGAAATGCTCCAGTGCAGTGGCACGGGAAGGGGCAGGGAGAGGGGCCCAGGGAGCCGCGGGAGCCTGGTCGGGATAGCAGGGGATGGGTGGGATCCGCGCATCCCTGGCGGGTACGGCAGGGACGGAGCCGCCGCCTCTCCCCGGCTGGGGACACGCCAGCGTCGCCTCTCCCCCGCGGCAAGGGGGGCACGGCAGGGACGGAGGGCACGACAGGGACAGCGGCTTCAAAAGCAGCGCCGGGGCTGTGCCTGCGGAAACCACCGGAGGGACAGGGCATCCCCGGCAGCATCCCGGGCGGGATGGCGGGGACGGCGGCGGGGACGCGTCACCGAGCCGAGCTGTCCCCGCTCCCTGCCCACCCCCGAGCGCTCCGGACCCCTCCGGAGGAGATGGCACCGGGCGCGCACTCCGCCCCTCTGCCCCCGTTACCTTCCACGTGCCCAGCCCCAGGAGCGGCATGCTGGCCCCGGTGCAGAGCTGCACGCAGGTGGCCATGGCTCCAGCCGGGAATGCCGCCCGCTGGTGCCGCCCGCCGGGCCCTGGAACGGCGGCAGCGCCGTGCCCGCCCCGTCCCGGGCCCCGCCCGCCCGGGACAGCCACGGCCCCGCAGACCGGGGGAACGCCGGGCCGGGCCGGGCCGGGCCAGCGCTGCGGCTCCCCGAGCCCCCACAGCTACAGTGTGGGCTCTGGGTATCCTCCGAAGGTGGGATGGAGTTTGTGATAACCAGAGAGGAAAAGTGACCTCCTTTGTAGGGCTAAATTAGAAAGCAGCTATTTTAAAGAAGAATGTTGTGTGGTCAGTCATGGTTCATGGTATCAGTTATCCAGTTATTTTAGCTCCTAATCATGGCATGTTCTTGATGCTGCTGTGACAGTCTCTCAGCCTTTTTGTCATCTGTCAAGCACTTTTCATCCATGCACTCACACCTACAACCCAAAGATGTACAGTGCAAGTAGATCGAGATTGTCTAAGAGTATTCACCCACTGCACACTGAGTTAAATAGTAGTACAGCATGAGCACTAAGTCAGCATTGGGCTCCACTACTATTAACCTTCACAAATGCTGTTTTTTGTTAATCATGTTCTCGAGGAAGTCTCTTGACCACTCAAGTTGCTCAAGACACAGCTCAAACTTCACGAGCCTTTGCCAGAGACCACAGCTTGTTCTGGTGTGGATGTTATGGATCAGAATGCAGATGTTCTGCAGGTGCCCTGTGCCCACCAGCCCAAGGCACACATGGACATACAGACACCTGAACTGCCACACTGTCACAACACCTCCCAGCTATCCTAGCACTGCCCAGCCAGGCTCACCTGCACCCTCCACTGTTGGGATCTGTGATATTTAAATGATCCTGAGATTGTAGAAAGTCTCTGTCTTTCAGCCCCGCTGCCAAAGAAGGAGTCGTAATTCATCTGTGCTGGTTTTCAAGGTTGTTTATTCTTTCTTATCTAAAATATTTCTTCTCTGACCTGCAGCAGGTCTGTCTCGCAGGACAGCGTGCCCCTCAGTGGGATGTTACAAACATTATATACCAAAAACTATGTGTGGTATGTTTACAATAATGTGCCAATACCTATCACCCATGTTGAACAGTGTGTCCCCAGCCCAAACCAACAGAAAAATGCCAACACCACAGTGAGACATGGAGGGCATGAAGAAGAAGAAAAAGGACAAGGCACACCCAGTTTCCTCCATCTTGCCTCCTTTGAACCCCTTACCTAGAATCCTAAAATTCTACTTTTGCACCCGTGCCACACTAATTACTACTTTTATCAAACACTCAGAGCTTGTAATTCATCCTGAAAGACTGAAAAATCTTTTGCATGGACAGAGATCAGAGACAGTGTCTCTCGGGGCTCTGTACAGGGGGGCTCCTGACCCCCTGCGAGGGTCCCAGACCTTCCACGGCAGCCAGAGGGACGCCCTGGATTCCCACACTCCACCACCTTTTGTCAGGGGAAAACTTTACTCAATCACATGGTTACAGTGAGCAGAGACCTGTCCCAGTGACTCAGCACATTAGAATAGAACTTCCAAACCAGCAGTAATCAAAATATTTTTATTTTGGTCAAGAATAAAATTGAACATCAATCTCTGTCCAGTTTCAGCCTGTAAAAAAGTGACTGAAATAAGGCCCAGTATGAGTTATTATTCATCTATAGGTCTGGACACTTCTCCCATTCATTCTTATTTTCTAGAAAGCTTTGGGCTGTTCTCTAGGAGTTAATTTTGTCGTTTACCTTCAGCCAGTGATTATGTGATTATTCAGGATGGATTTTTCTCCTGCACTTACACATCCTTAACCCTGAAGCCTTAAGTGGTGCTGATGCAAGACAGTAGATAAAAATCAGTTGCTAGTTCCCTCTTCTGTTTTCTCCTTTGCTATTTCAGCCATGCAGAGACACTCATGTAATAAGAATTATCATATGTTCTGTTTTCTTCAGAAGAAGTGTACAATTTCCTTTCACCAAAGGAAAAACCCAAAGTCACTGAACACATATCCTGTGCCTTAGCTGGGAAGAGGGATACAGTGTGTCAGCTACATGGTGCACAATTCGAGGCAATGGTTGAAGCTCATTAAACCCTGGGGGCCTGAGAGAGGGCAGGAATAAAACATCTTCAGTATTCTGCATTGAAAGGGTACTCCTTGTGGTTTTTGCACCTGGAGGAAATCAAAGAGGAAAGATTACTCAAGGCTAAAATTACTGCTGTATAGAACAACAGTGGGTGTACAGAGGAGCCTTCAAAGCTGGCTCTGAACTGAATAACTGCAGAATGAACTTAAGAGACTTGATAGTATAGAAACAGCCTACAGGACCAACAATTCCAGCCTTTTTCTATTATTCAGGCACTGAACAGTGGTGGGACCAAGTTACTTTCTAGACAGAGAGTTAAAATTCACACTGCTTACAGAGACAGCAGCAGTTTCTGTGGTCTTGCAGCCAAGACTGCCTGTCTTGGTGCCTATCTGCAAGCAGCTGTGCTTTGTACTGCAAAACAGATGGTCATTCCCCACCACAACCCACTGTGTAAGAGCTGATATCAATTTATAATACCCCACAGAAAAAAATTACCCAAAACTGAAAACCACCTAGTGCTCATTTCTCCCATATCAACCCAGCCAAAGTTATCAACTAGAACTCTCATTTTGGAATTCCAGGCACACAAAGTTTCCTGGAGAATGGATTCACAATGAATACACAGCATGACTTATCCTCGCCTATCAGTCAATAAAGTGGAAGTATAACAACAGATGCTTCATCCCCAAAATTATTTCAGATCTCAAAATATACCCATATTGAACAGCTATAACCAGTTCCTGTGAGATCAGGATAAAGATCATTGAAAATGTAAGAGTTTGAAGGACACAAACTGTCACTTACGTGACCATTTCACAGATCCTCCAGTTTCTGTTTAAGCTAAGAAGGGTGGCCATCTCTTCTTTAGTCAGTTCAAAGTCAAACACCTAAAAAGAGAAAACCAGCTGGATTTAACTTCTTTGAACAAGTCAAATCAGAAGCAAGATTCACGAGATTAAAGAACAAGTTCTTATCAGAAAAGATGCTGGGTACAAGTGATGGATTCATGAAACATGGAAAGGAAAATAAATCCAGACTCTACTGGCAGAGGGAAGAAACAGAAGAACAGGAGACACCATGTAAAGTGCCTGATAGTTTTATCAGCACACTGTTTCCAACAGCTCTGTCTATTCTTCACTGTAGTTTTTCACTGCAGCCCTGACTTCCAGACAGACAGAAAGAGCCCAGCCCTCTTGGTGCAGGAGACCATGGCAAGGGTGATAAAGGGTCACTGCCAAGCCTGCCCTGAAGGCTCACTCCTGATCCCTCACCTGGAAGTTCTCCACAATGCGCTCTGGGGTGACAGATTTGGGAATCACAATCACATTTCTCTGGATCTGGAAGCGAAGGAGAACCTGCAAAAAGAGACAACTGAATCCCTCCTCCTGTTCCAGCTGCTGTTTTCCCTGAGCTATCCCCACTTCTGCAGAGCTGCATTTCAAATCATCCCTGGCCCTGCAGTGCAGGCTGCAGTGCCTGGAGAGCAAAGAGGGAAGCGGTGGAGCCTCACAGGAGACCTCCCTTCCCATCCAGGTTTGGGCCAGTCCATTCCTTTTCTTAGCACCCAGGAGTTTTGCACTATATACAAGACTTTCCTGTCTGCAAAAGGACTTGAGAAGGGAAGTGACAGCTGAAGGTGAGTCAAGAATACGTTCTTGACTGATGGCCAGAGTTAGTAGTAGCATATCTTGGAGGCCACAGAGTGGACAGCCTGCACTGCTTGTTTACAAGAGAAAAAAGCAGCATTGTTCACAGGTAACACCACAGAGGCTGTTCCCTCTCTTCAGACATAGTTTCCCAAATTGCTGTGTTACAGGAAGGGGTATCCACTGTCTGGCACCTACTCACCTGTGCTGGGGTTTTGTTGTGCTTGGCTGCAATCTCCTTGATCTTGGGGTCATCCAGAAGATTAGGTGCCTCTGGCTTAGAACTAGACAAAGTGGGGGAGAAAAGGATGAAACGACACAGAATCACTTCAGAAAGATTCTAACTAGCCCCATTAATTAATTAAAAAAAAAATATATATATACCTGCACCATTACTCAGTTAGTCATAAATCACATGAACCCACTTGGAAATTACCCATCAGGACGTCCAAGGGGACAGTATGCTGTCACAGTGATCCCTTTGGAATGGCAGTAGTCAATCAGCTTCTCCTGGGAAAGGTATGGATGACACTCAATCTGCCAACACAGAAGCACAGACTGAGAGCTGTAAAACTACTGTGGTTTTCCTTTGCTCCAGAGGCTTTTCTGAATCTTGATTTCCTAATTACAGGTTGCCTTCACCCCACCCTGCAGGAGGCCTATGTGACAAGACAAGTCTATAACTCTATATGGCACCAACTTTTATGTGATTTTTGGATTTTTTTTCTCAGAGGCTTTATAAGAGTCAATCATTATGTCAGAATGATCCCTCATATGTGGATTCTTCATGCCTCCAGAGAGAATGGTTCCTAGGAAAACACTCCAAAGTTAGTGTTTCAACAAGATGAGACAAAAAGGAAATATTCTGGTTCTGTTTGTATGAAGAAATATGCAGAGAGAGGGATTTAAAGTACATGCTGTGTCTACTTTGTTCTCCCTTTTCCCACCTCCTCATTCAACTGTAATCAGAACTTTATAATCCCTGAAAAGTATTCCCCTGCAGCCACTCTGCAGCTCACCTGATTATTTGCAGGTTTGTACTTCAGTCCTGGCTTGTTCAAGATTCTTTCAATCTGCTCACGGTTGAAGTTGGAGATTCCAACGGCTTTTACCAGGCCAGCATCCACCAGCTCCTCCATGGCCTGGCAGAAAGAGGAGCAGAGTCAGTATGCAGTGGGTAAGACGTGACTGAACTCATTCTTCCTGACATGCTCTGCTTGTCTTCACGGGAAGCACATTTTTAAAAGCTACCGTGCGCTTCTGCGAATTCTTTCCAACTAATTCTGCATGCATGGCTGCACATTCTGCAGCTGCTGAAGCCAACACCACTGCTGAGGACAGAAGATGTGACTCTTCCACTCGGGATCAACTCACCTCCCAGGTCTGCAGAATATCTGTGTTGCTGGGGATAGCCATGCCTTTGTCATCTACAGGGAGCAGGTCCTCTCCTGCCTGTCAGTGACAAAGAAAGTGCTTGAAAACCTCTTGACAAGTCCACTCGAGTGCTCATAACCACAATACCTTAAACTTCTAGTGCAAGAGTGCTAATTCTTGTCTACACTTCTGAGAAGTGGAAGGAATTTAAGGCATTTTTGCCAGTGACCATTCCCCATAGAACAGGTTTTTCTGGTGGACCCCTGGAAGTGATGGCTCACCCAAACACCCACAGGGAAGGAAACAAACCAGTCAGAGCTGCAGCCTCCAGTCTCATATGTGCTCCCTTCAGGGGCTGTTCTTTAGTTCCCACTTAGGAAGAACTGTTTTGCTCTTTTTCCAGGGGGGCAGCAACACTTTGGTCCACACAACACCAGATCTACTGAAAAGATCTATTGTGTGTACTGACAGTTCTTCCATGACAACACTCAGTGCAAACCAACACTAGGAAAGTTGGAAGAGCCTTTGTGTACAAGTTATGAAAAGATGCCAAGACTGAACTGTGTTTAGCAACTGTTTGCTGCTGTCACCATGAGACAGTTTCATCTTCATGGCTCTGTTAATATAAAGTTAAAATAAAGCATGCAAAAAAGATCAGCATCTCAAAGGCAACAGGTAGAATGGGGAGGGATCAGACTGCAGGAGGATAGAAAGGCTGTGACAAGAAATTTTCAAACTCAGATATCAACTCCTTCACTGATCTTGGGGGGGGCCTAAACACTCTCACAGAAGCTTCACCTTTTAAATTCCTATCTCAGTGGAACAACACTAAGGCCTTTACAAGCAAGGCCAGCTCAATCTGTACTGCATTAAGGACTTGGTGATTAAAGAGAGAAATGGAAAACAGAAATGCTTTCTTTTGCTCTCTGATTCTGTAGCACACAAAGGAAAATTGCAGGGAAGCAGCAAAAAGCAATCTTCGTTCCCACAAGGGATGATTTTGAGATGAACACACACTGGATTTGCAAGAGGAAAGGAAAGCAGCCTGTCTTATGCTTGGAGCTGGGAGAGCTGCCTCTAGTTTCTCCAGATTTCAGGCCATCATTCCCAGGATCAAAGGGGTACACAAACAACTGCCTCTGAGGCAGAGACCAAGAGCCTGAGTCACACAGCCAGGGTCAAGCTGAGCACCAGAGAAATGCTGGCACAGATAGCAGGCAGGCAATTGTCTTTGTCAGCCAGAACAATTATTGGGCTGTTAAGCCAGCCACAAGAAGCAAAGTTAAGGGCGTTGCTGCTACTGTACCTTGAAGCCGAAAGGCCAGTGGACAAGGTAGAGATCCAGGTAACCCAGCTTCAGGTCGGCAAGACTCTTCTGGCAGGCTGCCTTCACCAGAGGCTTCTCGTGAAAGGTGCACCACAGCTGGAGACAAAAACAGGGCAGACCGTGACCTCCAGGGTCAAAGCTGTCGGGTGCTCTCCTGCACAGCACAGGAATGCTCCCTGTTCTTTGGAATGAGGTATGCAATGAGGCCAGCTCAGCGCTCTTCACACGCAGTGAGGTCTGGGCTGTGCGGCAGCATAGGAAACAAGAGGAGAGCATCAGAATGAACTCATTTTCATTACAAACTTCTCCAGTGCTACGACGTTTAACTACGTTCCATGTTAGACAGACGCTCCTACTGTAAAAACACCACAGGTAGAACCGGTGTGTCCATAATCCATGGCCATCTGATCCATACCTTACTGACCACGAAGAGGTCCTCTCGCTTCACAGCCCCTTCCTTGATTTTCTGCTGGATCCCTTCCCCAACCTCCTTCTCATTCTGGTACACATAGGCACAGTCGAAGTGGCGGTACCCGGCATCGATGGCAGCCGTCACCGCAGCTGCCACCTTCCCTGGGGGGGACTAAAGGGAAAAAGGGCCGGACGGGTCTCGGTGAGGGATTCCCGGGTGCTGCCCCGTCCCGCAGCGGAGCCCGCCTCACCTTCCATGTGCCCAGCCCCATGAGGGGCGCGCTGGCGGCGGCCCCGAGCCGCGCGTACCCCGCCATGCCCGCCATGCTTGCCCCGCGCCCGCAGCCAATCAGCGCCGCCGCCCCGCGCGAGCCCGCCGCGCCGACCAATCAGCGCCCCCACTCCGCGCGAGCCCGCCAATCGGCGGCGGAGCCGGCAGCCAATGGGCCCCGCCGGCGGCCATGGCGGGGCGGTTCGTGCCGCGCAGGCCGGGCGCGCGGCGGGCGCTCCCGGGAGAAGGGCGGAATTCCCCGCGGGAGGACCCGGGCTGAGCGCAGGGTGTCCCGGCCCGGCTGCAGTGAAACGTACACTTTAAGGGATTTAGAGATTTTAGAGGAGCTAAGATTTTAGTTAGAGATAAGCCTTACTAGAGTTAATTAAAATAAGGCCTTGATGAAGTTAAGAGTTAGTAGTTAACTAATAATTGCTTGTCAACACAACGTTCAGTTAGCTGGGTTTGTAATGAAGAAAATAGAAACTAACAAAGAGCTTTTAGGAGCAAAAGGCAATTGCGGACCTCCTCTGCTCTGAAACCAATTGAAGACAGGGAATGGGAGCTCTACCAAGGTTCATTTGTCATATTTGCGTTGAAAAGGTAGAATGGTCAGAATGAGGAAGACTTCATTTACTTCCTCATGTTGGGACCCCTCCCCAGGAAAGGGACCACTGACCCATTTCAAGGCACAAACTACGCATGCTTAATAGCTTTTGAACTGATTAGCATACAAAGCGAGGATGAGATGTACCAGAATGATGAATATGTATTTGTATTTTGGGTATTCAATACTTGTATGGATAAAAGGACTCTGTAATCACCTGAGGGGCGCGGTGTGTATTTGGGAGCTATCCCACACGCTGCCCGGCGTCGCAATAAACATACACTTTCTGACTTCAAACTGTTAGAGAGTTTTTGTCCGTCACAGTTGGATATCGGTACTAGATCAATATCCGTGTTTCTTTAATAAATCAGCAGCTCCTGCAGGGATCAGCTCCTGCAGCGCCCTGTCCCTGTGCCACGGGGTGTCCGTGCGTGTCCTCCTTGTGCCATGTCCCCGGGTGTTCCGATGCCCTCTCGGTTCCCTGAGAGTGACACCAACACGGGACAAACACTTTCACTTTGGGGCGAGTTTGCGAGCAGTTTTGGAAATGATCAGTACAAATCACTTTCTTTTAGATGCTGAGGGAAAGGGTGTTTTGGTGTGTTTTCAAAACTACAGAAGAACGCTGAGTTTACAGCGAATGTCACAACGATCGCGTTGTCCCTCTGCCTCTCATCTGCCTTTAGGGAGGTGCAGACTGTATTTCAGAAGGAAACACACAAGTGTAGAAATAAACGGTGGGCGACCTTTTAATTTCACATTAGAAACTGACTTCGCAAATTTGGAGAGGCAAAATATGCTGTGCGGATGGGCTGTTGAAAGTGCAATGAAAAATAAATTAATTTATCAACAGGATCCTCCAACTGCTCCATAATAGCCTGTCAGGGCTGCTTGCGAGGCTTTGCTGTTTGCTTGTACTCGGAGAATTCCTTCAGGTACAAACATAAATCTGAAATACGTACAGTGGTGCGTTTTTCTCTGGATGCCTTTCCCACAGCAAACACCCAAGATTTTTCTGCTTCATTTAACTGAAGGCAGACAAGATAATTAGTTTTCCCTTTAATCTTCCCCCAGGTTTCTAGCAGTGCTGTCAGCTGTCCTCTGCAGGATGTGGTATTATCGCAGTTTAACCATGTAGGAGAGCAGGGCTGAGAAATGCAATTTGCTCTTTCTCTACTTTCTTCTGTGAACTCATGTTCTCCTGTGAAGGCTGGTGCTTGTTTTTCCTAAGGCATGCCATGAGAGACACCTTGGTGTTTTAAGAGAGGATTTTGGCAGAAGTTTTTGTGTTTTGCTTTTTTTGTGTGAGGCCTTGCCCAGACCATGCCAATACCTGGGAGGTGACACTTGTTTCTGTCCTGAAGGTGTGGCTGGGGTTGCCAGATGATGGCAAGGCCTTTGAGAAAAGAGTATATGTTGGAACAGAATGTTTACATTGCTACATGGTGTGCATGGGTTCAACTTCCAGATGGTTGTCAAGGCAGGAATAAAATGGGGGTAGAGATTTAAATCTGATGCCTCTTTCTTGCACGGAGTTCAGATCAAGCCAGGAGCATCCTCTGAGGTCCCACCAATCTCTCTGTGTCTTCTCAAGAGGTTTTTTTGGAAGATCTGTGATAATTCTTGTATTTGTCTATTAAAATCAGGGCTGTGGCTGGTGAGGAGGGGACAAGGTGGGTGCTGAGGGATGGCAGGGGAAAATGCTGAGTGTCCCAGGCAGGATCTGTGTTCCCACAGTGCAGGTGACTGCAACCCAACCCTCTGTGCATCTCTGGGTGGGAGGGTTCTCGGTTTTTCGTACAGCAGACAGAAAACTTTCCACCAATTAGGTTTTTGCATTTTAAAGTTATTTTTTTTTAAAAATAGAGACACCTCTGATGAAATTGTGGATCTGTGGGGAGCGTTTGTCAACATCGGGTTTCTGCTGATGCAAGGCTGAAAGCAACCAGTGAATAGTGGTGCTGTAGGAAATGCTCCTTCCTTCTTCCAAAAACGCCAAATTGTGGGGTAAACATCTCATGTGTTCACTGGCAGCACCAGGGCAGATGGCACCAGAGGTCTAGTGAAGGCCATGTTACAAGCACCTTCAATATTCTGCATAGAAAGGGTATTCCTTGAGATTTTTGGGCCTGAAAGAAATGAAAGTGCGCATGTTGTTTTCACACATGATCTAATTGGGATGTAGAGATATGTTGTGTGCATGGAAGAACCACCAAGGGAAGGCCTGCATCACGGAGTTACAGCAAGAATAGGTGGAGATGCATGTCCTCCTTTCTCTAGTACAGACAGAGGTGAGTTGAACATTCAGAACCCATTTTTTGTAATTCAAGAGAGTTTCCTGAAAACTAAGAATTAAAAAATATAATGTAGTTTGGTTTAAATTTTGTTTTGTTTTGTTTTTAAAATGAAAATATTAAGCCCTCTCCTGAAAATGTTATTTTTTTGGGGACAAACCAGTTGGAGTTTGAGTTTGCGTGATTTTTTAAAAAATTGAATTTCATGTTACCTAGAAGCTGTGACACAAAATTCCTTGTAAAGAATATTCAGAATTAAAGAATTAGAAGAAAACAAGCAGCATTGCTTACACGTTCATTTCACAGATCCTCCAGTTTCTGTTGAAGGTCAGAATAGTTGCCATCTCCTCTTTAGTCAGTTCAAAGTCAAACACCTAAGTAGAGATACAAGTGGAAATCACTTCTTTGAACAAACCAAAGAGAAATACAAGAGCAGCTCCACACTGGAGAATTTATTTTCACACATGGACCACTGAATTATGAAGAACAACTTGTTTTATAGACATAAGGGACTGTTTTATGATCATTGCTAATTCTAGGTAAGACATTTCTGGCATGTTCCTGTGTGGGGAGTCCAAGCAAGCTGTGCCTGCTCTTCCATCCACAAGCCATGGAACAGAGAATATCATGTAAGGATTGCTGATTAAACTCTCAAGAAGTAGGCCTGGGTTAACACTCAGTAAAGTGTAGTTAAGAAGGAAGAAGCCCAGCCCTCTTGGTGCAGGAGACCATGGCAAGGGTGATAAAAGGTCACTGCCAAGCCTGCCCTGAAGGCTCACTCCTGATCCCTCACCTGGAAGTTCTCCACAATGCGCTCTGGGGTGACAGATTTGGGAATCACAATCACATTTCTCTGGATCTGGAAGCGAAGGAGAACCTGCAAAAAGAGACAACTGAATCCCTCCTCCTGTTCCAGCTGCTGTTTTCCCTGAGCTATCCCCACTTCTGCAGAGCTGCATTTCAAATCATCCCTGGCCCTGCAGTGCAGGCTGCAGTGCCTGGAGAGCAAAGAGGGAAGCGGTGGAGCCTCACAGGAAACCTCCCTTCCCATCCAGGTTTGGGCCAGTCCATTCCTTTTCTTAGCACCTAGGATTTTAGCAGTCTATGCAAGGTTTAAATTTTCTGCAAGAGGACTTGAGAGGTGAAGTCACATCTGAAGGTGGTCAAAAATCTTTTTGATGGCCTAAGACTTAATAGTGTGTCCTGGAGGTAATATAATAAAAAAATCTGCATTGTTAGGGAAAAATCAGAGGAGTGCCACAATTTATAGAGATTCTACCCTTTCTGGAGCTCTGTTTTCCTACACTGGGAAGGAGTACCCACCTGTGCTGGGGTTTTGTTGTGCTTGACTGCAATCTCCTTGATCTTGGGGTCGTCCAGAAGGGAAGGATCCCCGGGCTTAGCCCTACATAGAGGAAACAAATCAGTGGCAAGAAACCTCCACAGAAAGATACAGCACAGCAACAGAAATCTGTGTTTAAATAAGAAATGAGTGGTGTTATGTGTAGTCTCAGTGCTTCAGTCATCACCCCCACCAGCTCCCTGGCAGATTGCAAAGCAAATTTACCATGGTCTGTCAGGAGAGCCAAGGGGACAGTATGCAGTCACAGTATGCAGTCCCTTTGGACTGACAGTACTTGATCAGCTTCTCCTGTGTGAGGTATGGATGAGATTCAATCTGCCAGCACAAAAATAGAGTCTGACAGTGGCAGAACTGCTGCAATATTGTTATGTTCCCTAAATTCTCTCCTAGTCCAATTAGAGGCTGCTTTTTTTTTCCCTAATTTGACAGTGCCCTGCATGATAATACCCATCCTTAGTACTAAAACCACCTATTTTGATACAAAGTGCTTATGCAGTTTTTGCTGGGGGGGGGGAGCAGTTCACAAAGCTCATCTCTGGGTTCTTTATTATTCCAGAAAGACTGTTTTCAGGGAACTTCTCCAGCATCCTTAAACAGTGGTTGAGCAAGGTGATAAAAAAAAAAAAAAAAAAACAAAACAAAAAAACAAAGGAGCATCCAAGTGCTGTACTCTGAAATATCCGTGGAGAGGGATTTAAAGTACATCCTATATCTATTCTGTTTGCCCTTTTAGTATCTCCTCATTCCACTGTAATTGGACTTTATAATCCCACAAA
Source organism: Anomalospiza imberbis (assembly GCF_031753505.1). NCBI lineage: Eukaryota > Metazoa > Chordata > Aves > Passeriformes > Viduidae > Anomalospiza > Anomalospiza imberbis. The sequence goes on along the minus strand of NC_089685.1, from coordinate 72,425,592 downwards.
ACCAGTCACCTGCATTCACTTTGCAGCTCACCAGGACATTTGCAGGCTTGTGCTTCAGTCCTGGCTTGTTCACGATTCTTTCAATCTGCTCATGGTTGAAGTTGGAGAATCCAATGGCTTTTACCAGTCCACAGTCCACCAGCTCCTCCATGGCCTAAAATAGCAAAATCATCATCCAGTGTGCCAGACAGCTCAGGATGATGTTCTTCCTAATGTGACTTGTTTCCCACCACGAGCAGCACAAAAGAACTATTTAAAGTTGCAAAGTTCTCTGAGGGAAAAGCAGGTGCTGGCACATTAATGCCATCTCACTCAAGCCCAAATTCTCATTTCCCGAGTGTGTAGAAATTCCCACTGAGTTGCATGAGGAGAAGAATGATGATACTCAGTAATCCACTGTTGTGCAAGCATTGGAGGACTGTCCCACACATTATAGGCCAGACATCAACCTAAAAATGTCTTTATTTGTCTGAAATTTGTTTGAGCAACTCAAGAAAGGCACAAGAACTGTGGTGAAAACAGTTGTGCAGCTGCTGCTCCACAGTGAACTTTTTCTAGCTTCAGTCTGGTGTGCAGCTCCACTGGAAATGCTTCTGCAGCTCCAGTCAAGTAAGACACTCAGAGAATGGGAGTAACCAGGGACAGGTTAAACATGCCCATTATGAAAAGCTATTTTGTACTGCCTTATGTTCTTTCCAGCTAATTTCCTGTGAGCAAGACAACAGTTCTGTGACTGCTGAAGGTAAAGGAAGCATGGCAAAGACTGATGAGGACAGAGAACATTTCTCTTCTGCTCTGGCTGGACTTACCTCCCACGTCTGTAGAAGATCACAGTTGCTAGGTATGGCCATGCCTTTGTCATCTTTGGGAAACAATTCCTCTCCAGCCTGTTAGAGAGAGAGAAAAGGCTTGAAATAACCTCTGCTGAGACACAGAGGTTATTTAGCTGTGTACAGTCACCCAGCAGGGATGTAAGGAGCTAAAGCTAATACTGCATTTAAAAAAAATTAAGTAATTCTCACCATAGCTTAACTAGTTCTTCAGTCACTTCTTAGTTCATGCATTTTTGTCATCTACTATCCCAATAAAGACAGGTGTTTCTGCTGGACCCTCTGAAGTGATGATCCACAAAGTGCATGCAGGGAAGTGGGTAACTTACAGAATAATATTCTGCAGTCTTACATGAGTTCACATCAAGTATTGTCCGAGTAACAGTTTCTTTAGGTGTTTTTAAAAAGCTGTGGAGGACTGACTTTGGCCCTGTGAACCCAGACATTTATACTGGAGTGCGTCTACTGACAGATGTCCTGTGGGGAGGCTCACTGTTGAAATTGCTGTAGTAAAAAAACTAGAACAGCCTGGCCTGTAACTAGACAGTATGGCCAAAGTATTCTGAATTATTGGAATTACCTAAATGCCACAATATTGTGCAGTTTCACTTGACAGCTTTGTCCACGTAAAGCTAACTAAAACAATATTGGAGGAATGGAGCTGAGCTCAAAAGCATGAGGGAGAATAGAGATTTTGATAGGTATCATCTTTTTGAAATTCGAAGTCTGTGAAACAACACTAAGGCTCCTACAGGCAAGGTCAGCTCAATCTGTACTGTATTAAGGATTTGGTGATCAAAGAAAGAAATGGGAAATGGAAGTGTTTACTTGCATCGTGTGAGTCTGCAACCTGCAGAGGAAAGAATTTCTGTTAGGGGGCAAACTGCACCTCTCTGTCCCAGGGGGTTTTCTTTCAGAAGAGCACGCCTTGGGTTTGTAAAGGAAAGGGAAAGAGGCACAGCTTTTGCTTGCAGCCAGAGGCCTGACCCTGTTGCTGGGTCTGCCTCTCCATTATCAGGAGGGCAGAGGACGCTGTGCAGGCAGCGCTCTCGGGCAGGGATCAGGGCACAGCAGAGCAGGGTGGGCAGCACCGGGGCTGTGCTGGCACAGCAGGCACGGGCTCTTTCTAGAGCAGCAGTGGTGCTGCAAGTGCTCCTGGCACTGCTGAGGAGCTCTCCCAGGAATGAGACCTGCTGCTACCATACCTTGTAGCCAAAAGGCCACTGGATGAGGTAGAGATCCAGGTAATCCAACTTCAGCTTGGCAGGACTCTTCTGGCAGGCTGCCTTCACCAGAGGCTTCTCGTGAAAGGTGCACCACAGCTGGAGACAAAAACAGGGCAGACCGTGACCTCCTGGTTAATGCTCTTGGGTGCTCTCCTGCACAGCACAGGAATGCTCCCTGTTCTTTGGAAGATGATGTGGCATGAGGCCATCCCAGTGCTCTTCAGATGTGGCAAGCTCTGGGCTGGGCCTGGCCTGTGACTCTGGGGGCAGGGTCGGTGCCAGTCTGGTTCCATGAGTTCACCCATCATTTGTGCTACCCCTTTTCCCCAGGGTCTGCCTTGGCAGTAGGGGGCTTTTCGAGGCAGTGGTGTATCTGAGTGTTGTTCCTGAGCGTGCACAGAACTCTGCACTGCATGGAGCAGGCAAAGCCAAGAAGGCATAAGACAAGCCACAAAGAGTGGTTGCTACCAACCTTTACTTAGGTAAGAAGTAACTCCAGATTCCAGCTAAGTAGCCTGATTTTTGTATTAAGAAAGAAAACCCACCCACCCCACCTTCCTTGGGACACGTGCTGAGCAGATTACAGCGTCTCAAGGTGCCCAGAACGACGCCTCCCATGGCAGGGACACCCCTTTGGCAGTGCTCTGAGCCCAGCTGCTGGAACAAGCACCAGGCAGTGACAGGCCCATGTGCCCTGCTGCGCTTTAGCATCAGCAGGCTGTCAATAGCAAGCTGCTTCTGCCTCTATCAGCCCTTTACACTCAGTGGTCTCTGACCTCTGCATCACTACCTTGCTTGGGGCTACCTGGTCCACTCTGCTTTTTCCTGCTTCCCTTTTCTTGCATTAATCAATCCATCCCCCCAGGACTACGGGGTCACCACAGCGGGGTGCAGACACACTGTATCCTTCCTAACTCTCCCTAGGGAATGGGGTGAAGCTGTAAGCATGCATCAGGAGTGACCTGAATTCTGTTATGATTTGCTTTATCCTACAGCATAAAGTTTGTTACTTACCTTCCTGCTAGGCAAATACTCTACACAAAGCATTCCCTCTGCTGTGCTCCAGGCTGCAGGATCATTGGATCCTTACCTTGCTGACAACGAATAGGTCTTCTCTTTTCACAGCATCTTCCTTGGTTTGTCTCACTCTCGTTCAGGTACGCGTAGGCACCGTCAAAGTGGCGGTACCTGGCATTGATGGCAGCCCTCACCGCAGCTTTTACTTGCCCAGCTGCAGACTCGAAAAAATGCATAAATATTAAGAATCTCAAAACAGTGGTTGTTAAAGGCCTTTATTCTAGCAAAATAAAACCAGGGAAACCATGTTGGGGAAAGCAATCCCCCCCTGCCCCAGTCCAGGTTGGTGGGGTTTTTTTTCCTTTACAAGAACACTATTTCTTGCAGTGATAAACATGGACTCCAGGGTTGGAAATCAACCTCCAACCATTTATCTGTAGCTCCACTCCTACTCAGGCTCAGCCCAACAGCCGGGCAGAGCAGAGCCCCAGGCACCAGGACAGCTCTCCAGAGCTGGACCAGGGGCCCTGCAGTTTTGTGCCTGGGAACTCTGCAGTACAGGTGCTTTACTCTGTAGCTCTTACCTCCCAGGTGCCCAGCCCCACGAGGAGCATCTTGGCAGTGGTGTTTAGCTGCACATAGGTTGCCATGGTCCTGCACTCCCTCCTGGTTGACTCACCACAGCTGCCTCTTCCCTGGCTGGTTTAACAGTGTTCATTGGCCAGGGCAGGGGACCATGCTGGAGTGTCACTGGTGCTCTGGGTCCTCCCATATCCAGCAAACAAGGCTGTGGCTTTGTACACTCAGCTCGCAAAGGTTAATGTGAAAGCTGAAATAAATTAAAATTTGATAAGGCAATTACTTGGGGTGTGGCAGTGGTGTGCCCTGCAGACCTTTCCCTTGTCAAAAGATAAGGGTTGAGGGCAGGTGTGTCCTGATCAGGCTGGTGTTTCTGCTGGGATCAGCTCCTGCAGTGCCCTGCCCTGTCCCAGGGATTGTCCACGTGTCTCTCTTGTGCCATATGCCGAGGTGTTCTGACACCCTGTTGCAGTTTCCCCCCCAGATTTCCTGAGAGAGAAGGTTTCATTCAGTGAAAGTGCCCAGGTTTCATTCCTGGGCACTTTGGCCCAGGATTGTCACAGGTAAAGCTTGGGGGTGTGCTGAAAAGTGTCAGTAAACAAGTCCCAGGGTAGGGTGTGATGCAGAGGGCCCTGGCTCCTGGAGCTGCTCCCTCGTTGCTGGATATTCCTCTAGACTGAGCCCTTGGCTGGAGCAGTGTGTCCCCACCACAGTGGTGGTGGCCTGGGCTGGAGTCCCCTTGATGGAGCCTTGCCACCTTGTGTGCTGATGAAGTGAGACAGCTGGAGAAACCTTAGTGTGAGCTTGCAGAGGAAGGAGTTCCTTTTCACCCCCCCCAAAGGTGTTGGTAACCACTCCTCAGGCTGAAAGGTGAGGCACAGTGAAGAACAGGGAAGTTCACACAGGGCATGCATGCCAAACGTGAAAAGTAAAATTAAGTCCTTGTTTCTCCCCAGCCTTAACAGGATCATTCCCCGGGTAAAATTCCAGACCCGCCTTTTCTTTTTTTGTTTTCTTCACTTCTCCTTGTTTTATTATTGTGGACAGCAGGCATATCACTGTGGCTTGTTTTTTAGCAGGCAGTGCAGTCATAAAGGAGCTTAATAATGCAAAGACATGTGAGTGTAGAAGAGAAAAGGTGTCCTGTAGCTTCATGGTCATTGTGGATGCCATATATTATTACTGACACAACCTAACACACCCTTTAGCACAAAACTAGAGCAGGATCCAGGGTGGATGGATGTGTTTTAATGTTTGCACACACGGGGGCAGAGTTAAACTTGTGTGTGTCCACAGCTTTTGCATTTCTTCAATCTCAACTCAGCAGATTGAATTGGGTATTGTATTCCTTAGATTTTGTAATAATGAGAAGTTGGAAAGTCTCTCTTCCTAATAAAGGATAAGAAGAAAAAAAAATAAAGGTGGCTTACATTTGTCATAAATAGACTTGAAAATTTTCTGGTAGAGACTCAAAAGATACAAACCTGGGTTTAAAGAGGAAATTAGCCAGTTATGACCAATTTTCTGAATTGCTTGATCCTTAAATTAAAGACACAAAAATTAGTTTCCTTTTCCCTGCTGTCTTTTGCACTGAAATGTATAAGGCAGTCTACTGCTTCAACTCACCACTCTGTCTCAAAGATGTTCCAAAACTTGCACTTTTAAGTGTTGTTATGCACGTGGAGGGGAAATCAAGCCTGTTTTCTCCCTCCTGTTAAAAAGGCACTTACCTTCAAGATTTATGTCCGAGGAGAAGCAGGAGGACTATCTACAATTTAGTATGGTTGGATTTACTACACCTGGGAGCACTCTCCTGTGTTCAACAGCTCCAGCTTGTTTTTGACTGCAGCTACCTGTGGGGACTGTGGGCCATGTGCAGCTGGTGGGAAGCAGAGTGTGTTGTACAGACCTGGGCTGTTAACTGCACATTTGCAGCCAGAGGCTGCTTCCGTTGGGAAGTTTGCCATGGATTCAACAGCATGGAAATGAGCCATTTGTTATTATGTCTGCCAACAGTGCCAGTTCTTTGTTCTGCCAGTGCAGTACCAAACTCTGTCTAACCTATCCTGTATGTTGGCCCTGGTGTGCTCAGAATGGCTGGATGTTGTGATTTCAGCACTGTTTCCCAGTGCCTCATCCCCAGAGACCCCCCTGCAGCTCACAGTGCAGCAGCAGTGGTGGCTCAGCAAAATGGGGAGAGAGAATTCCTCAGCATCTGCATCCCAGTGTTGGCCTGGCCATGCTGGCCTCTGGGGGACAAAGCAAGAACAGTAAGAAGAGTAAGGATTGTCCTTTTCCTTCTTCCCAAGGACATTCCCCACTCTGTAGTGTAAACCAGCGAGCTCAAGAGCTGCTGGGGTTTCATGCAAAGCTGAGAAAATAGCTGTTCAAAATGGCCTTTTTTATACTTTTTCTCACTCACTGTATGTCACCCTCTAGAGCGAGATGGGCTTCCCAGTAGGAATAGTCCCAGTCTGACCTTTCCACAGCACTGGGCACACCAGAAGCCTGAAAATAATATATTTTGGGTTCTGAGAAAAGCCCAGCCAATTGTGTTCTGGAGCTGGAGTAACTATTACTGTTGCAAATAGAGGAAAGGGGAAAATCTGGGGAACATCAAGTTGAAACTACCCTGAAGAGGAACCTTTTAACTTAGCAGAACTGCAGGAAGGTACAGTTCTTGAGATCTACATCAAATGGGGTGGTGGTTTGGTGATAAAGAGAAGTGTAACTTGCCAACAAGTGGGTACCTGAGGGTAAACAGGACAGGAAGATGTAGTTAATAAAACTGTCAGGCAGTGGGGAGCAGACCCCTGGAGGCAGTGGAGGAGGTGTTGACAGCAGACAAGGGCAAAACAAGGCATGTTCATGATATTCCCAAAGAATAATATAGTTACATTTTCTTCTGAGTCTTGTCTACATGAAATCTTGCACTGTTTCATTATGCTGATGCAAATGCCTTTTTTGGACACATATCAGTTGAAGTATGTTGTGTATTGATCTTGGTTAAATCCCTTCCTTACCACTTCAGTTAAAACAGTAGAAACTACTCCAGCAAAATAACATCCATCCTCCTAAAGACTTCACATTAATTTAACAGCATCAGTTTTTAAAATGGTTTAATTAAACTGCAGCTTCCTTGCACAGGCCAGGACTGGTTGTTGTGGAAGCAGAAACATGTCAGTGTCTTTTGTGTCTTTTTTTTAACTTGTAAAAAGAAACCTTCTGATCACAGACTGGAGAGGTGGATTAATGTGGGACTGGCAAATACTTTGTTTGATTTTCTCTAGGTCAAACCCTGTAAAAAGATCAGGTACCAAAACATCAACACAGACCAAACCTTCTCAGTTGTTTCTGTGGGAGAATGGACTTTGTAATGAGGGGATAGGCAAATTCAATTTAATAGGAAGGACACCATGGCCAGCATCCAAACCCATCTCATCTATAAAAGGAAATTTTGCCCATCCCAGATCTACATTCCTGTCCAGTTCTGTTGGTAGGCATGGTTATCACAGGAATGGGATTTCCCTTCTCCTGTATGCAGACTCTAGATTTTCCAAAGCTCATCACTTTAGATAACAGTTTTTCTGGCCAAGTGGAGGCTCCTGTTCTCATGGAAAAATATTTTCATGCTTCCTTTCAAGTTTCAGCAGTAAGCCATGTCTGGTTTTGACAAGGAAAGGGATGCTTTGAATGTCCTAAGAGTGGAGGAAGAGATATGTTTTTCCTTTGAAAAAAACACAAAAGTTTTGAAAAGTGCCAGAAATATTTTCCTCATGTTTGAAAAACAAGACCAAATGAAGCACACAGTAAAACCAATGAGTTCATCTTGATTAGGAACAACGTAAAAAATACCACTGTGGAATCTGTACAGTTAGAGCTGAATAGAAATTGCTTTATAACCTGAACTTGTACACAACAAGGGAGCCAGGTTGTTTTAGCTGACTGAGTTACTCAGGTTTTGTAAATACGAGAGCAGAACCTCATGTGGTGTTTCTCCCGTCACATGGCAGGACCCGTGGGCAATCTGAACATTTAGTGGGGATGTGGAAGGTCCAGTGATTGCCACAGAAGTCGGGCTCATTGTCCTTCACTAATCCATGGCTGTGCAGTTACTGCACTCTGTGCTCCAGGGTTGGTCAGATGGGCACTCTCAGCATCTGTCATTTCCAGAAGGAGTTCAGGATGCGCAGGGAGGAGGCCATGGCTGAACATTGTTCTAGCACGAGGCTTCCAGCAATTGTCCTGGCTGGGGACTCTGCTTGTCCTGCAACCAGGACCTATGTGGAGCCCCAGGGGCTGGGAAGAGATGGTGGCTACGTGTGGGCTGCTGCAGAAGCCAGGAAAATTGGTTTGGCCTGTGTGTGCTCCCAGCTGCCCCCCCAAACTACATGCAACCGTAAGAGCAGATAAAGTGGCTTCTGCATCTTGAGAAGGGCAAGAAGCCTTGGTCCAACAGCATGGGCCTCATTTTGTGGTGTCTTTTTAGAGACATTATACCATTCCCCACAAAGAAGACAGGTTGTTGCCAGATGTTATCTGCTTCTGCAGATTTCTTCTTAAGCAGGGCAGGACCGTAGTGCCCATTTTTTCCCTCACACATCCCTTGTATTAATCGTTGCTCAGTCCCTTGTTTGATACATTACAGATGCAGACTTGTACAGAGAAGAATAAGGACAGCAATACTGAATGTTTAAACAAGTACTTGACCCATGCAAAATGTTGAATGTTGGAGAGGGCTGAAGCAGAGAAGTCTCTTTCTTTGTAAGATAAAAAGGAGATACTGAATTACAGGCAAAATATTTTTTCCTGGCCCTTCCATAGATAGCTAGATCTGCTGACAGTATAGAGGAATAGACTAATTTTTCTACTTAGAATAATTCTGAGTAGAAAAAGAGTTTTAAGTCAGGCACAAAATTATTTAAGTGAATTGTTTTCCATGTAAGTAAAACAGATGAAAATTGAAATTGAAAAACTCTGGGAAGTTGGATATTCTGACTCCCCATCATGCATGATTTATTAGCCCTGTCTGACTTTCCACTCATGCTCCTTTTTTGTTAAAGAAATGAGGCAGGGTGGAGGGGGAGGAAGCATGAATTAACTTGTGATACACAGCTATTTATTTAGCAACCTAACTCCTAAAGTTTCCTGGGAAACAGTCCTGTAAAAGAGAGGCCTGATTTTGTTGCTTTTTACAGTCAGGAGCAGCCCCAGTGAATTCTGAGGAGTTACAGTAAAAGTAGAAGAACAGTGTGACTCAGTCCTTCTCTTGATATTATCTAACCATGACACATAGGACAGAGTTTTTATGCAGGAAGCACATTTTTGTGCTCCATTCTAAACCAAACTGAACTTCAGCCAGTCTTGTTTTGTAAACAGCTGTGATGCAAGAAAGCCCCATACCATGGACAGAAACATAAGAAGCACCAGAAAGGTCTTTGTGATTTGTAGAGCGTTTGTGAGAAAACAAAACATCATGAATACAGACAGAGATAATTCTATACACATCAACAGGGTCTTAGTTAGCCCAGGGTTCATTATAACATGGAAGTAAAAGACCCTAAAGCACCTTTTTTTTTTTTTTTTTGAGGTGAACCATTCATTTTTCACAGCAAGACATTAATATACATGAACTTGAGTATGTGTGGTGTGTGTTTGTTGTTCACACCGTTCTCTGCAATGACAATGAAGTTCCCAATTTACCCTTTTGGTTGTATTTGCCCAGATTGTTTTGTGCTGTCATCATGCTCTAGTATCAGCACTATCCAGTCTGTTTTCAAAATAACTTATCATGACTAGACACCACCCTGCTGCTTTCTTTTTTTCAAAGCCCTCTAAAATTATCTCTTCCCAGACAGTTCCTTACTGACGTCTGGTGTCTGGAGCACTTTGTTTATCATGGGGGGAAAAAAGCAGATTAATCACAGGATTTTCTTTGCTTTTGATGCTGCTACAAGAAGTTAATTTGTACAATATTGTGACTAAAAACCAGTGAAATGCTCCAACCCTGAAAAAAATCTGAAATGTAAACCTCTCCCAACCCACAAAGTTTAAAAGTGAACCTCGTAAATCTTCAAATTTTTTCTCTGGCTCTAGAAATAGGAACACTTCTGATTGTGAGAAAGAATTTTGTTTTCCCAGCCATTGATACCTTGTAAAACTTTTTTAGAGGTATTTTTGAAGACTAGAACTGTATCCATGAGGATTTCTTCAGAACATTGTGTTCCCCACACTTCTTTCTGTGTTCTAGGCACCTGCTGTGCTATGCAATCTTCATTTGAAGATGACAATGTAATGGTTTTAAGGGCATAGAGAGTATAAGCTTTTTTCCCATGCATATGTTCTCAGCGTGGGATATGCAGAAATAAAATAATTTTTTTTTAGTTAATATTTCAGAACAACAGACAGAAGTCACCTTTTTTACTTCAGAATAACATTACCAGTACCAGTACCTAGCCATTGGGATTACATAAAAAATTCACTTCCCACTTCAGGTTTAGAGTACGATGCCTCCCAAAGCAGCTTCCTTCCATCTGTTTTGCATATAATGAGGGCTTTTATGCATTTTCTTCCTCCTTCACGATCATTTATTTGGTGTTAATGATTCAGAAAAACTTCTGCACTTACTTAAAGACTAAAGCTCTGATTCTGGTGACAAATGCAGGGTTAGTTTAAGTGCTTACACACTCATCTTTTTTTTTTTTTTTTTTTTAACAGGTTTTCCCTCCAAGTAATGCAGTTAGAGAGAGAGAGAGAAGGAAAAAAAAAAGTAGAGTACTTTATTTTCTCTTCACATGGACTTACACTTCTGGTTTTGATATAAAGGGAATCTACTGAAGTTGTGTATTGCTTCCATAACCAAACTGGATGAAAGCCCCACTGTGTTAAAACACTAAAGCAGCATTGTATTAACATTAAACAGGTGTCAAACAGTGCCTAAACTAGTAAAACAGAAGGTGAAAAAGGGCCTAAATTGTAATTGGGTGGCTACCTCGTGTGCAAGGTGTGCCTCACTGCTCTGTCAGGCGCACCCCCAAGTTTGAGGTAAGCTTAGGCTTGGTTTAAGATGTGGTGGTGTGATATGTTGACAAATAGGGGTAGGTGCGTGATGAAAAATTCCCCACGCACAGGTGTGCTCGAGCCAAGGAAATGCTGAGAAGCACGTGTGTGGGTGCTGCAGGATGTGGTGAGTGCCTCCAACAGAGAGAAGGGAGCCTGGCACATCCTTGCCTGCTCCTGCTCCCAAAGCTCTGATGGAAAAAGGTTCATTTTCCTTGTGTTACAGTCTGAGGTCTGGTGTGTAGAGACGTATGGAGAGATGGATTTAGGTGGGGTCATTTTACAGTGTTGTAATTCTGAATCCTCAGGAGGCAGTAAGGATGTTTTTCTCTTTCTAGTGTGTTATACTCCCAGAGTTTTCTCTGTACAAATTTGTCCGTGGGTGGAAATGGGCCATCTTCAATAGAATAGGAATGTGGGACAGTCGCATGGATAACAGACAGAGGAAAGACAGTATCTAGGTCTTCTGTGGGGGAAAAAATGTCAAGTGTTGAAAATGAATGGGCCTGCACCCCAGAAAAAGGTGAGGGAGGATTCCCAGGGCACCCATCTGGGTGGCACAGAGAATGGGCTGGAAAGGAGTGGGGAGACTCTAGAAAAGGAGACAAATTCATGCAGTAGGAAAACAAACAGGAGAACTTTTAGAGAGAGGGTTTCAGGGCTATTAAAGAGTGCAAGGACTTGATTACAGAACTTTATTTTGGGCATGAAATTATTAATGAAGACAGATCATGTATCAAATAGTTCTAAACAAAGAGCTTTGTTTAGGGTTTTCTGGAAATTAAAATGGGTATGTCTGCAATGCTCTGTGGCAAACAGTGGATCTGGCTTTGAACAAAGTAACTATTCTGTGAAAGAGTACGGAGGGCATAATCAGTGAAGAACGCTCCTGTTTGCCACAGTTTTAATCAATCATTAATCAGCCTTTCTTCCTTTCAGTTCTGTTTTCTTCTGCTTCTGCCTTGCTCAGCTCCAGGCCTTTATTCAGAGAGGTGCAGTTGCACTGGTGCCCTGGCAGAAGTTTATGCATTGAGGAAAGGAGTTTCCTGGACTAATTCTGCCACAAACATTCCAGCAAAATGCAACAGCCTGGAAGGGCTCCAGAGCAGAGACCCTGAAAAACACAACCCAGCTGGTCTGAGAGATAATAGCTGCCAAGTGAGCATAGCTGTCTGCAAGAAGTCACGCACAGGGATGTGGCTTTGACTCTTCTGTCCTTGGATATTTTGAAATGTGAATCAAAGTCATTAGGCTGCAAATGGTCTTGCCTAAAGACTAAAGGAGACAAAAATCTGTATTTAATGGCCATAAAGGTCCTGGATTGTGGCATGGATTACTGTCTACTCATTCATGACTCCATCGTGGCATAGAATATTTCTTTCTGCTAATTGTATTCTTACAGTGCTGATATTCAAGAAAATCTATTTTCCCTTCCATCTCTAGGAACTTTGCTTCTTTTCCTCACAAAGTCAACCGACCAGTTTGCCTGAAGGCATGGTGACTGCAGGTGTGTGGTCCTGCAGTGGGATATGGGAGCGTTTCTCTTCACCAGCTTCAGTTGATGGGTGGCAAATCAAACTCTTCCACACTGTGAACTTCAGTATTGCTTTGATTACATAGGCTGGACTGGGTTTATACTCTTAAGTTCTGGCTTAGACAAACCTGACAGAAATGAAAGGTAGTTGTTAATATTAAAGTTGGTGGATGAGGTGAGAAGGATTTTATGTATAGCTGTTAAAAAAATGCACATCCAGTAGAAATATTCTGCAGAAGCAGCAGATTTTATTGTGGTTCTGTGGTGAGGTCAGGAATAGCTCTGTCAGGAAAGACATTGAAAGTATTCTCCCTGAGATGCAGAATGCTTTCTGAAGCTTGCCAAATGAATGAGGAACAAAGTGCAGTAGCTTACCAGCAGCCTGGCCACTCTTACCACACAGTGCTGTGAGCCTAGCAAAGCAGGTTTCATCTGGATTAGCCTTCTTTCCCACTGACATCTTAGGATGTGGATATCCCTGTAAATGTAAAATTAGACACCATTTCTCCTCACAGCACACTAGAGACATTATTTTAATACTTCTGACCCAAGTTTCCTTAAATTTACTCCTGTCACTTTTTCCTATCAGAATCTGAATCCCCCATCTTTTATTTTCATGCACTATCTTTTTAACTTATTAAAAAGGGAAGATCGCCTCTATCCCCTGCAGGGAAGGATGACAGAGCACATTTGGTATACATCCAGTTTGTGGCCCTCAAAGCTTTACCTTGTGGCTGTTCAGGAGTAAGCATTTAGAGAAGAAAATGTGACTGATGGGGTATGAAAAATGTGCTCTGCTTCTTTTTAGAAATAAAACCAGACCTATGGCAGTAGAAGCACTAAAGGACACCATCTCGCCACACCACTTCCCTCTTGCTTTGAACCAGAGTTGCTCCATCAACTTGTTTCTAATTACTTCAGATTGGGATTACAGCCTGTGGGAATGAGGGAGCTAGCACGATCCTCAAGACTCACGTCTATTTTTTTTTAATTTTTTTTAAAATTTTTTTTTTTTTTGGCTACTGATTTCAGTATGAGTAATTAGAATTTGGACCCGTGCTTTTCACCAAAACCAGAAAGGTCCTGAAGCGGTTTCGGGAGGAGCCAGATGTTCGGACGCCCCCGGTCGTGCTCTGAGCGCGCCGGCGCGCCCGTTTCACGGAGCGCCGCCTGCGTGCCCGGCGCCGCGGGGCGGCCCCTCCGCGCCGCGATGCCCGGCGGCCCGTTCCACGGAGCGCCGCCTGCGTGCCCGGCGCCGCGGGGCGGCCCCTCCGCGCCGCGATGCCCGGCGGCCCGTTCCACGGAGCGCCGCCTGCGTGCCCGGCGCCGCGGGGCGGCCCCTCCGCGCCGCGATGCCCGGCGGCCCGTTCCACGGAGCGCCGCCTGCGTGCCCGGCGCCGCGGGGCGGCCCCTCCGCGCCGCGATGCCCGGCGGCCCGTTCCACGGAGCGCCGCCTGCGTGCCCGGCGCCGCGGGGCGGCCCCTCCGCGCCGCGATGCCCGGCGGCAGCCCGGCCCGCGCGGGGCGGCCGGCGCCCCCGCGGCGCGGAGGAGGGGCGGCGCGGCCGCGCGGGCTCGGCGCCGCGTCACCGCCGCGCCCCGCGTCCATTGGCTGGGGCCGCCGCCCGTCCGCCTGGCCGGCCAATCGGCAGGCGCCGCGGCCGCATAAGACGCGCGGCCCGCCCCCGGCCCGGCCCGGCCGCGGCTCCGGCGCTGCCCGTGCGGAGCGGCTGCAGCCCGGTAATTCCCGGGAGCTCGGCGTCGGGCGCGGCGAGCGGCCCTCGGGGAGGAGGGGGAGCGGCCCCGGGTTCCGGCGGGTTTCCTCGGCGGGGCTGTTCCGGCGCTCCAGGGAGGGATGGTGGTGTCGTTCCCCGGGCGAGGGGTCGGTGGCTGCGAGGCAGCGCTCGTGTGCCCGCGGCCGTGTGTGTCTGTGAGCCCGGGTTTGTGTGCGGGTCGCCGCCCCGCGCCGGCGGCCGCGGGTGTTCGCGCGTGTCCGGGAGGGGCTGCCCTGCTTGTGGCTGAGTCTCCGTGCTCGGGGAGCGCTGGGACGCGCAGGTGCTCCGCACAGGGACGCCTTATAAAAGGGATGAGCAGGGGGGCTCGGCCCGGCTGGAGCAGGAGCCCTGGAAGTGGCCGCCTCTGATGTTAGACCTTAAAGCTGTGCTTGGCCAGGAGATTGGCCCGTGTAAGATGCTATCCTGAGCGCCGTGCGCTGCTCTCCTGTGCTGAGTTGTTGCTCTGGGTTTCTTCTCGCTCATAGAGTGAGCCACAGGATGGTTTGGGTTGGAAGGCACTTTAAAGGCCATCTAGTTCCACCCTCCGTGCCTTGGGCAGCGACACCTTCCACTAGACCACGTTGCTGAAGACTCCAGCCAGCCTGGCCTTGAACAGCTCTAGCGATGGGGCACCCACAGCTTCTCTGGACAACCTGTTCCAGTGCCTCTGTGCTGGGTCCACGTCTGCTGTCTGCGTCCTCCGCGGTCTCCCAGAGCTTTTGGTAGATTTGTGTAGATTTGTGCATGCTACAGCTATGGTAATTGCAGTCTAAACAAATCGTGGGGAGCAAATGATGTCCTGGGGCATGTGGGAGACCAGAAACTTTTCCTTGCTGGAAATGCAGGAGTTGTGCGTTGGCATCTTTTTGGGAGAAGGTATTTGGTAGCTTTCCCAGCCCATCCAAGCGGTGTGTGCTGTATTTTTTTAACAGCTCTGAGAGCAAATGGTGGCTGGCATAGCCACTTGCACTTGTGGGCTCTTTCTGTGAGCACTTGGTGTTTATTCTTTCCCTGCAGGTAACCAGCCAAGGGTGTGTGCTGGCCTCTGTATAAAGCAGCTCTTGAGCCTGTGCTGGGATTTGTGTAGGTTGTTCCTTTGCCGTAGGAAAGGTGAGTGGGATTATTTCCATGTGTTGCTCTAGGGCTTTATAGTTTAAATGCTTCCAGAAGTGGACTGATATTAAAACAGCGCTGTGACTTGCTAGTTGTTTCTAAATTTGTTTGAGAATTGTGCTTCTGCCTAATGTTTTATATAAGTGAACTGGAATTTATGACACCCAGATACTATTTGGTCTTTGTGTAAGTGTAGCTCTTATATTAACTAATTTTTTTATTGCTTTTGGCTAAAATGCCAGCTAAACTTTGGCAAAGAGGTGCATTACCCCTATTGTTGGGTCTTAATTTGGTTTCATAGATTATCTAATCTGTTCCTGTGGATAATAGAATAAATTAATCTGAATAATAAATTAATCTGAAGTATTTGCAGAGATAGAGCTTTCTGTGGAGCTATTTTATGTGTAGTAGTTCATGCTGTGAACACACTGTAATTTTAAAATTTTATCTGTGGTATGTTGAATAAGGATCAGTTGCTTTAGGTGGAAATGCTATCAAATACTTGTTTTTGTTATAAACCTAGGATCTTACAGGCTGCAGTTTAGGGTTGGATCTGATGGGACATGACACCTGAATCCTAGTAATAGCTGATTTATTTGCTTAAAGTGCAGCTGATTATTTGGAGTGGAAAAAGTGGACCATGCAGGGGATTTTGTCTGAGATGTTTTTTGCCCTACACAAATCTCAGCCTGCCTTTGCGTGAAATAAGACTTTCTTTTGTGTTTTTCAGCTGTCTGTTGGGTGTCAAACAATACCTCCTGATAGTCTGTAAAAATCTCAGTCCTCAGAGGCTTTTAAGTCCTGAGCTGTGCCATTAGGCAGAAGTCAGCACTGGGGGATTTTGCAGAGTGCCCTTGTGTGATGTGGACTCTGTCTTAACGTGAGATTAGAGGAGAACTAAGCTGCTGTTACAAGCAAGATCAGATTCCTGAGTCTGTTAATGAATTCAAGTTTTCTAGACACTTTTTTTTGAAAGCCTGGAAAAATGAATGCTGATGTTGTGCTGTGTGTTTCCCAAACCTGAGAATGCATGGCCTATGCCATCCTGCCATCTGACCTAATTCAGGGTCACAGAGGGCCTGAATTTGAGAGCTTGGAGTGTGACTGAAGCAGCACCAACTGATTTGAGATGAGGGGAGCTCCTTAAGAGTGTTATGGAAATTTAGCTCAAGGCTGGGTGTGCAGAAATCAGAGCTCAGTCTCCCACTGTCCATAGTTTTGAGAGCATTTAATATTCATCTGAGGCATAGCAGTCCCCCCAGTGCAGAGAGGTGTATTTTTTATATTTTTTCCCCCGCTCTGTCCATTGCCATCTAGCCTGTGTCTCAGGTCAGAGGGATCAGGTTGGGGTTTTCAGAGTTGCAGTCCTGTGTTAGATGGGCCTTTCAGGCATCCCACTGCCTGCTAACAGGTCTTTGACCATCTTGGCAGACTCTTGGACATGTGGTCAAAATGTATCTGCCATTGAAGACAGTCCAGAGGAGATGTTTCTTGAAAGAAAAAAGAGAAAGGTAACTGTTTGTCCTTATGAATGTGTAGCTGTCTGACTTAATAAGGACATCAAATAGGCTTTTTGTGCCCACTCCAAAAGTAAAAACATTAATCCTGGTGCCTAAGAATCCTGCATTGTAATTCACAGACAGGAGAGGAAAAAAGTCAGGAAGATGATGGGATAATCTGTGAGGTCCCTTGGGGATACAACTGGTGAAATGAGGACTCACTAGTTGTACATTGCAACCCAGAGTATCTGTGTTGTCACACTTGAGTGTGGAGGAATGATGGAGGAGGTGGCCTGGGGAAAAACTCAAGCATAGACTGGCATAATTGGCATAATTAGCAGGACAGGATGGGGATGTGAGTGTGACTGTATTGACATCTCCTTTGAGAAAAGCTTATAAAGTTTTGTGTGTTGCCAGTTGCAGTTCTGTGGTCCCACTCTCCAGTTCCTCTGGCTGAGGGCCACAGCTGCTGCCTGTGCCTGCATTCTCTTGGAGCAGTGAGGAGCTGGAGAGCCCTGGTGGGCTCGAGCTACATGTGGCACCTCAGAGTTGCCCAGTGGGGTAGATCTGCTGCTCTGAGAGCCTGTGATACTGAGTGAGGCTCTGTTTAAGCACTTGAGGGAAGCTGTAGGCAGGAAGAGCTTGTACAAGTCTGCTCCTAATCAATTGTTTTAGTGAGCTAGTTGCAACAAGCTGGGTGAAGGATGGCACTTTCCTTCCCACATGAGGTCTCTTGCTTTGGAATTCCTCCCACTCTCAATTTTAAAATCATACTCAGCAGACACTTTTTTCTTTGATTGTTTTGATGCTGATAGTTGTTTACTTTTCACTACCATATTGCTACTTGTAATGCATCATCTGTGGGATGTTTGATGTGTCTATCTCATGTCCTTGTCCAGATGTATCGCTATTAGATGCCAGACCTGCTGCCCTCTGTGCTACGCTGCAACCAAAATGGCAAAGTATAGGCTCGTTCTCCTAAGACATGGGGAGGGAGCCTGGACCAAGGAGAATCGCTTCTGCAGCTGGGTGGACCAGAAGCTGAGCAGTGATGGGATAAAGGAAGCTCAGAACTGTGGCAAACACCTCAAAGCACTGGGCTTTGAGTTCGACCTCGTCTTCACCTCCATGCTGAGCCGCTCCATCCAGACTGCCTGGCTGATCCTGGAGGAGATGGGCCAGGAGTGGGTCCCCATTCAGAGCTCCTGGAGGCTGAATGAGCGTCACTACGGAGCGCTGATCGGGCTCAACAGGGCAGAGATGGCTCTGAATCACGGCGAGGAGCAAGTGAAAATCTGGAGGAGAAGCTACGATGTTACCCCGCCTCCCATCTCTGAATCTCACCCCTACTACGCAGAGATCTACAATGACCGCCGCTACAAATGCAGTGATGTCTCTCAGGAGAATCTCCCAAAGGCTGAAAGTCTCAAAGATGTGCTTGATAGACTCCTTCCCTACTGGAATGAAAAGATAGTGCCAGAACTGAAAAGTGGCAAAATGATTCTTATCTCTGCTCATGGCAACAGCAGCAGGGCATTGCTGAAGCACGTGGAAGGTAAGGGCCTTTGTTTTAGCCTTCCCCTCTCCTCTTTACTCAATGGCTTGGAGCTTTATATCTTGTTCTGTAGTGTATATTACTTACCTGGGCAAGGTAAGAATGTCTGTGTTCTCCAAGGAAGAAGTAGAAAGTTGGTCAAGGAGGCAAACTGGGAGATGTGGAAAGGGGAGAGAATTAGTTAGGTTAGTGTAGTTAAGCAAAGGGCCAGATGCTTTCATTTTATTTCTCATTGTTAATTTAAAACTACTGTATTCAAGCAAAATCTGTGGTTGGTTTAGATAGACAAAAACTCTGCAGGCTCACATTATTTTTGGTTTTTTTTCAGCTGCTTTGTCAGGTTTGTGATAATCATCTCTTAATTAAAAAAGCATTGCTGTAACACAGCAGAAAAAAAGTGCTTGTCTTGGGTTGTGGAAGATGCTCTTATTACTTTAATGGGTCACCCTGATAATTTCACTTAAAAGTTATGTGACAAGAGTTCTACAGAGAATAGGCACTTGCTAAGGCTTGGGCAAATACTGCACTATATCCCAATATAGAAAATGCATCCCAATAAATAGCCGAGTTGGTAGCTTAGCATAAGGTTGTTGATTTACCACAGAATGGTTTGTGTTGGGAGATACCTTTTAAAGGCCATCTAGTCCATTCCCTGTGCAATGAGCAGGGACATTTTCAACTAGATCAGGTTGTTAGAAGTCCTGTTCAGCCTGGCCTTGAATGTTTCCAGGAATGGTGTATCTCCTGCCTCTTTGGGCAACATGTTCCAGTGTTTTACCAGCCTCATCATAGAAATTTTCTTCTGCATATCTAGTCTGAAAGCATCTTCTTTTAGTTTAAAACTATTATCCCTTGTCCTATTGCAACAGGCCCTGCTAAAAAGTCTGTTTCCATCTTTCTTAGAGGCCCTCTGGAACCTTCTGTTCTCCAAGCTGAGCAGCCCCAACTCAGTCTTTCCTCACAGGAGATGTGCTCCATCCTTCTGTTTGTTGTTGTGGCCCTCCTCTGGTCCTGCTCCAGCAAGTCTTACCTGGGCTGAAAATCCCAGAACTGGTCTTGAAAATGACTTATGTGGGACTTTATCATAAAAAACATCTTTTTTATTGTTAGATTCTTCCCTTCCTTCCTCTTTCATCTCCTGGCTTCTAGGCCATCCTAAACTGTATTAATTTCTTTGTGGGTAGAGCAGAATTCAGTGATTGTATATGTGTGAATGCAGCCTACTACAGTTGTAGTTACAAATATGCACAGACTGGATTGTGTCCACTCAGGGTTTTTTTTAAAAGTTATAAAGTCCTCTGTTCTGTGGCTCTGCCTGCTGATTACTTTTTGCATTTGGCCATGCTGGAACAGACAGGATATCAGGAGTCTGAAGCCTGTGAAATGAGCAGGTACAAATGGCTTCTGGAACTAGAGAGGCTGTGAATCCTGGGGTGCAGATCACTGCTGGATGGAGGAGGAAGGGCTGGTTCAGTCAGTTCCATGATGTGGTCAGGGTGGTTGTCCACAGTGTGAAATGATAAAGGAAAAAGGGGAAGAGGGGTCTGCAGCTGTGGTGACTCCCCTGCCTCCCACAAACTGAACCAGCTCCATGAAATCATGCTAGCCAAGCCCTTTGGGAGCGAAATGGTGACAGCTGAAAGTGGTTCCTGCAGAGATCCTGGGCCACCTTCTGTGCAGGCCTGCCAGAGGGGCTGGCAGCCTCAGGGACCAGGGAGGGTTGCTTTGGAGTTAGCATGGCTGGATTTCTTGCTGCACTGAGATCAGGGAGAAGCAGTGCTGCAGAACTTTTCTCTGGGACAATTACTAACTCTGTGTAACTCTTCCAGGACTGCCCATACTCAAAAGTGTAATAAACCTGTCCTTTGTCTTGCAGTATACCTTCACCCTCCCAGCATATGCTTACATAGGCAAATGGGAGCAATCCTTGGCAGAGGATCAGGTTCTGTTGACCAGGGACCATTTGGGAGCTACCCCAGCTCCCACACAGGAGCTACTGGCAGGTACCTGCTGGCTCTCCTGCCCCTTATTTAGTGGAGAATGGATTTCTGAAGAGCTGGCCTGAAGGGTAGCATGGACAGAGCTTTGAGACCCCTGGTGTTACAATCTGCCTTTTTGTTTTTGCTTTTTTTCCCCCCCTCAGCCTCAATCTAGCTGGATCTAAGAGGTTCCTTGTCTGCATTGCTGACTCTCTCCCTTTCTCTGCTGGAAGGTTGTGAGTTGCTCTGGAACCCTGCGAGAGTTAGACCTGGTTCAACAGTGCTTAAACTTTGCCAGTCTCCTGTATTTATAGCATCCACTGTGAGATGGGCTGTGTTTTTGTAGATTTTTATAAGCTTAGTGTGTCCTGCACTTGAATGGAGTTTTTTAAGCCCTTCCAGCTTAGCTGGTACCTTTTTTTTTTTTTTTTTCTTTTTTTGGCAGTTTGAAAACTGGGTTCCAAACACCTCAAGCAGCAATCTTGTATGGCTGCTTGGATGTCTTAGTCATGGTGTTAATTTGATCTTGGAAGGTGAAAATCAAACTTAAAGTGGCAGGAAATAGAAATGTTTTCATTCAGTTGGATCTGATGAAACAGTTCTAATTGTTTTAGTGTCAATTTGAATTTTTTTCTTAAAATACTATGGAGTATCCCTTGAAGTTACTATTTCAAGGAGGTATTTTCTTGAATCAGAACTGCAATTCTCTGAATCTGTTTTCCTTGATCTGAGTAATTAGTAAAGAGCTGGAAATGTACTTCTGCTTTCTACTTGCATTCAATCATTGGAGCAACAGTATCATGCTCAAAAGGCTTTGGTTGTGGGTTTGGATTTTGTTCTTGTTTTCTCATTGCACAAAGTGGACCTAATTAAGGTGTATGAAATATCTGTAGAATCTGTCATGCTAAATGATTATCCTGGATCTATTTGCAGGTGGTTTTTTTCAATTCTTTGGGGGAGGATAGTTTTCCCTTTATCTAATAACCAGTGCTTCATATTGAACCCTCTTGACAAGTGTCCTTTTATGAAGATATTAGTGTAATACTTGTGATCACCTTGCCCTATTTCTGTTGAAGTGCTGACTGGAGACCAAGTCCAATGACTGATTTACCAGATGAAGGATTGGTGGGCTGTCTCAACTTTTCTTTCTTCCCAGCCATTTAACCCTGGGCACTGGTGTCAAGTACTTCAAAACAGGGCTTTGTGGAATGCCTGATTCTAGAATTTCCAATAGTATTCCAATAGTTTACATGCTGGAGCTGCATGTTGTGACATCTGGTGTGAATTGTGTGTTGAGGGCTTCGTAATAAGATTATTTCACTGATTCTGCTGCCTAGCCTTCTTAAGGAAATACTGCTTATATGAGTGTGGTGTTGTGAGTGCAGTTGCAGGAAACAGCTTGAGATCTAACAACTCAGTGGTCTTGAAATGAGATGGCCTGGCTCTCCCTGTCATTTCTCCCAGTCTTTGCTCAGTGCTTCTGCTGCTTATTTCTTGTGATCTTGCTGAGCCTTACTGCAAATTACCTTGGCCTGTGTTTTGGCCACTGCTAAGCAGTGCTTCCACAGCAGCAGAAATGTTTCTCCAACATTGTCCCCAAATAGGCTGGGGTTGGGCAAGCTCTTGGGAGGGGATCTAGCCAGGAGAGCTGGCCCAAACTGACCACAGGGATATTCCTTAGCCCTTATAATGTCTGCTCAGCAGTAAAAGCTAAGAGAAAGGAGGGAAGGGCATTTGTGATGACATTGAAGCAATAGCTCTGCACACTGAAGCCCTGATTAGTAGCAAGTGATTGGATTGCCTGCTGATGGGAATTGGAGAAAAAATCCTTTGTTTTCCTTTGCTTGTGTACTTGGCCTTTACTTGTGCTTTAGTAAACTGCCTTTATTTTGACCCACAAGTTATTTTTGCATCTTTTCTCCCAACCCATTGTGCTGAGGGTGGGAGTGATAGAGCAGCTTGGTGGGCACTTGGTGTCCAGCCAAGGTCAGCCCACCACAGTTCTTTTTTGGTAGCCCCCACTACTAAAGCCTGGCTGTGCAAACCTAGTACAGACAAAGTCTTGGCAGACATGAGTGAAACAAATGTAAATGATACACTACAACCGTGGTTGTAGCCCAGCCATCTTTCTTACCTTAAAATTTGCACAGCAAGGTAACATTCTGTCCAGATCAAAAGCCAGACTATAACACTCTGCTTGTTTCCCTCTTCTGCCCTGTTGAAGTTAGATCCTCTGTCAGCCTGCAGGGAGGGCAGAAAATTGATCTGAATATTTACCTTACTAGTCTAAAGCTTTAGTGTTTCCATTAAACGTATGGGATGCTATGACCTGATTTAGAACTCAATTACAAAGCACCAGTATTAAACAAGCTTTTGTGGCTGAATTTATGCATTTGATCTTGTGTATGATCTTTTTATTGGATGAATCATCTGGCCTCAAGTGCAGTTGACATGCAGAGAGGAGGGCTGTTGTTATTCTCAATAGCTCTTGTGGGTTTGGGGTTCCTCTGACCATAAGAATAGGAGGGAGGAACTTCGTAAGAACAGGTGAGAGGGAAGGGGAAGCTGAACCAGCCTCTCTGAAAGTGCAGTAGGTGCTCAGAATCAGTGGGGTATTTCTCTGTAGGACTTTTCAAGGTCCAAATATTTTAAAACACTCCATGGGCTACCACATGAAGGTCAATTCTTAAGCTTGCCTGGAGATATTTCCAATTTGTGTGTTTGGTTGCCCAGTTTGGTTAAATGGGGGATAAGTGAGCTGGGGAGGAATTTTAAGTGTGATTTTGAAAGGTCTCTTTTATAATAAGTGCTGTACCAAGTTACTGTAGTGTTCCTGTACCTAACTGCTTCCTGCTGTGCAGGTGAGGAGCCCTGCTCTCAGGACAGAGCATGGGAGATGGCCACTTGAGGAGTGCAGTTACCTAGTCAGCATTTTATCTGGGCTCCTCAGGAAGTCGTTCTGAGTACTTCAGTAATGTCTATGGGTTCTCACAGCTGTAAGTAGGTAGGACCTGGGTTTTAAACCTTCTTGGGTAAAAACTGCTTCCAGCAGCAAGGTATTTCAGCAGTGCTGAGACCCAGGCTTTGCTATTAAACTGGAGGGAAGCGCGTTGCTTCTTCAGTGGTCTTATTTACCGTTGCACCTTGGAGTCAGCAGTTGAGATCTTGCCCTGATTTCACCCTTCTTCCCTGTGCCCTAGGCTGGGTTGTGACTCAGGCCAGCTGGGATGGGGCTCAGGAAAAGGTCAGCTGGTTCTAGTTACAGCACATGGAGTAACTGGATAGCAGTCAGCTCACCCTGCAGCCATTGCTGCTGCAGGGTGTGATCCCTTTGCTGTCCTCCTGGCCTGCTGGCTGGGGAGTGTTCTGGTGAGCTCTTCTGCGACCAAAGAGCTTGTATGACCAGCCTGCTCAGCTTCTTGCTTCCTGAAGAACAGAAATGCTATACACAGCAACAGGACACTGTTGTTTCTTTAGGATTTTCATCTGACTTCAGCTTGCGTTTCCAGACTTCTGGCTGTGGGGCAACACCTTTGTATGAGGAAACCTCCTGAGGAGAAAACCATCGTGCTTGCTGCTGTGTGTTTATCCTAGACTGCACTGTTTTGCTTTGTAAATCAGTACTAGTTGACATTGTGGTCACTTTGTGTTCTGTAAAAACAGTAAAATGCATTTCTGAATCCATGTAGCTACAGCTAGTTTTGTTTAATCCATCTCCAGAGGAAACTTTTAAATATCACGTCTCCTGACCACATTATGTGGTTTGCCTAAACTCTCCTGCATGACTTCATCTGCTTTGTGTGTATATGAATGGTTTAGTCTGGGAGACCAAACTTAGGAGGTGGCCAGAACTCTTCCCAGACGGGGATTCTCTGGGAATATACATGGTGATGTGGGTGTTGTTAAAATCTAATGCTTAAGAGTCCTTGAAATAAGAACTCAGGCAGCTTGGCTGCTTGTTTTGCAGACAAAGTCCTTGAGAACAGTGCTTGTGCCTGGTGAGTGGATGCAGTATTTTTCCCATCCATTTCTGTGCCATTTTTAAATTGTAGGTATTCTTTGAGGTTTTTTCCCTGTAGGTCTGATTCTGTGGCCTACACCAGGTGAGTTATTTGTCCCTTGTATGCAAGAATTGCTACAGCTCTCTGAGTGTGACTTTCAATGGACTGATGCTCAATACGTAACAAGGTAAGTTCTTTGCCAGGGCTTGTTTCTGGTGCTTCACGCCCTTCTGAAACTTAGGGCTCACCCAGGTACTGAGCATGAAGCAGGAATAGGCCACTGCAAAAGTTGGGGTGCTGGTATAGTCTCTGGGCAGGGGCATATCATCCTCACCTCATGAACAGTTCTGTTTTTTCTGGCCTGATGTCACCCCACTGTTGCTGAGTTCTTTGACTCATGTGTGTTTTCCTGTTAATGTGATGGCTCTGCTTTTCTACTTAATGTGAAAATCTCTGGTAAATTTACACCCACGTGCTCTGAGGACCATCTGTTTTGTCAGCTGCTCCAGAAGGATGTTTGCTTGGTGCACCTTGGTCTAGTTCATATGGTGTCATCACTTCAGAAGCTTGGTTGTGTGCATTTTCTGAGTGAATTACTCAAAGCTGCCCTGCTTCACAATAGCAGGCTGCTGCTGGGACGTCAGTGCTTCTAAAAAGTGGGGGGAAAGGAAATCTTGACATTCCCAATGACACTAGCCTTTTTTTTCCTGATTTTTTTGAGGGATAATGTCTTTGCAGTCACTGCTTTTAATGCCATTATTTAGACCTTGTGTGGAAACTTTACTAGGATGTTTGGTCTTGAAATTCACTTGGAGGCTTTGGATGTGTGTTTGATGTGAAAATAACCAGCAATTTCATTGAGATGAGAGCCCAGAATATTTTAATTACATGTCTGCATAACAAAAATATTGTTTCCAGGTACGCATTCCTTTAGTTAAGTGGAAAAAAGAAGAATGCTCCAAGCTGTACAAGTTGACTTTCTGCCTCCATTTTCTTCCCCTCATTTGAAAGTGAAAATGAGTATCTTGTATGTAGGAATTCTGAGAACAGTACTGTGGACCCTGCTATAAACTTGCATGTGAGAAATCAGATGTAGGCAAAGAGTGATTCTCACACAAGTAGAATTAAATACTCATTTTTGTGGCAGTTTGTGCGATAAGAGTTGCCCAGAAAATTTAAGAGAAAAACTAACTTTGTTGTCCTGCCTCTTTAAAGAGTATTGGCTATGTAGCAGAAGTTGTTTCACGTTGGAGTAGCACGTGTGGGCTCCCATCTTTTGTGATGTGTGAGTTGGGAAATTATGGAGTGGAACCTATTGTACTCCATGTCCTGTTATAAAAGAACAGTGTAGCCTCCAGGGCAATCTCTTCCTGTTTATTTCACACGTGTAGGCTGAAAAAGTGAAGAAACTGTCTTCACCTTGATGGGAATTCTGTCCTTTAGCTGTTCCTGAAAGACTTGCCAAGCTTTGGCAGAGCTGGGAATTGACCCTTGAGTGGCTGGTGATATTGATGGAGGCTGGAAGGTGTCCTTGACTGTTTTAAGACTAGGTAACCTCAGAAATAAGGCAATAGGCAATGAGGAAGCTGAAGGTGTAACTCTGATTTGTTTTTCTTTGGCAGGCATCTCCGATGAGGACATCATCAATGTCACCCTCCCCACTGGTGTGCCCATACTTCTTGAACTTGATGAGAATTTGCACCCTCTGGGCCCTCACCAGTTTCTGGGTGATCAAGAAGCTATCCAAGCTGCCATCAAAAAAGTGGAAGATCAAGGGAAAGTAAAATCTGCTGAGAAGTTAAATCCCACTGTCTAACACAGCTGTGTTCAGTGTGGTAGTAAGTGATGACGTGTGTATGACTGCTAGGTTGCACTGTGTGAATATCTCAATTTCAAGCACTAAATAATTGGAAGGGACAATTGTTGAGTCTCAGGTTGGTAGTTTAACCCTCTGCCTTTTCAAAAACTGGAATTTTGATTGCAGCGTGAGGTTTTCAGTGCTGGAAAAGGAAGAGATGATTCAGGTAATGGAAACTTGCAGGGCAGTCTGCCCCAGATCCACCACTGAGGATGGCCCAGTGGAGAAATAAAGGGATGTGTTATTGGTGTCTACCAGCAATCAGTTGTGATCTGCTAAGGAGAAAAGTACCAGCTTACTGGACTAATTTAAGTCCAGGATGTTATAGGCACTAAAACTGTCACTGATAAAATGGAACCAGATAACTCTGTTACCAACTATGATTTCTCTGTGTCACAATAGCTCTGTCAGTTTGTTCTCAGTGGATTTCCTTCAGTCTTTCAGAACACCTTCAGCTGGACAACTCTCTGCATTTGTTATTTTGAGTCTTCTGTGGCCAGTTCAAGGTCCAGAGAATTTTGTAGAGATGTTCTGACTACTAGAGTTATCGTAGTTATCTTTTTTTACACTGTATTTGGTTTTTAAGGAATCCAGATGGAATCCCTTTTCCTCCACCATCTTTGCAAAGCCTAGCATCACTGCATTTTGCTGGCTGGCAGTAATAGGATTTAAGTCAGACTTCAGTCCACAAAAGGAGCACAAAAGTTTTCTGCTCAGTGTTTAAATTATCATGTAGCTCCTAGTGAGGGACCTGAATACCTCTGAAAGACTTCGGTAACGTGTACTAGAGGTTTCATCACCCCTTAGTCAAGTTGATAAATAATTCTGCTCACCTCAGCAAAAGTGACATAGGAAATACCCCTCTAATCTTTCCTGAGTTGCAAAGGTATCTTGATAAATGTGTTCCACCATAACATAACTGTGGCATTATCTGTATCAAATTCTCTGAAGGGCTGGGAGAGATGCATGGAGCATGTCAGAAGTGTTGCTGCGTGCAGCTCGTTCAGCCATCCTGCTGGTAAGGAAAGATATTCTGCCATGCCTGAAAGAGTTCTCCTGTAAACCTCTCCTCAGAATCATAGCTTGACTCCTGCTGAGTGTGGCCCTGCTGCTGTTTGGCCCTGGATCTGACCAATTCACCCTGTGGACTGCAGTGTAGCAGGTGTGGCAGCCTGGTGTTCTCTTTATGTACATGAGCACCAGGTAAGTCCACTTGTGAAGACTTGCTTTTAATCTTACCTGCAAATAGGAAACTGTTAAAAAGCTTATATCTGACCCACTGTCTCAACACCTGAGCATCTGGTTCTGACCTTGGATATCAATGTGGGTGACACTTGTGTGTGTGCTGTTTGAGCTGAATATGTTCTCAGCATGGCCCAACTACAAATCTCAATTTTGATGGGAATTTCCTTCATATGAATATAAAGTTTTAAAATCCTGGAGGAGCTGCTGCTTTGCTGTGAGCAGCTCTATAGCTTGCTTTGTGAGAGGATGTTTTTTTTTTCTTTTGAAGAGAGCAATACCACAGTGTGGTGTGCCTCTGACAGTCTTGCTGACGTGTGGAGCAAGACTTTGCAAGTCTGATGCCAGCTCACATTAGAGTTGCACATACTCTGTAAAAGACTTCTTGCTAGAAGGTAGTTTCTCATGCATGAATGGTGATTGAGCTTCTCTGGTTTTGTTTTTGTAGCCCTTGCAGTAGGAAGAAAGTTACATGTTTCTCTTTTAAACATAAAGCTGGTAGGTTTCCTCTTTCTTCATACAAGATACATATTTCAGAGTTTTTTGGTCGTTTTGTTTTTTTTAGCCCTGAAATGCTATTAGCAGCTTCTCTGCTACTTGATTTGATACAGACTTAGTTTCTGTGGTTTTAGTTTCTGTGCTTAGAGTAACTCTGAATCTTAGTTGATAGTTTACGAGTGAGTGTTACAGTGTTAAATTGCTGACCAGCAAACGTTCACCTGTGAAAACCCTGAGAAGGGTCACTGGCCACTGGAGTGAGTAAATTCTTCCCCAAACATTAAATAATGTATGAAGCTTAATATCAAGTAAGGGTTACTGTAGGCTTGTAACCAAGACTAGCAGAGCCACCTGTTGCCAGTGGGAACTGTGTGCATCCAGGTGTGTGAGCACACAGGCCACGTCCACATACCTTTGGCATTGTGGAATTGTAACGTAGAACTTCTTCAGGATGTGACATGCAGCTGCAATATCCTTGGAAATGAACCCAGCTGAACTGGGAGACAGGCTCTCTCCTCCCCTTAAAATCCATGATCTCTTCTGAGGGTGGAGAGGGGAATGGAAGGGTGGATGAGGGAATTCAGGGAACAGTAATTGCAGCTGAATGGATGAAATTGACTGAAGTCATCCTTTGACTCATGGACAGGAAGAAGAGAACACCAGTGTGATGTTTGCAGTGTGATGTTTACACTGCTGCTTGAGATGTGAGCAGTGATGGTGCTCTGGGAAGTTTGGCTTAGTTTGCTTGGATTGTGGCTCCAAAGTGATGACAGGATTTTACATGCACATCTGGCAGCAGTAACACCTCAGCAAAGTATAAAAAGGAAACCAACTGGGGATTTCATTCTGCTCTTTAGGATCATTTTAATGCCTTGCAATTCCAAGTAACCTTTTATTTAAAATCCTGATTCATAAGCCATGTCTATTGAAGAAGAGACACCAAGTTCCAAGGTGTCAGACACCAAGATCTTCAGGCATGGCTACATCAGAGGGAGAAATGAGAATCTTGCTTTAGAGATCAGTGGTTGGGAAACATTTTTCCCTATGTTTGAGTGTGCCTCAAAGTCCTATAAGGTGAATGGTGTTTTTACAGTTAACCTTATGGATGTGGCTGATTTGGTTTGTTTTATGCATTTTTAACGTGTGGTTCAGTAGCAGTAATAGCTCTAGATTCTCTTGAAAGCCTTTGTAAATATGGTGGAGCTGTCAGGTTCTTTATAACTCAATAAATTCACCTGAAATAGAATTTCATTTGGCTTCAGTATTTTTTTTTTATTCTACTCCTATACTCTGTTTCCTTTTCAGGGCTGATGAGTAAATAAAACTGACCTTCTGGATTCCAAAACTTCTCAGTTTTTTATCACACATCATGCAGTCAATTGGGTTAATATAGTGCTGGGGCCAAGGCTTCCTCGTGTTTACATGTGAAGAAGCTGTGTTGGAGGCAATACATACCCCTTCAAAACTATGGGGGCATTTACTTAGGAACAAGGAACTTTACTTCCAGAACACTGGATCTAAACAAATGCGTACTGATTCCCATGCTTGCTTTTCCTTTTAGTAAGAAGCATTACTTTTTGATGGTGTGTTTAAAGCTGTGGCTTCTGGAGACAAAGCCAACCCCTTCACTCTCCAAAGCACTTTGTGCCAAGCAGGGTTGGAGCTCCAATGACAAGCAGGTGCAACTGCAAGCCTGCTGAGGGCTGCCTCTTACTGCTGACCTTCACACAGAAAGCCTGGGATACTGGGGTAATGGGAGGCAGTGTAAAAGTCCTAAAAAAAGTCAGACATTCAGATAGGAGTGGGGAACACACAGCTGTGGGGCTTAAAAAAAGCATACTAAAGAAACAGACTTTTTAAAACTTGGTCTTGTGATTGTGTTGAGGTTGAGTGGGGAATGGAAAAGACCTGTCTGAGCCATTTCTGTACTGATGTTATAATTTTGCTTACAATAATGTACAACTGCTGCCAACCAATTCAAAGTTGTATTGGTATTTTATGGTGTATTCCCTCCCTTTCCCCCAGTCACTTTTTGTACTTTGCTATAGTAACACCTCACATTGTTCCAGAGCCATGTCTACTGTTTCCTGCGTTGGGAAAGACCATCTGAAGACCAGCTTGGTTTCAGTCTGCCATACTTCTGTGCCAGGGACTTTGCTATGAACCTGCTCTGCACAGCCTGAGGAAAGACTGACTCTACCTAGTCACATTTTCCAAATTTCAACTTTGCTTTTCTTTTTTTTTTCTTTTTTTTCTTTTTTTTTTTTTTTTTTTTTTAGTTTGTGAAGAGTGCTCATTCTCAAAGTTCACAATAAATGACACTTGCCTTGTCTGTCTTCTCTGCTGTCCTCAGCCTTAAATTCCCACGGGCAGGAGAGGAAGTTGACATGACAACTGCTGCTCAAGGAAGCTCAGAGCTGTGGTGGGAACTGACTAATGATGTAAGTAGAGGGTGCAGAAGGGTTTGGGATCTCTTTGACAGCTGTGTTGAACAGGTGTTGCTGCCTCTTCCTTGTGTTAGGGTGGCCAGAGGCTCTGGGTGTGGGTGATAGAAGAGGGAACTTCAGCTTAGCACAGAGAGCAGGGTGGCTCTGACATGGCATTCCTCCTCACAGTGCCTCATTCCTTGTTACTCAGCACCCAGGCCTTCTTGGGGCTATTCCAGCACAATTTAGCAGCTAGGTTGTGTCCCCATGCTGCAAAAAAGAAAGGGAGCCGGGGAAGAGGCTCCCTGTCCTTGCTCTTCCCGTTGTGCTGACAGCGCAGGGGAGGGCAGCAGATAGCAGACTGAGGCTGTAGCTGTGCTGTGCTATCCCTCCCAGTGCAGTGGAGTGGCCTGCAGATGACTTCTGATGGCTCTCTTGAAAGGAGGGGCATTGCCCCACAGCTCAGTTGGAGATGGCAATGTAGATGGTCCTTGCGGGTCCCTTCCAGCTCAGATCATTCTGTGCTTGTTGCTGTGGTGCTGCAGGTACTCTTATCAGGCTTCAGAAAGCAGTTGTGGCCCTAATGGGACCCCTGGCACTACAAATGCTGTGTCTGCAAGCATTATTGCCTCATTAACGGAGCCATGTTCTTCCTCAGGTCTGTTCAGCTCCCCATCGGCACAGCAGGTGAGTATTTCCTCCCCTTTGGTCTGGTACTTGCATGAAAGCATGAAATTTGGGAAAAGAAGTTCTCTTTCCCAGGAAAGCAGTGTGAGTCCAGAGACAGCAAATGCTTACATTTGGGCTGCTGTTGGCCTCAGAGGAGCCAGGCACCACTTTGCTGCCATCTTCCAGGTTGGTCATGCCTGCCCATGAGGAGCAAATGGCACAGCTGCATACACTCATGGAGCACCCTGGTGCTGCCCGAGCTGTTCGGGGGAAGTGCCTGTTTCTTTCAGTAAAAGCCATTTTTTTCTCCTTGTTCCTGGTGATAATCTAGCAGAAGAGCTGGAAAGTAGGAATGTGCATGTGCTACTAATCGCTAACCTAGACTGAGGATGCCTTGCTGAATAGTTAAGTCCCCCGTGCATCCTGCTTTCCTGACAGACATTTGCCAGGCTCTCAGTAACTACTGTGATTAAAGCTGAGCTAGACTTCTAAGAGCTGTGGTTCTTCAAGTGTTCCTGAACTGCAGGTTGGTTTTTTTTTTCCACAATCTCTATGGAAGGTAGTGATACTGGCTGTGCTAGGAGTGAGAAAGCAGGCATAAAGATCCCTGAGTATCCCTGAAGGCAAAGCAATTGCAGAAAGTGCAGCTGCAGATGGACTTGTAGAAAAGCAAGTGGACAACAGGTGGAGCAAGTGCATTGTGGTGAAGTATGCACAGGAAAACGGGTGGATTTTACACTCCTGTGTGCACATGGGGACAGTGAGGTGTCATCAACCTCTCCTGAGAGGCAGCACATTTTATCTCACAGCCAGAAATGCCCTGTGGTGTAACAAGTGGTGTGAGGGTGAGTTGATTCTGCTGGGGAATAAATTGCAGTCATCATCTAGGGTTGCTTGTGCAGATCAGTCCTACTTTAGTCTAACATCAGCAGCTTCACCAGACCAGTCAGTGCTGCGCGAGAAAATGTGCTCAGCAATGAGCAAATGTCAAATCAGAAAGAACATGAATTGGAAGGTGCCTTGGATTCCAGGGATCTGATTTCAGATACTCTTGTACTAATTTTTTCCAAGGGCTCTTGTAGTCTTCTCTCTCCCTTTCAGAATCTGTGGAAATTTATAAGCATTTTGCATGCATGCTGTCAAATTGAGCTTTGAGAAAGACAGTTCAGACCCCCTTTACACCTTGTCATACCTTGAAATATGTGGTCTGATGTGAGTTATCCAAGTAGAATGAGTTTGTAGGTGTAGCTGATAGAAAAAGGCTCCTGCAAAGTAAATTCTCATTCTTGCTCTGCAACCTTCCCTAACACATGAGTGTGAAAAGTGCTCGCTAGTGATGCAAAACTCATGAGCTTTGTTTTTGCACTTGGTGTATATTTCAACCCATTTCTCTGAAGGAATTTTCTGAGTAACATACACATTTCAGTTTCATGGGATGTTGTGGGAACAGATATGTAATTTTTGTTGGACAATAGCAAAACAGAATAAACTTTCCCAGACCTCATTTTCTCAGGTGAAAGCTTTAGGAGACCCTACAGAAATGAAAAGTACTTTGTTTCAATACTGGAAATCTTATATTCTATCCTTTCTCTTCTGTGTGATTGGCTCGAGTGTTTTCCAGGGCCAGAAATACCTCATTTTAACTAGCACTAATACTTTATATCCTATTGTCCTCTAATTCCTTATTTAGCTTCTCTGCCCTTCCCTTCTGATACCTTAGAACTCAAATTCCACAGGAGCTTGGATTTTGGTCCTTTTTTCTTAGCTTGGAAAGTGTGAGTCAGATTTGGTCAGAATCCACCAGAAATACTGACATCTTTGTTCAGAGCAATGAAAAAAAATGAACACTGGCCAGTGCCAGAATGGTTTCTATAGAAAGCTGCTCTCTGCACAAAGGAAACAAATGCCAATTGGCTGAAAACTCACGTGGTCCTTCATGTTTGTTTGGGGGCAAGAGTTATCACTTGGCTCTGGGTGGTGCCTTTGGCTACTGTGTTTCTCGCATCTTCTCAGGTTTGTGGTTTTTCCTGTCCCCTGATGTGGCCCTGCCCTGAACTTCTCCATCCAGCCACAAAGTACTCTCCAGGTGCTCCCACACAGCCTTCTTCCATGACACCTTCCTCCATGGTGTGTCCTGCCAGCTTCAGGCTGCTTATCAGAGGTGCTTAGATGGGGGGAGACAGGGTCAAGTGTGGAAAAGGTTTGAGAGGGAGATGCATCTGAAAAAGCCTGAGTACTGCTTGCCGAGGTATGGATTTCCAGCTGGATCACATTTTATATTTTACAGTCCTGTCTGCATTCCAACGATGCACAGGGGAGAACGAGGATTTTTATATTTCAGCTGGAAAAAGCCACCCACGTGAGAGAAACACTGAGTGACCTGTTTTGCTCTTAATAATTTTTATCTGCTTGTCCTGTTCTCTCTGTTCCTCCAGTGAAGCTCTCTCCCACCATGATGCCCAGCAGTTTTTCATAGCTGACAGTGGTGGAACTTGGTGCACAGCAGGATCCGATGGAGGCAGTAGGAGGGCTCTGTGGCCCTGGGGGCCCTTGCAGTGTGTTGTGCATGGGCTCAGTGGGTGCTACATGACAAATGACTTTTTACTGCTGTGGCTGGCCAAGGACCAGTGTGTGCCTCCACCACTGCTGCTGAGATCTGTGGTTGTTCATCACCTCATGGATCAGGTCTTTTGTTAATGATACCCCTCCAAAAAAGCATCATACTTAACAGGCACTGCTTGATGTTAATTCCTTCAGTGTCCAAGGGGTGCCAGGAATGAAGAAGAATTGGTTGAGTTAATGAATGGAAAAATTGATTACAGAAATATTAGGGGTGCTATATTAGATATGCCTCTATTCCCCAAAGGATCATCTAAAGGCTGTCAAAACACTGGGCAATCTATTTTCCAGTTTTGTGTAGCTTTGACTTGGTTTTCATGGAGACGAGAAAAAAGGCTCCACAAAGCCTGGTCTCAGTTCAGAAGGTGCTTAATAGGTTTGCCTCCTATGTCCCTGTTTTTGCTATGCACAGTAATTTCTGCCGAACTCAGCATTTCTGTAAAAGCAGGTCATTTGAAGAGCTGTCTCAACTGGATGCAGAGATTGTGAACGTGTGATTGTCCAGCTCTGAGACAGCACAGGGAAGGGAGGCAGTGCCTTTGGCGTGCAGGTCCAGCTGCTGGACAAGTGCTCAGCCTTCGTGTGTTCAGTGCGTCCACTGGTGACCACAGAACTCCTGACTGGAAACACAATACTGAATTTAGCTCTTTACACTCTCCTTTTGCTGTATTCACCTTGATTCTTATAACCTGGGATCCTGATCCTTGTTTTCATTGCAGTAAATTGTGGAGGTCCCCCTCTGCAGAGGGAGAGGGCCAGACTCCCTACAAGTTCTTTTTTCCCCTGGATGCAGAAATAAAGAGCAGGCTTTGAAATGCAACCTTTGTATCTTGTCAGCATATTTCTTGCAAGATTCCTGGGAGGGCCCTTAACGACAGCAGCCTCCATGGACAGACAGGAAGAGGGCTAGACATTGCAAAGCATGAATAATCCTGAATTCTAGCCTGGTCATCAACCTAATGGAGCTCTGAGTAATAAAATGAGGTTTCTGGGAGACCTTGAGATTTCTACCTTACCTTCTATTTACAACAGCTTTGTGCATTTTATCTTTGCAATGTGCTTAAAAGCTCCATTTGTTTTTAAAATGGAGTTTCCCTGCCTCTTCACTCATGCTACAAGAACTGTAATAAGCATTTGTTATGTAAAAACTGTAGTGAGACTAGAGCTCAGAAGGCTTCAGTGGCAATTTACATTGCTTTGGTAGAAAACCATAGGTATCTCTGCAAGAGTTCGTTCATGCAAGTAAATCAATGTCCAAAAAGAGTCTGGCCACTTCCAGCTCTGCAAAAGGCACGATCGTTCTCACAAGTCCTTGTAGTGCTGTTGCAGTTGGCCAGGAAGTTTTTCAAGTTCAATTTAAACAACCATGATGCCAAGTTAGAAGTGGAGAAAGAGTTCCTGCCTTTTTTGATGGAGCACTTCAAGGCATGTTCCTGATAACACTGTTTTCTTTACCAAGAGGGTCTGATGGGACAGGCTTTACCTCACCTCCTTGGACATGTCTGCAGTATAAATATCCCCACTTGAACAAGGCTCTCCCTTGGCTCCTTTTGTTGATAAGAAGGACTAGCGGTCCTTTTTAGGATGTGAATGATCAGACCTATCTATTTTAGGCATTTCATTTAGGTGAGATTAATTGTGGCCTCCCTCTATTTTCTTCTCTCCAGTGACTCAGGGAGCTCCAGTGTGACTAGATCTGATTTAGGATGCGTTTTGCAGAAGCCTCTATGTGCAGAGGCATCACCATGCCTGATTAAATTGGTTTCTGAGCTGCAGAGTTGATTTTGGCAGTTGATTTTTGATACATGTAACATTAAGAAAAAAAAAAAAAAGTATGGTTACATTTATACCCTTTTTAATCATTTGTCCCAAAGCTGGATTTTGCAGTCCATAAAGATGACCCAGCAAAGGTGGTGCTGTGTCTGACTTTAGCTTCTTTGCCATCCTATTTAGGGCCATGAATTTTCTAGCATGCCTTGCAGTGTCCTGTGCTGCCCAAAACCACCCTGAGGGCATATCTGCAGACTGATATCTTTGCTCCTCAGCTGCAGCACAGGCAAATCCAGTGTCCAAAGCCATCTGGTGACGTGACCCTGCTCCTGGATCCGGGCTGTGACTGCACAAGCGAGGAGGATTTCATCAGGTCAGTGCAGTGTGACTCAGGAGAGAAACACATCCATATCTTTTTTTACACCGTCAAATGCTTCACAGGACTTTGCTTTTCATTTTCTGTAGGCTCCAGCAGGTCCTGCTGGGGAGATGGGTCAAGGTGGAGAGAGCTCTTTTCTCTCATTATTGGAGTGTTAAATGTTTTGCAGAATTCTGGTGTTGAAAGCTGCAATCTGAACAGTTGAGAAAAAGTTCAAACCTGCATACTTAGCTTCCAGAAAATGCCCGTATGAATTTCTCTGATTGAAGTGGAGCAACCACAGGGGGAGTTCTCAGGACAGACAATTTCAAATTCTTAATAGAAATGTAACAGGAAATTAAAGTAAAAAAGAAAGACCTATGACCAATATCCATAAAGAACCATTTGACCAGTGTCTAGATTGCAGCTTTGTAACAAATCTAGGCAAACCACCAAGAAATATGCATTTGTTACGCTTTCCCAGTTATGTTTCTCCAGCTCAAACCACTTGGAGTAAATAAAACAGCCTCAGGAAATTAGTGTATTACGGTTCTCGTTGATGCAATTGTAACTGTAAAACATATTTTACAGTATTAATGTCAGCATCCAGTCATTACTTTGCAGTCAGTTTAATTGGAAGCATCTGATAATTAAGAGCTCAGTCCTGAGCCCAGTGATCCTTTCAGGACTTCTTCCTTTGCACAGCTGAGCCCGTCCGTGTCTGTGTTTGCTGTACGTAACCAACAGGTAAGAGAGATTTCAGATAACGAAGCTCCAGTCTCCGTGACAGCAATTCTCAATTGTCTCTCTGTTTTTGGGAGACAGTGGAGACGGCACAGGAAGGACATTGACCTGTTGGAGCAAGCCCCGAGGAGGCCACCAAGATAGTCAGAGGGATGGAGCACCTCTCCTGTGGGGAAAGGCTGAGACAAAATTGGGATTGTGCAGCTTGGAGAAGAGAAGGCTCCAGGGTTACCTCATTGTAGCTTTGCAGCATCTGCTGAGAGCCTAAAAGAAAAATGGAGAGGGGCTCCAAGGGCATGTAGTGACAGGACAAGGGGGAATGGCTTCAAGCTGAAAGAGAGCAGCTTCAGATCAGACATTTGGAAGAAATTCTTTGCTGTGAGAGTGGTGAGGCCCTGGAACAGAGAAGCTGTGCATACCCTGGGCAGGCTGGATGGGGCTTTGAGCACCCTGGTCTAGAGGAAGGTGTCCCTGACCATGGCAGGGGCTGGAAGTGGATGTTCTGGAAGGTTCCTCCTGCTGAGGACCATGTTCAGGGCAGGGGCACGGGGTGCAGCTGCTGTAGGTTGAGCTCTGGGTGGGAGCCCAGGACAAGAGGCTTTGTTTTCCCTAAACTTCCAAGCCAAACCAGTCTGTGATTCTATGATTTATGCAGGGCTTGGGAGCTGCTTCCTTCAAAGTCAGAGGTTAATTAGGGTAATTAGGAGCAACTTGGAAACATGCAGGAATGGAGGGGGCTTCAAAGTATCAAAATATATCAGGGACATGGGCAAGCTGCACAACCAGCAACCCCATTTTCCACATAAAATAGGGCAACGTATTAGTAGGTGGAGATAAAATGTATTTCCTGAAAGACCATACATAAGATAATGAATGGGTCTTCCCTGTGCAGGACCATAAAGGCAGCACAAAGCTTGACAGTGAGAACCCAAGCAAACCTGAGTCAGAGACCTCAGTCTCTCTATGTGCACAGATATTTATTGGGATAAAAGAGATCATGCAGCAGTTTAGTATTTCAGAAGACAAAAGTGGTTTTTTCTTTCTTTTTTTTTTTTGTTTTTGTTCTCCACAGATTTAAAAAAATGAAATGAGAAACCACAACTTTGGGGTATAAATATTTTGTTTATAAAAACTGGAAATTATTTTGGGAAGGGTTTTTTTTTTTTTTCAGAATTCTTTTAAAATAGAAAATAGTCTAAGCAAACAGGAAAAAACTCAGTTTTAAGTCAGTGCTTCTTTGTCCAACAGGAAAATATTTTGTGAGGACACAAAGATGGACGGGGAAAAAAGCCATTGTAATCTGCTACAAAAATACTTGGCATTTTAAGAACATTTTTATGCCTTTGTTTGCATCTTGCTCTGCCTCTTAATTGTTGTAATTTAGCCTTCTCAAGATGCAGTATTATTTACCCAGGCATTTTGTGAAATACGTCATGCTCTGAAAGGAAGGTGGCAAAAAGGACAGCTCCTGTCGCAAGACAACATTCCTGGGGGAAAATCACTGTGCTGCAGCTCTCTGGAGGGCAGATAAATATGTTACAGAGGAATTCCATCCCACTAAGAATGTTTGCTGTGAGTTGTCTTTTCCTCAGAAGTACGGCACATACGTCATCTCGCCAAATGATTGTTCTCACATCAATAATTTCCCGTGTTGGGAAACTGCAAATCTCCGTGTAAAACTGCAGCTCCCTAAGGGCTGAAAGTTCAGGATGGGACTGGGTTATGGAGTTGAATAAGCTGGGGAGAAAGGGGACTTTTCCTCCTCATGTTGCACCAAAGACTCGTTCTAATTCTCAGTTATCAAACCCTGGGGTGAAATGATCCTTGTTGTGTGATTTGTTGTTAACATGAGACAGTTTCTGTAGGACTTTGTAACTTTCTGTGCCTGTATGTTGGATTTCTGTTTGTCCTGTCATTTTCTCTGGTGGCAGACACAGGCAGCACAAGTTGGCAACAGGGCTGATAATTAAGGTTGCCAAACATAAAAAAAAAAAAAATCCTTAGACTTGTCTACATCCTATTTTATTTTGTTAATGTTTCTGTTGGACTTCAGCCCTAGAGAATGGTGGTCTTATTGTCCACACCAGAAGCTTTTCTCAGAATTGAGTACAAATGCCAGATCACAAAGGACTTGCTGAATCTCCAGTTAGGAAGTAATCGGGTCTCGCCACTGTAAGTTCTCAGGAAGGAGGAGGAGAGGATGCAGTTTGCCTCGAAAATGCAGGGGCTGGCAGGGAGCTGGGGTTAAAGTTTAACATTTTGCCACAGGTCTGGGGATGCAGGAAAACAGGAATAACTCTCAGTGGTGGATTTAACTGGAGCTGCCAGGCAACCTGCAGAAGATATCACTCCATCAATCAGTACAAGCAGTAGCTCCTACCCCAAGCGATGCTGCAGCCCTCCAGGTATTTCTGGACTGATGGAACTCTATGCTAGACCCTCTGTGCTGATAACACCCAGGAGGAGTTTTACCAGGGACTGAAAACTGCATTTATTTCAGCAAGGGAGAACCAACAATGGCTGCAAGAATCAAATCAGCTTCCTTCCATGGGTTTGCAGTAGCTGAGGTGAACCTGCACCACTGGTAACTCAAACCTGCCCATGGGGGCTGAGCTGGACAAGAGACACCAGCACTGAAAATTCCTGTTCCTCCAGAAACAAAGCCAGCAGGATCATGGCTTGTCTAGGTCTGTCAGCCACAGCATTACTGAGGCTGGGAACCAGGGTGGCAAGAGCCCCTGTCAGTTTGAAGACCTTCACCATATCAGGGAATTCCCCCTGATTTTTGAGTATTGCTCAGCTACTGAAGCAGAGCACTGACATTGCTGGAATAAAAGGCAGGAGCCCTGTGGTTTTCCAAGGCCTGTAAATGGAGTTGGGCTGTCCCAGGTCTGAATCCCATTGCAGTACTTTGGCATACTTTCTACTGTCTAGATGCTTTTGCTCCATCTAGTGAGGAAATTTATTGCTTATCCTGGCTGAGTGTTGGCTGTGGAGGAGGCCTGGGGAAAAGGAACATAATTTATGGATTTGACCTATGCAAAGATAGGAATTACCCAGGAAGATTCTAGTTTTGATATTGTTAGAAGATTAAGAATGACAATGATTTTAGCTTACAGCTGCTCATTGACATATCTATTAAATTATTTAAAAAAAAAGACTTGAGTGTTTTTTTAATGAACTTTCCCATGAAAATCTATTTATGTTTATATTCAGTGGGTGGATTTGCTTGTTATGTGAGTTGAATGGAGAGGGGGGAAGGCAAAGAGATAAAATGAAAGAAGTTGGTTTAAGGGGTTTCAATGTATCTGTTACCACCCATCTTTACTGTTCTTGTTCAGCAGCCAAAACACATTCCTCTTTTATAATAGAAGGAACACAAGGGCACCAGCTCACAGATCTTTGGTGCAATAAAGCTGTCTCTGAAGCCTGTGAGGGGCTGTGTCCTGCTGGGCACTGAAGAGGGAAGAGCAGGGGCAGGGTGAGGAGCACAGAGATGCTCAGAACCCTCTCTGGTGCCTGCCAAACCCTTGGTGAGCTCACAGGGGTCAGGATTTGCCCATTCCTTCTTCTACCCTGCCTTGCCAGACACATTTCATGTCGTATTCCCCCTTTCCTTTGCCCTTTGTCTTTTCAAAAGACATTCATTCAAACCATGTGTGGAAAGCAGAAAGAACAGGTAAAAAAAAAGAGACCATGGCATTTCTTGCTGGGACTTGCACAGTAAGTGCCATTTTCTTTGGATAGAAGTTTCCTAATTTTATTTGAAAACTCCTGTTATTACTTCTGAGTTTTAGGCTCATGCAATAGATATATATATACACCATATATTAAAAAGTATGTATATATTCTGCAAACATACAAGCTGAAGACACAGGGCTGCCATATTGAAAGGGATTTTTGACTTTTTAAGTGAAAACATTTTTTTAGTTTAAAAAAAATCTAATAAAGAATCTAATTTTTTTAGTTTAAAAAAAATCTAATAAAGAGTTCAGTTCCTCCACCAAAAAAAAAAAAAAAAAAAAAAAAAAAAAAAAACCCAAAAAAAAACCACACCAAAAAAACCAACCAAACAAAACCACCAAAACAACAACACAACCAAACATAAAAATATATTAGTATTATTTTGTGCTTGTTAAGGTCAAAGTTATACAGGGCTTACAGAGACTATCTCAGTGCTATTGCTTGGCCTTGGCTGCCTTCTTGGTCCAGCAATAAATGCCAGAGTAACTGTGAGCAATTCCTGCAGCCATCTACAGAGGGCCTGATGCACTGGTTCCCTCTGTACAGTGCTCTGCTCTTAAATGCCCCTGGGATAATTCTTTTTCCATGGTACCATTTTCACGTCTTCTGGCCGTCATCTTCAACGCTATCATCAAAAATTCACATCTTACCCAATGAGCAGAATAACGTTTCCAGGTAAAGTTACAACAAACATCAAAAACTGGCCTAGGGGAAATCAGAATCTGCTTTCCTGAGCTAAGGAACACATACAGAAAGGCAGAGGAAAGGATGCAAAGGAGACAAGTTCTGGATTGATTAGAAATTTTAAAAATCTGACAAACCAGTGTTAGTTTTCCTGTAGGGCAATGCTAAATGCATTCAAAGGGCAAAAGACAACATAAAACAAAGTGGCTGACTGCTGATTTTTTTGACACCATGGAAGAGGAATGGATGCACTTTGGTGAAAAACAGCAAAGAGAAGCATTGAAGCCAAAATATCTGACCTTGATGCCCTCTGATGAAGTTCAGGAGTTGGTGGGTTCCCTGTGGAAGATCTGTGCTGGTCTTAACCACTGCTGCCCCTGGTAGGGTCTTGAAATATTGCCGTGGGGTTTAGACAGAGGTAAAGACACTCTATATTAAGGAAATGGGACAACAGGACTGGACTGAGAACTGCTTTTAAAAGACCAAAAACTGCTCTGGAAGTTTTGTGTTTAATGAATGAGTTTACCTACCAGATAACCAGGCATTTCCTGTCGTGAGCACAAGCAAAGGCTTTTAGCTGTGCCTGGGAAAATGTGGTTGAATTAAAGAAGCTCAAGTGATTCCTTGACAGAAGTAATGAGGAAGATGGATTACAAGGAAAGGATAGTGAATTTACAGAGTTCCTGTGGAGAAGAAAGCAAGATGTTACAGTGGGGTGGCAGCTACTGAGCAGACCTTTGGGGTGGCTAATGTGTGTAATTTATCAAAGGCAAAAGAGACTGTCGAGCTTTTTAAACATACCACGGTTTCCTGAGTACAAATGAAACAGCCATCTGATTAGTTTTTCAGATCTCTGGTCATTTGGAAGTTTCATGTTGGAGGACATTCACTTCCCTAGAACTGGTTTGTGTGAGCTGACTGGAGTCCTGCCATGGGGCAATGGGAATAGGGACAGGGACAAAGGTTCCTCTGGTGGCAGAATTTCTGAGGGCAGCTTTTCATAGACCACAGTTCCATCTTTAATCTCTTGTGAGAGACCCAGTCTCCTAGCTATTAGAAGCTCTTGATCCACGTTGCCTGGGGGATCACTGCCATCGAGTCTGTCAACACTTGTGTTTCCTCTGGGAGACTCCCAGCAGGGCTGTCCTGCTTTCCCTGACTATGGCTGATGTGATGGAATCACAGCCCAGATTGTCCAGAGCAAATCAATTGCTGGCAGAACCCAGCTTAGTTCAGACTGTGCTTTAAACAAAAAAACCAACCCAAACCTCCAGATACTTTGCTTTTGTTTTTTAGCACCCTTGACATCTATTTTAGAAAAATAAAATAAAATTAAAAAAAAAAAATATATATATAAAGACATTTCCGCAAAAGTTCAAAGGCACTTTATGGAGTTCAATACACTCTGTAGTTGAAAGGCAAAAGGTGCATTAAATTAAGATGGTGTGTCTTATATAGGATATAAGCTGGCACCCAAGAGCATCCCCTTGCACCCTTTGCTTTTAGCCCAGGGGATTCCAGTTGGGATCTAGCCTGAGCACCAGGTCTAGTCTGAGTCTGATCCATGCAGGTCTTCATCCCTGTCTCAAGTCCCAGCTAGGGCTTGGCTTTTAAGCTTCAGAACATACCAGGGATGGGCTGATGTCTCTGCACCGTTTCTAAGCCCTAAACTTAGTTATGCATTTTTATTCAAATGTTCCTCTTTCAAAGAGTGAACAGTGCAATTCCACATAGTGTCTTTGGATGCACTACAGAAGTACAAATGATATTGGCAGCCCACTGCTGTTATTTTTGCAGTTTATTTTAATTAGTAATCAAATGTAATTTTTCAACTCTGTGTTTTTTATTCCACGTCTTTAATGTCTTCCAGATCCACTCCAGGTTCACTGGACTTAGTGGTAGCTAAGCCTTAATTTTGATCCAGAGGAAACTGCCATGCCCATTTTGAGCATTCCTTATTTGCTTACTTTTGCTCTT
The DNA here is from genome assembly GCF_031753505.1 of Anomalospiza imberbis. Taxonomy (NCBI): domain Eukaryota; kingdom Metazoa; phylum Chordata; class Aves; order Passeriformes; family Viduidae; genus Anomalospiza; species Anomalospiza imberbis. The sequence goes on along the minus strand of NC_089685.1, from coordinate 72,382,838 downwards.
TTATTTTTAGCCATATTTTGTACTGCATTTCTTTCTCTCTCTGTATTTAAAAATTATTTTAGACTTTTCATTATTATATGGCATTGATTCTTGGCACTGAGGTTAAAGTCTGGAACTGAACAAACCATGAAATTACTGCCTCAGCACAACCACTTGAAAGTCTCTGTTATGTACTTGGCACTGTGTTTGTCAAGCCTCTGCTCACCCTTTGTGTAGCATCCTCCATAATGTATTCCTCAGCCTGGGAAGAGGGAGGAAAGAGAGGGTTGAGAGCACCAGTCACTGATCATTTACCTGGTCCAGGATTTGCCTACTGAGCCCCGACATGAAAAAGCTTTTCCTTGTAAGTGAAACACTATAAGCAAAACCCTCCTCTTTTTCATATGTTCTGCACCAACGAACTCCCCACCAAGAAATCTGCTTTACCAGGAGGAAATGCAGCAGTAATGGCTGCTGATGCTTTGTTCAGGCGTGAGTTTCCCTCAGCAATGGCCAGGATGGACAAAGTTCTGGGTTGGTGATTGCTACTCCATGCACAGGAATACTTGGCTTTGTAATCCCATCCTTTGCATCTATTTGAGAAGCTGGAAAAAAGGAGAAAAAGTCCCTTTGCATAGGAAAGAGAGGTTTTTCAGTTTCCTGGTTACACTCTGTGCTTCAGGAGAACAGTCAAACTAAGCCGTGATATTCCTGCTTGGCAGAGGTATTACATAGAACTTGGAAAAGCCTCTTAAGATCATCAAATCCAACTGTAAATCCACCACTGCCAAGCCCACCACTAAACCACATCCCTCAGTGCCACACCTACATGCCCACTAAATCCCCCCAGGGATGGGGGCTGAGCCACTTCCCTGGTCAGGCTGTTCCAGTGCTTGCCAAGCCTTTCAGTGGGGGAATTTTCCCCGGTATGCCACAAGCAGAAGTGTCTCTCAGCACAGCATTTTGCCATTCCCACTGCCATTTTGCCATTCCTTCACAGCACTGGCACGTGCCTGTGGAGCAGCCGAGGGGCTGCAGGTGTCAGGGTGGAAAACCTGAGGGGTAACACCGTGTGCTGAGGCAGCAGGGGCCATTTCTAACCCTGAAAATCTCCATCGGTGTCATGGGGTTGTGGCTCCATCCCTCCTCTGGAGAGGGGGTGTCTCCCCTGCCAGCAGGGTGGTGTCCCCAGTGAAGGGACACTTTGGTTTGTCCCTTCTCAAGGCCTGGTGGCACAGCAGGCTCCAGCCCCAGACCTCACTGACCCTCCTCTGGAAGTGTTCTGGGCCAGGAGCAGAGCGAGGAGGGGGAGAAGCCAGGCTGGCACAGCAGGCAGCTGGCAGCAAGGAGGCCTCATGTTCCCAGAGAATTGCATTTTTCTTGATGTTAAATTAATGTACAATGGAGTGTTATGGATGTTCCTTCTACATCTTAGCCACAGTTAGAGGACTTCAGTTGTTAGTGCCAAGTATAATAAAAATGTTTTCTAATCTTGATGGAGTTCTCCCTGACATCTTATGTTTCACTGCCTTTTTTAACTTCCAGCACTTCTCTTTCTGTCAAGATTCTTGTGTGTCTTGGCTTTCATAGTTCCTATCCCTTTTTAGGGCTTTCTTTAGCTGGTTGCAAAGTGCATTTTGACTTTTATTTGCTCTTCCTTTGTTAACATGTTTGTTTATTTACAGAGAAACAGTGAGGGAGTGCTTGGGGAGGATCTCTGCTTCTTCCTTTTGGCTTAATTTTCTGTCCATCATTTCATATCACCCTCCCCTTTCTGTGTTGTGGAAACCTGTCAGAATCTCTGGGCTGATGACAGCACTGCCTGACTCATGCCAGGTTCCCCTGTCCTGTGTCCTTTCCCTCTGATTCTTTGCAAAACAGAATAACTTGAGCCTTGCAGGTTATTGGATGTGCAGAGTCCTAAAAAGCAGCAGGTGAATCCATGCAAAATAGAGGTTTTTCCCTAAAATCCAAGCCACAGCTGGGTAGATGCTTGCTTCTGCCAAAAGCACTAAAGCAGCAAAGTCAGATAATTATAAAGGGGATATCAGTAAAATGTGGGTTCTCCACATTGTAGAAGAATTTCTGAGAGGAGGAGGTCACGATCTGGATGTTCACGATTTATATGTTTAGAGTGAAGGTTGAGCTACCCCAGCCTCGGCCTCAGACGTGGGCACTGGTGAGGCCTTGGAGCCTGTGGCGCAGTTAAGAATGAGTTTGTGGCGCAGTCAGAAATTATGTTCAGGTGTAACAGAAAGTACTGAGCTATCTAGGTGTGAATTAATATAGGTCTGCAGTGTGAAACTTTAGCCACCTTAAGACAGGAACAAACAATGTTTGCTTGCCAATGAGAGTGTGCTCACGACTGTAAACTATCTGGAAGTGTATAAAAACTACTGTCTGTAAACAATAAAGGGAGAACGTATGATTAGCCACATTGGTTTGGATCTGCGTTTGTTCCGGTCCAGCTCGCCTTTTTATTATTAGTCCCTGCTTTACCACATCTTTGTGGAGCATTATGAGAGGGGGAAGTTTGCAAAAATATTGTGATTAAAATCGGCTTATAAAAATTCTGTGTCCTGTTATAGACCCAATTTGGTCCAAATCTTTGTGTTTTCTTACTATTTTCTTCTCTAGTGCACAAGCTGAGGGAGGTTTCAAATAGTTCAAATATTTCCAAAAGATTGGAAGACCTGGAAACATTTTTTCTGAACATTTTATATGAAAACTTTCTGGTCCTTTTTCCTTTTCACTGCTGCTGACTAGGGAAGCTTTGCCCATGGAACAATGACATGTGCCAGTGTAGGACCATGGCCTTGCCTCGTGCAAGTTCCTGAGTCACTTCTGAGCCCATATATAGGGATCATTCCCTTACCTCTGGACCGGAGGCAGGGTGCCACTTGTACTCCTCTGCAGAGGGGAAGTGAGGAGGCATTTTTCCTCTGGAATGGCAATGGAAAGTCTGACGTGGACAGCAATGTGATTACCTCAGCCATAATTTACAGGAGCACCCAGGACTCCCTCTCAGAAAACAAATGTGCTCAAGAGTGTTTAATGAGCAGAGATGTTCAGAATGTCTGTGTAACATGTGGGCTGTAGGGCAAGTCTCCTCTTTCCCTGAGAAGTCATCAGGAGGCTGATTTAAAGTGGCAATAATCATATTGGGAGGCAATAGGAAGATCAAAGGATGCTAAATATTACAGCTGTTTTCTGAAGTATTTTGCTCACAGGGTGAGCCAAATATCTGATATAATATCTGATATCTGATCCTCTGCTTGATAGAGCTCTATGGTCACATCAAATGCTGCTTCATGGGTCACTGGGACCAAGATGCTGGAGGTAACTTTGGTATTAGTCTTTCTTGCTAACCATCTGTCTGTCATCATCAATAACCCTCCCAATCATTTACCATCCAGGTTCTTGCTTGATCTCTGACCAAAATTGATTGTTTGAAATGTTAAAGTCATTTATCAGCCATTCCTGAAGCCAGATTTGGGGAAAAAACAAGTAATACCAAAAAAAAAAAAAAAAAAAAAAAAAAAAAAAAGAAATAAAGAAAATAAGTTCAGTGGTTTTCTTTGTAAGAAAGAGGCTGCTGAGACAGCAGGGACTGCCTGAGAGTGTTCAGAGCCAGCCAACACTGCTTTAGTATGTGTCTGAATATAAAAATGGGCTCTGGCAAGAACAGAGAACAAGGAAGGAGCATATCTAAAGAGCTGGTTGACCTCAACCTCTGCCTATTTCTTTAGTCACTTGTTCTTTCCTCTTAGACCAGGAGCACTGCTCACTCCTTTCCTTTCAGCTGTGATACTTGTCCTTATTATGAGGATATCACTTGGTCCCTGCCCAGCAAACACTGCTGTGGCAAAATACCTTCAGGGAAGAGAGGGACAACTTTAAAGCCTGCTTTATGTGAAGGTTTATTATGAGCAGAGCTTCCCCTTTGGACAAGAGGATGGCATTCTTGGCTGCGATGCAGAAGCACTCAGATACTCAAAGCTGAGACAAGCTCCCTGTCAATAGGAGCATCACACAAATCTCAGTGAGGAGGGGACAAGAAAGGAGACTGGGAGGTAGGGTTTGTGGGGTAAGAGGTTGTAAGCAGTGAAATGAGGACAGGACATGGAGATGCAGCACACTTGTGGTTTGGTTTCTGTTTTCTGTTTTGGTCAGGAAAAGAGTTCTGTGTCTGGAAGATAAAGCAAGCCTTGAGGAGAAGGAGCTGATCCAGGCTCCATGGGTGGTGTCAGCCCTTCCCTGGCTGCAGAGCTGGGCCAGCCTTATACAATGGAGTGCATTTTTGTGTATGTTGGGACTGTAAACCCTGACATATGCTTTGCCCCAAAGGATTACTGCAGATTGCAGTGCAGTGATCAGCTCTCAGAGCAGAAAACCAGGCACCAGTGAGCCCGTGTGTGAAATGCACTGCACAGCTCTGGCCTTGTTGTGCCCAGCAGTGAGAGAGTTCAGCTCCTTGCCGTAAATGCAGCTCTGCTGGGAGGGGAACATTTGGGCTCTTCAGATGCAGCTCATGAATTTGCCAGCCCTGGTGTAATGCATCCCTGGATAATTGTTATGGGGGTTCCTTTTTCATTTATGTGTTTGTTTTTTAACTTCAGCTGGCAGGGTGGTAACTGGTTACTTCGAGTCGGTAGACTCAGTGGTACACACAGCCTGGATTTCTCCCAGCTTTCTTTTGGATAGTTATATTAAACTGTACTTTCAAAATACCTACTCTGTGGCAGCAACTTCTGCTATTGCAGGCTTTGTAGTGTGTGTGCTGTAGCTACACTTAATTAATAACGTAATTTAAAAGCTGATGAGAAATTTATTTCATCCTCTGTAGCCAGGAAATAATGATGATCGGCAGTTATATTAAAAGGATGGGTTGGACTCTGACTCCTTTTGCTGCAGGTTGTAGACTTGCCAGCACAGTTGCTTTCTTCAAATAGCTGATTGTTTTTCTTGGCCATTCAGTGGCCCAGTCAGTTCTAGACATCTGGCTGCTGCATAATTCCAGATCAATTTGTGCACCTGTAGTAGCCCAGTGTGCTCAGGTTTGAAAAGTGGCTGCTGCACATTCATGGGGATGCCAGGATGGACGTTTTGGCTTGCTGTGTGTGAACAGGCTGGTCCTGCCTGCTGGTAGCTGACCTCCTGGGTGCTAACAGGCCTGACCTGGGTGAGTACTGTGTGGCAAGACTTCTGCTGCACCATGCACACTGCTCAGGATTCCAGCTGATGGAGCAGGAATCCAAAATATTCCATTAGGGCAGGCTCAATCAGCAATACATTCACACTTCTGCTGTTGCTGTTCAGCTCTGGCTTTGTGGGTCAGTGAAAAGTGATCCAGAGCTTGCTTATCCTCAATGAGCACTGAGTGAGAATTGTCCTTCATTAGAACGTCAGATGTATTTCCTAATGAGAACCTGCAGGACAGGATAAACACACTCATTTTGCATGTAAGTGACACAGTCAAGAGATATGGTTCTTTTAATGCCTGTACATCTCAAGCTCAAAGGCAAATTCTAGTCCCCAGAGTGTGATGTGTTGCCATCTCAAAGCTATGACTTCACATTTCCATCCATTGTGTTGAAAACCTGTTGCACTGTGGGACAAAAAACACAGCTCAGAAGGAAGAACAATGCTTGAACAAAGACTTTTTTTCCCTTCTGTCCTTAAGTAAGCCAACCCCCCCCTCTAGGACACATTTAAGAGCTCCAGCTGAATAGAGAGCAGTAACTGGTGTGATTGTTGTGTTCTGTCTCTTTGAAATGCCCTATAGCCCTGGCACTCTCATTTTAGGTCATGTCATGGGGAGAAGCTGACATGCAAGTAAGGAGGACTCAGTCTGACGTGGTGCAGGATCGAAAAAGCAAAAAAGCACGAGTCCCCCATACCAGTCCTGTTTTATGGAGCTGGCAGAGGAACAGCTAAAGACAGCAGTGCTGCTGTGGGAATTTCTCTCTTGTTTTATATTCCCCAAATCCACTTTTGGCACCTCTGGAGTTGAAGACACAAAGGCAGCTCATTAGGGGTCTTATCCAAACCCCATGGATGTCACTGAGAGTTTGTGCCAGCAATAGGACTTGGCTGAGTTTAGTTATGAGCCTTTGTCTTCTCTCCACATGTGGGGAGGTCTGGGATGAAGCTACAGGTGAGCAGTGAGTCCAGAGGAGTCTCACTACCTGCTCCTTCTCTATGGGGTGGCTGCAGGGTTCAAAATTGTGAGTTTAACCTCCTACTCTCTCATAAAGGCTCATCCTTTGTTTCTCTCTGCATCTGTTAGCCAAAAAGACACTATCTCAAGTGAAAACACATTCCATTATTGTAGTTTTGCTCCTTGGAATGTTATGACACATCCCTCAAATATCAGCTTTGTTAACTGACAACAAATTAGAGTCCTTCCACTCCCAGTGTGAGCACTCATGGGTCCTCTTGGCTCCTGCCCTTACAGAGAGCTCTACCAAGGCTGCAGTCCAGGGAACACTCCCTCTCCTGACCTTCTGCCCAAAATTCACCTTCTCGCCAGCTGAAGAGTGGGACAGCATCTCTTCAGCTAGGAAAGCTTCCTCTCCTTCTCCAGCATCAGGAGAAAATGGCTGCCACTGAATTTATTCACTGTTGCCAGCAGAACTTGAGCAAAAGCTATTGGGCCCAGTCCCGAACCAGCTTGGTTATCCCTCCCATCCAGATTTGTTTTATATCCTCATTAAAGCAAATAAGGGCCTTGAACAAAACCACTTGGATGGTGCTTGCAGCAAAAAGCTTATCTGGGTGCCTGACCCAACAGAGAAACTGATGCTAATGGGGGAAACCATGGCCTACAAAGGCAGGGGAAGGCAAACAAATCCCCAGCTTATCTCTGTTTTATCTCTAACCTCCTTCACTTAGACAACTGGAGAAGGGAGCAAGCCCTGGTGAGTTTTCTGCACCATCCTACTAAGTTATGGTTAGACAAAGGCCTGAGCCTGTTTTGCCTCAGCAGATGAGCCACAGGACCTTCTTTTCCCCCTCTCAGTGGTCCACAGGTTCCCCTTGGAAACCTGGTGCCATCCCAGGCAGAGCAGCTGTGCTGGAAAAGGCTGAGGGTGGCTGTGCTCCCTGCACTGCAGCTCCCAGCCACAGCTGGGTCTGGATCTCGGGCTTTAAACCAGTGTGAGAGATCCCAGGATGTGGGTCTTTGTGGTCTGGGAATTATAAACCAGTCATTTAAATCACATGATTAGAATTTAGGTAAACAGTCAGGGGGTAACTAGGCATGTCCCCCAAATGCAGTGTCAGACACCACTAAGGGAAATGAGAGGGAAACAGCTTTGTTCCAGCCCAAGGCTTATCCTAATAGTGTTCCAGCCCTCAGCTCGAGGCACTGGCAGGAGGAAGCTTAGCCTTGCAGGCTGCTTCACTCCATTCTGCCTGCAAAATAATGATGGAGCTTCACTGCTGCCCCAGAGTGTGCCAGGCAGCGTGGTACCTTTGTGATATGCCAGCGTAGCTTTCTGAAGGAGCTCCTGTGTATGCCCAATGTCAATAAATATCTGTATTAACTGTGCACTGGGTCTGTACTTTCTACTTGCTCCTCAATATGGTAAGCAGCTGAAACAGACTTAAAAAAAAAAAAAAAAAAACAAAAACAAACAAAAACAAAAACAAAAAAACCACAACAAAAAGCAACAAAAAACAACAACAACAACAACAACAAAACCCCAAAAACAGGAAAAAAAACCACACCAAAAAACCACCACCACCAAAAAAGCCAAACCAAACCAAAAAACACCCCACCCTCTGAATATTCTTGCTTAGAGATCTGAACTTTAGAGGCAGATGTACCATATCTGAATTTCTGGGGGCCCCCCAAGCACTCAGACTGACCATGACAGTTCAACAGAGCAAATGAAGGGGAACTGGGCATGCTTGTTAGTCAGCTCTGCTTTTTCACCCTCACTCTGATTATCCTGCCTTTTCTCCTCCTATGAAGGACAAATGGTAAATTTAGGGTGAATTACAGCATGGAGAAAATGTTTTTGGGTTGTGGGTTTTTTTAAATTTTTATTTTTTAAAATTTTATTGCCAGTCTTGCTTTTAAAGTATAGAAAATGCTGCATGGTCTCATGTGAAGTCTTTTTACACTAAAGTCAAAGCCTTGCAAATATTCAATTAGGAGACCAGTCAAGTATGTGGGATTAAGTTGTTTATATAAATGTTTGCAGAACCAGAGTGTGAGTTCACAGGCAGGCATGGGAGCTTTGGTCCATAAAAAGGGTCAAACACAGTATACTGATAAATGTAGTGTACTTGCAAAAAAAGCCAGCCAGCCTCAATCCAGTCCTGACTGGAGCTTCCAGTACCAATTCCTAGTTGTTTATCAAAGTTAAGTTGGAGGCTGATGAGTTTGCAGGATGTGTAATTTAAAAACAATTTCAGACCCTTCCAAGGCACCACTGCACATCTCCACACTCACATGTGCAGTTGGGAGCTAAAAGCAGATTCTGCTTTAAGTAAACAAAGAGCTCCCACTGATTACCCAGAAGCAGCTCTGGTGTGAGCAAGAGTGGAAGAGGCCCCATGGAATGAGGTCTGAAGATACAGGGTAGCATCATTCCCTGGAATTTTCTGCATTTCCTCCTCTTTGTTTCTGCTTCTGGCACCAAATTCCTGAGAGAAGCTAGAGAAAAGTCCTGGTGCTCAAACCCAGGGAGAATAGAGGAGAAAATTAACTCCTTTTATGAAGAGAAGCAAATGCTTTCCCAGCTCCAGATAGAATTTTGGTGAGCCCTGGTGGGACTGGTGGAGTGTACAGTGGAAGACAAAACTGGGCAAAAGAGTAAAAAGTAAAAAGAGGAGAATTTATTGCAATTATATTTCTAAAATTTAATTTGGGAGTGGTATCATTTTTGCAATAAATTTCTCCAGTCTCTCAGGAAATAGAGAAAAAGCAAGGACTGCAGTGTTCTGAAAGTGCTTGATGTCTGGTTCCCTGATCTGCTTTCTGTGCTGATCAGGACAGGGACACATGGAGCCATCAGCAAGCAGTCAGGAATTTACCCAGCCCCAGTGGGCCAGAAGGAGGAGTGACTGAATTGTGAGTGATTTTCCCCCCTCTGCTTAACTGACATGAAGTCAGGGAGTCCTCTACACCCTTGTTTTTTTCTTAGGGTAGTTTCTTTAGACAGGTTATGCTGTTGAGAGTGTGCAACTGGTGTCTTCTGGGATGAAAGGTGCTGTGTCAGTGCAACGTGTTGCTTTTTTCCTTGAATTTGTTTTTAAGTACTGATATCTGTACTGGAGTTATTAATAGACTGAATGGTCCAAACAGGGCTTCTTCACCACTCCTGCTGCAAAATACAGACTGTTCCTGTTGCTACAGCATATACTGCTAAGTTACAGCTAGTACAGTCTGTTTTTCACTAAGTGCATCAGTGAACAGTTTAAACAAAGTTAAAAAAAAAAAAAAGTACTGGCAACAAAGAGATGACTTATCATTTGCAACTTTAAAAAGGAGCCTGCAGCTATACGAATCTGGAAATAATATAAACTTAACCCACAGGACTGTTGCATTGGTTTTAGAAGAGCTTACTTTAAAGCTGGTATGTGGGCTCACTAAGAGACTGAGTGGTTGGCAAGGATGCTAACAATTTATGGAATGTGTCTTTGGAAAGGATTAAAGCAAAAAACATGTTGCTTCTTACCAGCTCTGAGCTGGGAATATAGCTCTAAGGGGCGAGTGTTAAATTGTAAGCATCCACTATGTAAAGCTTTTAGAGAATAAACTTTTTTCTTTCCTTGCCCTGCTGCTTGGGATCAAATTGAGTCCAGACCGGATAGACTAAAAATCATTCCCATCTGGTGTCCAGGAAAAGGTCAGGAATTACAGCAGAGCTGGCAGTGGAGGAGCAGTTCCCAGCTTGCGTAAGGGCTATTTGTGAGCTGCCCAAGATAACAGTCAGCATTTCAGCTCGGGGTGTTCCCAGCCTCACAGAACTGTGCCTGTTCATTTTGTCCCTCTAAGCTGCTTTTTGAAAACTGCTTTGTACCAAGTAAAAGCACAATTAAAACTGAACCCTGAGAGCCCAGTTAAAATGCAAAATCCCTATGACTTGTTTGGGAAATCTTTCATCTTCTACTTTCATTGGCCCTGTTATGACTCCTTCTCTGCCTTAGGTACTCATGGTCCAGCCTCTCACTGTGTTTTCTTCTTCCTGTGGCACTCCCTGTCCCGGGCTGTGCTTGAAAAGTCAGTGAGGAATGTCTAAGTGGCACCATGTTCCCCTGACAGAGATGCCCTGTCACTGATGAAACCACTCCTTATTTTCCCCGTGTTTGTGGGTGGATGTAGTGTTGCATCTGTGTGTGTTTGCAAAAAACACTGAGAGAGGACTTGCTGCCAAACCCAGTTTTCTCCCCAGTGTGGAGGAGAAGAGAAGCAGGGTGCTGTCCTCAGCTCTGACATCTATCAACAAGAGCGAAGATCTCTTCTAAACAATCTGTCTGTCCAGCTGCTGCCTCCTTAGCAGCTGCTGCCACTGGCAGTGGCAGTGCCCAGGGTTATTGGGCATCTCAGAGTCTAAAATATTTGCAAGCCTACAGCCACTCCTACAAGGTGAGGGCACCTTCTGTTGGAAATGGGACATAGAGGCCACCCCTGTCATCTACTCTTTCTCCAAGTGCTCATGTGGCTGCGCAGGGACAGCCCTGGTTCATGGGGCAGTGCAGGGTGATGCCAGTGTGCTACCTGCTACTTGTCAACCCTTGGGGGTGAAACCATGGGTGAGTCTGACCCTCAGGCGCAGAGCTGGGGCCTCTGTTTGTGAAAAATCACGTTAGTGGGTCACAGCCATTTTGGAGAGCTTCCACTGACTGGGAATTTCTTAGCAGGATCCTTCCCCTAAGAGACTGGTGGTTTTCTTTCTCTGCAACCATTCATGAAACCCAGAATCCAGTCCTGTACCATGAGGATGTGAGACAGGATGGGCTCAGTTTAGGAGTGATCCATGTTAAGGCCTTCCCCTAGAATTTGCACCAAATGGCTGGAATGTCTTTGTAGCCTCACTTTGAAATCTTTGATGTCCTACTACAGAAAAAGGCTGTGATGGGATTTGTGTAGGACTCAAATTTATCTGTTTAGTAAATAGTCTGAAATGCTTTATTTGACAGTGAATGTGTACATTAGTGCCATAAAAGCATGATATCACATACTTATTATGAGGCTCTCAGAATGAAAAACATGGCTAAAATGGGGAGGTGAGCACCTCTTTCTTCTTTAAAGTGAAAATCCTGTTTTCAGTGTTGAGAATAAGAGAATTTCCTTCCAAATGAATTGCATTCCATTGAATGCTCACCTTTTTTTTTACCACATTGCTTATGGTGATGAAGTGCCAGAAAAGGTAGCACCAGCTGCTCATTGTGAAGGCCCTAATTGGCTGTGATGTCCCTGATGAACTTCACCTGAGTCCTGCATCCACTCCCATAGGCACAGGAGCCCTATTTTAGCTCAGTTCCAGTGAGAGACTCTCTTGGGAGTGTTGTTGTTAGCCTTGCACTCAGCTCTTCCTCCTGAGCTGGTGTTGGCTGTGGGGTTCTCCAGGGTGTGTTATATGTTTCCAGCTCTCTGACTCTGTCCTGTGCTGCTCTTGAGAGGATCCCTGGGTGGACCCTGGGGCTTGCTGTGCCTGGAGCTGTTGATGGGCCCTGTTTCCAGCATCCCTAGAGGCTGCCTGATCATCTGGGAAATTCTGTGCTCAAGTGCTTCACAAAGGTAAGAGGAAAATGTGTAGCTTGAAGCTAATTGGTAATGATAGAGTCAGCAGAGCCTGATTGTATTTTTTCCCCTCCCCTATAGTTTAATGATTATGGTCTTTGGAAGATGTTTCCTGTTCCCTTCTCCCATGCAGAATGTCTGCACACCTGCCTTTGTTCATCCCTCAGTTACTGGCTGGGTGAAAGGCAATAATAGGTCTGGTTTTAAATTGCATGTGTACTCTCAGCTACCTAAAAAAGGTCAAGAAGCACCAGACAACCCATGCTGCAGTCTTGCTCCTGCGATGGGTGCAGGTAACTTGCACAAATCATTGTAATTGCAGTTGCAAGGGTGTTAAGAGAAAAAAGGAAAGGTTTGGGACGAGGTTCTTTCAAGAAGACTTGCACCAGAAGGGCATTAAGAGTTCAGTGAGATGAATAGCTGTAAGTGTCTTTAAAAGTAATGAATGTGGGGCTGGGGTAAAGAAAGGAGCTTTTGGGGAGCAATCACCTTGCCTGCACAGAAAGGCAGATGGAACTGAGGATGGTGCAAAGCATTTGTGGCTCCTGGAGTGTTACTGCCCTGGTGCACCCTACTGCCTCTCACATGAGCGCTCCTGGCCTCCTTAGATCTCCTGGGCTTCTGCAGGAGGAGTTTCTCAGGCTGTCCTGGATGTGCAGCCAATGCAATCTCGACTTGGTGGCCCTGGATAGACCCTTTTGAGAAGGGCAGTGTAGGAAGGCTGAACTGGTTCATGTGGAGTTATGTGTTCAAGGACCGAGCTGCTCCTCCACTTTTTCTTCTGTGTCTTTGCTGCTCTTATGACCCCTAGTAAACTTCCTGGAAAAGAACCTGAAGCTAATTAAGAGGGTCATTTTTGTGGCATTGGCTAAATGAGAAATGGAATGTCTTCCCACTTACACAAACAGAGATCTGGCAGCAGTTGGAGCCCACTGCTGGAAAATAATGGGGAAGAGGTCTGAAATCAGTTTCAGAAGAAACAGATTTGTTTAAAATGAGGGTTTACAGATCTGTGTGCCTAGATAAGAAATTTGTGCCTTCACATATTCTGTTCTGGCCCTTAGTTGTGAGGTAGGTCTTCAGGCATCTGACCCTAGGTGGAATTTTCAAAGCTGTGCAAGGACACTCACTATTTAATGCCCCAGCACTCTGCCTCTCCTATGGCTGCACAGCTAATAGTGTGAACCTAAATTGATCAGATGCCATCATTGCCTCAGGAAGGGGATTCTTAGGTTGCCTTTTGTGTTATGATGTGACTATAGGTTTATTTTGGCAATGCTTTGGACTTGAAGCGAACCTGGTTAATTTGAAATTAAAACAATTGGGTCCTTTATACTATTTATAATTCGTCTTGCAGTAGTTGCTTACTTATAAAAGTGATTTCATTGTCCATTGGGGGTGGTTCATAACTGCATGATTGACATGATTAAATTTGATCATTGGTGGATTTCTGGGTTCCAAATCTAGATCTGTGTTTAATTCTGTTCTCCAGACTGAGATGTAGAAAGGTGTGACAGTGGGTTTATTCAATATTGACAACACTGAACATTCCAGTATTATAAGTCAGACTCCTCCCAAATTCTGTACTTGGTTTAAGTTAATGAGACTCAGAAAAATATCAAGTTATCAATTTTTTCCCCTCTGGAATAGTATGACCATTTCCAATGAAACCTGTAATTCTCCCATGAGCTTTTGTCTCCAGGTGCTCTAAAATGTTGCCAATGATTGAAAAAATTGAAGTAAAATGTTATTAGTCTTTCTGTTTTTAAGCTAGAACAATGGACCTGTTAAAAGATTTATAGTTAATGTTGGGGCAGCCTGTGGGAATTGGGTTTGAGAGTTTAATTCAGACTTTCTTATTTCACACATATATTTATGTTCTTACTGAGTAAGCAGTGGTTGTTGCAGAGCTGAGAGATGGGTTAGATTTGATACCTCTGCATTCTATTGGCTTAATTTTGAGCTGTGGCTTTGAACAGTAAAGAATAGTTCAGTTTTTCATTTAGCATAGTGTACGTCTGATGGCCTGGTAAATGCTTCTCTGCTGGTTTCTCGGCAGTGTTTATGCCATGGTCCTTTCTGCACTCTTGCTGCCCCTGTCCTGAAAGCATTACCAGTTCCCCATTTTTTAGTGCTGTGAGGACCGAGATGCTGATTTTGTCTAAAGAGAGACCCTAGAAGCTCCAGATGGCCAGGACGCTTGCCCAGATAATGCAGTAAGGTGGTTTGGTTTTGGTTTTTTTTTTTTTTTTAATGGCACTGCAAATTTGTAAGGTTCCTTTGCACTGGGAACATTTTCCCACCCTGTTGAAGTACCACAGAAATTGGTGAAGGCTTCCCTCAGCTGTTTGTATCTTAAAGGATGACTTTTTTTCTAAGCACACACTGGGTCTTCACCCAAGAATTAGCAAAAATTAGGCAGGAGCTAATCAGATAAGTAATTCTACCTGAACCAACTGTAACTTCTGTGAAATCACACTAACAAAACAGTGTTTCTGTTTTTCCTTCTCTACAGGAGAATGTGTCCTCACAGGAAGAGGACACTGCTGTTTTCAGTTTATCAATAGAGTCTGTTCAGATGCTGTAATTTTTTTTTTTTACACATGAGTTTTATTTCAGAGGACTTTGCTAATTCTTCAGTCTCTTTCTTTTCAAACTAGACAAACCCATGTAATCAATCTCAGATTCAGTGTTCTGCTTACCTGCTGTTGCCCAAACCCATAGACTGTTTGCCCTCAAGCTTTTTTGTCTTTTGGCAGCTGCTCTCATTCCAATTACAAAATATCCTTGGAAATTCAATACCTCATTTTTCTATTATTTAAATTATGGCTCACATTGTAGCTCAATGAATTTAATTAAAGCATTTCCTTACACACGTGGTGCCCATGTGGATAGGGAATGAGGACTTTTAATCCTTTTAATCTTAAAACTGGGCATGTGTAACAGTTCCAACACAAGAGAGATCATTCTGTCTTATTGCATCCTTCAGGTAAAATGAATGTTCATGTTGCCTGGAGGAAGACATAATCTGTATGAGCTGGCTTTAAATCCTTAGGTAGCAGAGGGAATAACCTGTTTTAAATAACCATGTTGTAAGATGTGACCTAGATCTTCATGGGCTGTTGATGGGGGTGGACCAGGACCTGCAGATGTGGGGGTTCCCCGGTGGAGTTGAGGCTATTGCTGCCTCAGCCCTGGGGCTCCCACCAGAGTTATTGGCTGCTTGAGGGGTGTTGTGATCAAAAAGCATCACTTTTCATCACAGTGAAGGTTTGCAGATCTGAGTGTTGATTTTGTGGGAGTTTGTCTTCAGAATAGCCAAAGCTGACTTGTAAGCTTTCTTTTTGAAGAAATTATTTTTGCTAAATTCCATTTCTGATGCACTGAGGATGCTCAGCTGATATCAATCCCTCTCTTTCTCCACTGTCCTGTAAGCCTGTTGGTTAAATTTGATTAAACTTCCCACCTTTGGCCAGCTTCAGTATCCCCCCTGCCTTTTTTTTTTTTTTTTTTTTTTTTTTTTTTTTTTTTTTTTTTTAAGAAAAGGACAAAATTCCAAGAGAAAACCAGCATTTGTGTGCAAGACAAATGCAGGCAACATATGCAGCATGGACCTGATATGTATTTGGTTTGTCCCAGCAGCTGAATGGTCCTCTGTGGTCCCTCAGCTCATGCTGCTCTACTGGGATCTGTGCCTTGGCTGCTTGGTGGCGCCATATCAGGAGATGAAGGTGCTGAAATGTTTGTTCCCTGGGCAAGGGGAAGTGAATTTGCAAGGAGTGGGAGCTGAAGAAGCTGTCATTACTTTGTGCTGCTGGGAAGTGGAGCTGAAGGATGTGGGCTATGGCCCATAAATAGTGGCCTTCAGCAGTGCTTTTGCTTATGTGATGACTTGCTCTGTTTCCACTGGCGTGGGAGAGTTGTCATCATGGGCCAAGCCAGTGGTCTGCCTGGTCTGTTAGCTTCTCTGAATGGACAGCATCAGAAGCATCAAGGGAAAATTGTAGCTGGCAGTTTTTGAAAAACTCCTCTGGACTAAGCAGCTGCTGCAAACCCATCTTCCTTTCCTGTCCTTGGGCACTACTTTTATTGCTGCTTCCTTCAGGAATAGGAGGCACTGCTGTCAGGCCTGTGTGAGCACTTGGGGTGGCAGACAGAAGTTGATACTGTGACTCTGCAGTGGAATCTCTTTGCTCTCTTGTCAAGCCTGGGGTAATTAACTCTTTTTCCTTTACTTCCTTTGTTCACCATTCCATGTGTGTTCCTAGAAAAATTACAAAGTAAATGCAAACCCAGCTACTGCATATTTAAGATAACACAAGTAAACACATGCAACAAATTAATTGGGAGTTGTATTTGGTACACAGTCAAGTCTCCTAAATGCAGGAAACTTGAAAATTGTGAAATATGCAATTTCACTAATTTCCAAACCGTGTACTTGACTTCACTGATTTTTCATGCTTTTGCAAAGCGATTTTCTCAATCCCTATCTTAATGTCAGTGATTTTATTTCACCATGGTCATGCTGCTATATGGACTTGACCTAACAGCTTAGAATTCTAGTGAGATGATTAATTCCAAATGTAACCAACTGCTTGCATTGAAAACCCCTGTAATTTACCAGATTCTTCCCTTGGTCATAGCTCTGAGTGTGGGTATGGAGACTACTTGCTTTTTCTACTTTAAAAACAGGCAGTTGGTTTGCATAACTTGGAGAGTAGTTCAGCTTCTTTTTGGGCTGGTGTTGCTAAATGAGAGAAAATATTTTTATATTTCAAGTTCTCAGTATTTGTGGCAATTCTGATATGATGCTGGTCACACTCTCAGGTGCAGAGTAGTAAGAGGCATATTCAGGCTGCAAATTGTTTAAAGTATGTTCTTAAACAAGGGAAGTGCTGTGCAGTAAATAAGATAACACCTTGAAGGCAGGGAAGTCTGACTCCATGGTACATCTGCACTTGACAGCTTGTGATAACACTGAGTTAAACCGCTGCTGTGGCTGTACAAACCAAGAAAAAGTAAATTTTAATGATAAACTAATTATGTACACAACTACAGGACCTCTGAACCTTAGAAATGAGTCAATTATAACATTCTTCTTTGCTGAAATATCCTAAGAAGGAAGCCACTTTAAGCTAAATGTAATTGATAGTTAGCTTATAGCTGATTGCTTGTTTTCCCAAAGCCTCAATTTCTGTAGCTCTTCCATCCAAAATTATTTTAAAATATGTCTCAACATAGTAACTGTGTTTTCAGCTACCAAGGTGCTGTCATCTCTGAATGAACTATGATGCCAGTGTGACTTTGCCATGTTTTAATTTCTCCCTTGCATTTCCATGATATCAGTGAGAACAAATGTGTTACCAGCTGCAGTGGGCACAAACAGATTCTGGTTGCACCTGGCAAGAATTTGGGGGAAATCCAATTGGAAGAACTGGTTCTGCTTTAATAGCAACAAACTTCCAAAAGAGGGGTTTCCTGAACCTTTTGGGTGTGAAAAACCATCACAAATGAGCGATTTTCAGTCAGCCTGCCTTTCTTTGGAGGATATCCGAAGCAATGAAGGCACGTGCAGTGTGCTCTATTTATAACTGAGAAGACACAACTGGTACCAGTGGCTTTGGCCACTTTCCTTGTGTTTGCAGGGCAGTTACTAAGATGCTCTGTTTTGGAAGGGCAAAAGCAGCTGTGCAATGTCCTCCCAAGCTCTTGAATTTCAGCAGCTAAAGGCTGAGAGGATGTCTATTGCTTGTCTCTGCAAGTTTGGGATAAACACAGGGCAGGGTTTTGTGTTTCTCTGCCGAGGCTGACTGTGTTGCTGATGGATCAGTAGGATTAATTACCTGGCTCTTAGTCTGCCTCAGATGAATGAGCTCTGTCACCTCCCTGCTGAGGGGTGAAACCACTTCTCAGCTCGCTGCAGCACTTCTGACACCTCACACTTGCAGTGCACTCAGTTGTGCCACACTGTTAATTCCTGGTGGGGATTAGCAGAAGGCACCACACGTGGGTTGTGTCCTCTGCCAGTGCTGCCTGCCGTGCTTGGGCTCTCGTGGGCCACCTGGCAGGCTTGGAGGAAACTGTGTGAAAAATATCACTCCTGCTCAGTTGACTCATTCCAAGGGAAAGCAGTTCCTAGGGAGAGTTTCCTTCCACTCCCCTTGTATGGAAGGAATGACTTGGGAAGCTTGGAATGGCTTCTTGATTCTCAAGAAATGTGTGGCAACCTGCCAAAGGAAAACCCAAATCCTTTAAGTTGCTTATTATTGTATGAAATGCCAAAATTGGCATTTTTTCCTTTTTGCCTATTCAGGGCTGGTAAACTCCATAATTGCCTTTTCTAGTCTCATAGGAGTATGGCAAGAGAAGCTGAAGTCTGCCTAAAAATTAATTTTAATTTTTTAAATGTCTGGCAAGTGGGAACACTTGTTCTGTGCAGTTTGACATTCTCAGTGACAAGGAAGGTTAGGAAAGATGCATGGATGAAACTTCTTTGTAAATACAAATCACAGAGGGGGACCATGTATAGTTTACATCACTGTGTTTTAAAATCAGTCCAGAATCTCCTATTTCTGATTTTAGTCAGAAAGAAAGTTTTTTTAAAACCCCCAATTAAATCACTCAGTAGAGGGGTTACCTCATGCTCCTTGTATGCCTCATGCTCCTTGTATGCCTAAATACCCAGACTGAGGCATGACCCAATAGACACCTTTGCACAAAAAAAAAAAAAAATAGATGGCAATAACTCCTTTTTCTGTGCCTCACCATTTTTCTGTGGTTTTGCCACAGTCAGATGCTTGTAATTTTGTTGGAGAACTGGAAATTGAAAAACTGCTCACAGTAGTCCAGACAAGAATGTAGGCATCTGAATTGATGTTGGCAAATGTCTTGAGTGTAAGGGCAAGTACCCAAGTTAACTCCTTTGATTTCATGGAGCCTTGCACAGGCTTTGGACACGTGCAAGTTGGCACACAAGGTAAGGAGCTACAGAAATCGACGCCCTTTGGCAAGGATTGACTTAGTCTTGGGGAGATGCTCTGAAGGAATTTATGATCACACCTCAGTTGCCTGTGACAGTCTGTGTAATCCTGGCAATGTTGTACAGCAGGTCTGCCCCTAAATCAAGCAAGGGGGCAATTCCTCCATTTTTGGAACTTGTTTCTTCTTTTGGTTACCCCTTCGAAGCTGTTTGCTCTTGACACAGAGGGGTGCTCAGGTTCCATTTTGATGAGTGCTTGAGTCTTTTAAATGGCAATTCTTTTCATCAGTGGCTTTAACTGTACAAATAAGCTGCCTTACTGAGCTTAGTCACCAAACATTTAATTTGGAAACCAAATTATGCTTTTTTGTTTGTTTGTTTTGTGGATCTGCAGCAATAAAGATTTTGCAGCACATCTTTATTAAAACTATATTTTCTTATGATCCCATATGTTTGTTTCCTCCCTGTGTCCCTGCTTGGTTCCAGCATAGCTGTCTGTTTTGGAAATCAGCTTATTTGTGATGCACTACCTTTTTGTAGGTATAAGTATGAGGTTTTTTTTTTAGGTTCTATATCTACTGCCTTTGAATACCAATTCAAGCTTTGTAATTACTAGCTTTTATGAAAAGTCATTCAAACAACTTGAAGAAAAACAGTACATACAGTAATCAAAGTCTGGACTGATCCCCATATTCTGAATTTCAGCATAATTATAAAGAATTTAATCTGCATTTGATATTCATTTTGGGTATTATTCCAGCTTGGGAACTGTAAGCCATTACTTTATAGCAACTTGAACATTTTGGAGAGCAGAGCTCTACTGAGATTCCTAGTCTCAAGTTCTTTGTCACTCTTAGAGTTCCGATTAGTTTATTAGAGAGAATGCTCACAGTTATTTAGTGTTTATTTCCATGAACTTAGTTCAGAGCTGTGGCTGCATGATACCATGGGTTTGATGGATGGACTGCTTCGTGAATAAGGAATTGCCTGGATGGTCACACTCAGATTTGTGGTTGATGGTTTGGTGAGCAAGTGGAGAGCAGAGATGAGTGATGCTCCACAGGATTCAGGATTTACACCTAAAGGGGGCCTGCAAGAAAGCTGGAGAGGGACTTTTAAAAAGGACATCCAATGCTAGTACAAGGGGGAATAGTCTTAAACTGAAAGAGGGAAGGTTTAGATTAGATATCAAGAATAAATTCTTCAGCTGAGATGTGGAAATACATTGCCCAGAGAAGCTGTGGATGGACCATCTCTGGAAGTGTTCAAGGCCAGGATGGATGGGGCATTGAGCAACCTGGTCTAGTGGAAGGTGTCCCTACCCATGGCAGGGGGTTTGGAATGAAAGGGTTTTTAAAGTTCTTTTCAGCCTAAACCAATCTATGATTCTATGTATAAGGCAATTTTTTAGTTAGCATTTCCTGGTAACTCTGAGCATTATCAATCTGTTAAGACATTTTTAAGGTTGCTGACCCTGTGGAATTTGCTTGATGTTCTGTGGCTGTTGTATCCTTAGGAGACCAAACATAGTTGAAGGGATCTGGTGCTTGAGATAGTATGAACCAAATGTTCCCCACTTATCCTGAAACTGCTGCATTGCACAAGCTGCCAGGTCCCAAAGGGAGAATTTGACCTGTGCTTTGTGTGTGTGTGTTGAGCCATAGTAACTGAGCAAACTGGGGAGACCCAAGGAACTCTGCTGTATATCATCCTGGTCTCTTAGGGGGGTTAGACAATATCCTGAGTTTAAAGGGACCCACAGACATTGCAGAAGTTCAACTGGTCCTGTACAAGACAACCCCAAGTATGTCACCATGTGCTGCTTTGAGAGCATTGTCCAAATGCTTTGTGCCCTGGCAGGCTTGATGCCAGGACCATTCCCTTGGGGAGCCTTTTCTAGTGCCTGACTACATCTTGGGGGAAGAGCCTTTCCCCAGTATCCAACCTAAACTTCCCCTGCCACAGCTTTATGGGGTTTCCTTGAGTCCTGTCTCTGGCTGTTGAGATCAGGGCCTGCCCATCCTGAGGAAGTTGTGACTGCAGTGAGGTCTCCCCTCAGTTTTCTCTTCTGTGGGCTGAACAGACCAAGTGACCACAGCTGTTCCTGGTATGGCTTCCCATCCAGACCCTTCATCACTTTTGTTGCCCTCCTTTGGACACTCTCTAATGGCCCAATGTCTTTCTCCCTTTGTGGCACCCAAGCTGCACTCAATAGTCAGGGTGAGGCTGCCCCAGCCCAGAGCAGAGTGGGACAATCCCTCCCTTGCTGTGCCTGATGCCCCCAGCACAGGACTGGCCCTCCTGGCTGCCAGGGTACTGCTCACTTGTGTCCAACTTGTCATTAAAGAGCACCACATGTGAAATGGAGCCCTGCAGATCCCCACTAGTGACTGCTTGCTGGGATGTGATGGTGGAGATTCCCAGGGAGACTGGCATGGCTGAACCCTCATGGTCTTTCTCATGAGTTGCTCCAAGAAATCATTTCACATTTTTGGAAGGGAGTTTTGTCTCTAAAAATTGATGATTGCTGAATACTTGCCATTAGAATGAGATTTTTTAGGCTTACAAGAAGAAGATATTGGGTTCATTGCTAACCAAGCATCCCTACCTTGGGTGACAAGTAAAACTGGTTCGGCTGGCCCAAGCTTAATGAAAGATGGGATAATAGTTGCAAATATTTCTTGAAGCCAGTATTGAAAGTTGTCCTGGTGTTCTGAGGTGTGGCTCCCAAGTTCAGTACTCCCCATCTTTCACATTGAGGTCTCACAGGTGCATACAACTTTTTCTGAGTACTGGTAGCTGTATTTATATTTTGTTGGATCCTTCCCAGAGTGAGTAGATTACTGGACATGTACATGATCCCCCTGAAGGACCAGAGTTGCATAAAATGCTCCTATATATCTTATGCAACCCATTCTGGATTTCAATTACCTTAATGTTATTTTTTTTTTTTTTGTAATCTTGGCACCTCAGAAATGTGATTAATTTGAATGTGATTTATTTGTGGGCAGAGAAAAGCATGAAATCTGGAATCAGAAGCCTGTCTCTTTCAGTAGTGGTGAGAAACAACAAGAACTAAACATTGCCACTTTCTCATTAATGCAATTACCATAGCCCATCAAACATGTGCTGATAAATTTGAGAGACTTATACTAATACACTATGTATATTAGGCATATACATTCATTAGTGTGGCCATCATAAAATAATGAGGGGAGTGTCCAGCTTGGGGAAAAATTCAGAGGACAAGAGCTCACATTATACAGAGCTATGATGATAAATGTCTCCTGCGGCATAATTTTAACTCTTACCATCTGTGATTCCCTGTTGCCATAGAAGCTTAAAATAAATATTAAAAATAGTCTGAAACCAGGAAAAGCACAGCGGGAATGTCTGTCCTGAAAGAAAACAAACCCTCAATGTTACCAGGAAATAGCAGGAAAAAGGACTGATGAGAACTTCAGGAGATTTAGCTTGGAGAGTTTTCAATATGCAGGGCTGGGTGAGAGAAGGATCCCAAACCAGTGTTTATAAGCAGTTGGAGCTGGGCTGCCAAAGCACTCTCAGATGTTCTGTGCTGTGCTTGCCATCTGTTTTCAGCTTTGAGCCTGAGAAGTAATTTTACTTTAACTGTTAGAGGATTTGTGTATATATGCATAACTACGATTTTACTTTTTGAGAGCGGGTTTTTTTTTTTTTTTGAGGAGCTGTTCTCAAATGATGCTATTCAAATATTATTAGAACTGAGTGTTTAGGCCAAAGGCAAGGCTTAAAAGGAGACCTTCACTTTCATGCCAGGCCAGCACAGGAGCTGTTTCCAGAGGCTTCCTTCTGGAAAATACAAGAGCAGGAAAAGCTAAGTTGGGAAAGGAAGGCTTGAAAGAGTGCATTTAGTGTCAGGGCCATGAAGAGTTGTTTAAATAATTGCAAGTGTTGTGAAATAACAGCAGTTCAAGAACCTAGGAACTTTACTCTTTTTGGGAGGAGTTAAATTATTTGGGGGTGCCCTATCTAAAGGCATCCTTGATTGAGAAATGCTTTGCATGGGAAGAGTAGCCCTGCTTGGGGGAATTGCTATCTGTTTTGGGTGGGTCCTTGCTTTAGTCTAATTATAATGAAGATTTGTTTAGCTTCCTTGGTGAGTGCCCCTGTATGTTTTTTTGCATTCTCTTTCATTTGTTTGGCAGTCACTTCAAGAGTGATTTTTAATAATAGATGAGAAAACAAACTGAGACTTGATGTTAGGCAGTAGCCTGGGCACTTAGAAGTAGTCACTGCTGCAAATCATCCTGTGCAGTTCTGTGAACAGTGTGTGCACCACGGTGCACTCAAGGCACTCATTTGAACTCGCAAACCAAGGCAGACTGGATATACAAAACAGCCTGGGCATCCAGGTGCCAGCAGTGCAAATTAAGGGCCTGTGCTCAAGTGCATGAGACTTGAGGAATGCAAATCAGAAGTTTTGTTTGGTCCTGTTGTGGCTGATGACCTGATAGGCAGCTTTTTATCTGCAGCCTTGTGGTTTGCTCTGTGACAATAACAAATGCAAATTCTAAAAGGCAGCCAAACTTAGATGCTTTGATTTGCAGGGATGCTCTGACCCACCAGAACTGTAACTTGCACTCATAAAAGTCACTTGAGCTCCAGTTACAGGCACTGTATGTCTGAGTTTTCCTAGAAATGCCTTTTCTTCCCCTCTTCTTCTCTCTGCCACCTCAGAAACCTCGGTGTAATCTGAGAGTTTTCTATATTTCTATATTTGGCCAGAGCAGCAGATCAGGGCTGCCCTCAGCCTGCTCTGTGTCTGGGAGCTGTGGACACTTCCATGGCACAGCACCAGGCTGCACAGCTTCTGTGCAGTCAGGGGCTCTGGGAGCTCCGAGAGCTCTTGGCTGTGTTTAAAACAGCTGCTGTAGGTATGTAATAAGCCTGATGCACCTCAAAAGCCTTAGGTTCACCCCCAAATCAACTTAAGATAGGTCCAAGGTTTCTCATAGGGTTTCATATTCTTCCTGATCAGTTAATAATGCCAGAAACGAGGCGTCTTGTTTGGGGTTATGATCTGGTGAAATCTTTCCTGGTCTTGCTGTGATCTGGGAAAGACCTGTACCTCTTTGTTCACTGACACAGGTTTTCCCTGGCTTGCTGTCTGAATCTGAGGTGAGGTGTGGTGTGGCTCAGAAGGCTTTCTCTGAGACCTGTTTTAAGTGATGATAAGGGAGCCAATACTCTTAGGGTATGACATAAGATAGCTTCAGTCTTTGTTTGCCCATGACAAACTGAGAATTCCCCAAATCCCATCTGAATCTCCCTTAGCTGATCAAATAGTTAATCTAAAGCTCCACTCACTTAATCTGTGGCTCAAGTGTTAATTCTGCAAAAGGGTTTCTGTGAAGCCTTTAGAAAAATACTTTGCAGTCTTCTGAACTTTACTTTTTTTTTTTTTTTCTTCCTTGTACTCCATTCCTCTCTGCTAATATTTGTAGGGAATCCATGCTCATGCTGAAGTGCTTTCTGGCATGCTGCAGGAAGGAAAGGGTTTCCCAGGAGTTCTGGGAACAATCCCATTACTTGGAAGTCCTGCCGGAAACACTGCTCGCAAGATGCATAGAAAATAATAAAACTTCCCTGCATTCTGCTCAAAATTGGCTATTATTTAATAGTCTATCTAGTTAGATTTGGTGGAGGGCTGTGTGTGTGCTCTGACTGTGCTCAGTGTGCACATGACTTAACACAGGCTGTGTGCTTGGCAATCTCTTCTTGCTACTGAAGATAAAATGTTTCCTGCTTTGAGGAATTTACAGCCTGGATGGACACTCCAGGAAGACTGGAAATCCAACAGCAGCTCAAGATGGAATAGTTCATTTTAGGAAGCTTATCTCTATTTCATGATGGTGATGACATAATTTTTACTTGGAGGAGTAGAATTTATGCTGATGTACTTTCAGCTTTTATGCCAATCTCCTTATGTCTTGCATTAGTCAGTCCTTGCTGCAAAGGTTTGAAATCTCAGCGAGATTAAGATATCTGATCTCTGCTTTCCAAAAATTCCACTGTCTTGTCAAGTGAAATCAGAAAGCTGATGGAAGACATAAAGTGTGCAAAAGGCCTGCCATATTTCACTGGGATTTACTCTGACATCTGTATGTAGCTAGTTGATTTTTTTTCTTTTGACCCGAGTAGTGGTGTGAGTTCAGCAGTCAGCAGTGTGCATTCTTTAATGCATCTAGAGAATTCAAATTATTGTTTTATGGGCCAAGTGATAGCCATGCAATTAGGATTTCCATCTGTGCAGTCCTCTGCTTTGGAAAGGCGGCAAACATGTAGCACAAAAGAAGCTTATTACAGCTGTGAGAGAAGAGCTAAGGTTGAACTTCCGTGTTTAGTTTTGCGGTAGAATTTTACTTTTTAAGGAACTTTGCAGTTGTTTACAAATCTTCCATATAGCTGTGTCCTGAAGTTATGCCTTGCCTTTAATCAAAACTGAATGCTTAGATGGCCCAGAAGTTCCCTAACTCCCTATTTGCACAGAAACCTTATTCCAGTTAGCTCTGAACTTCTGCTGTCCCCTTAATGAAAAGCCCTTGCTGTGCTTTCTTGTAGCCCACTCTTTTACAGCATAGATTATGTATGTTTTCAAGCAACCCTGAGCCTTGTTTTCCATGAGCTGAAGTTTAATTTGGATGTAGTTTAAACCTCTATGTTGTTTTGCATTTATAAGGGATACGTGGGTTTGTATTCATTAGAGAAACTTCTTCAAAGTTGAGGGCTGGATTTTTTTGACTGAATGCTATTTTGCAGGTAGCAGCCATGTTATGCTGCCTGTTTTCTGAGCTGGAGATGTATCATCAAATTGTAAATAGATTCCAAGTTGGAAAAGGCATTTCCTTCCTTATTCCATCCCCTTAACTTTCCATTTTGTGCAGGCAGCAATAGTTTCCACGCTTGCTGTTCAAGATCCCATGGATCTGGAGAACTCATGGTGACTATCATTTTATTCTGCTGAGTACTTTAAAAGTTGTAATGAGACTGTGTGGTAAAGTTAATGGAGCCTCCTGGTTATTCTCACAGTACTTTTAAAAAATTACTTGGTGTCATGACTTCATATCCAGATGACTGTATAAAATTAGGAATACTCTTAACGCTTGTTCTCTGAGATATATATTTTAATTTATTGGTGCCATGAAAATGCAATCATTTTATCAGGGAGATAACTTGGAACTTTCCAAATGCTGATGGATATCATGCCAAATCTTTTCAGTGTTCAATAATAAAGTTCAAGGCATAACACATTGGACACATGGGAAAAGTTCCCTCTTGCAGATGATTGATCTGCCAACCTTTCATTCTGCTTTCAGCATGCTTGAGCTTTGAGATGCAGATTGTTTTTTTTTTGTTGTTTTAAGCAGAAGGTTACAGGTCTTTCAGAATTTTTTCTTATTTATACTATTTAGGAACTTGATGTTTTAACCATTAGGTTGAATGAAAATTAAGTTTCATGTTGTCCCTTGCAGGGTAGTGTTTAGGGCTTTGTGGAGCAAATGACTGTGCTCAGAAAATGTCATTCATCCAGCTCGTTACCTTGTGGTCTGTAATAATTAGATTTGTGTATAGGTAGCTTTCCTGTGGCATTGTATTTTTTATTAATCAAGTGACTGGTGGAAACTAAATGCTAGCATGGTTTTCATCATCTCACAGATATTTACTGCTTACAGAACTTTATACCATTATACAGCTTTGTCAGCCCATTTCAGGTAACTTGTTATGCCTAAAAAAAAGATGGGCAAGGTATTCACATTTGTTTGTGAACTACAGTGATGAAGTGTGCCCCCATAAAAAATGGTCCCTTCCTTGTTTATAATCTCTCCTGTAAGGCCTCTCTAGCTTTTCCTTTGCCATCAGCCTTTGTTCTTCTTTTTTTTTTTTTTTTCCCTGAGAAACTAAAATAGAAAAAACTGCACTGAATGTGACTTTCTGTGCTGAAATTACCATCCTGCAAAACTCAATCTTTCCCTGCAGTTGACTTAATAGTCCCACACTGAGGATAACATAGTCTGTCCTTAGAGAACAACAGTAAGTGGGATATTCTTGTGTGCCAGCAGGGGAAGAGGTGGTTCTGGTACCTGATGTCTAGGAGGTTTGGCTATAACACTTCACACAGATTTTTCAGTCTGGCAATGATTTGTTGGGCAACACTGGAAAAACACTTGTTCTTTTGCCAGGGCACACAAGAACTCCTTTGACAAACGAGAGGACTGATTCTTTCAAATGCTGGGGCAGTGCTGGTGAGCTGTGTGGTGCAAAAGCCAGGCACCATGTGTGTCTTCTTGGAATGCTGAATGCAGGGCTTTGTGGAGATGTCAACTCTCTGGTCTTGAGCACTTTGGGTGGGTAAGGTTCCAGGAAATGTGGGTACTTTAACAAATAGACTTACTGGACCTGACATTCTCTGATTTCCCTATTGGTGGAACAAAAACAAGTATAATACACTAAATTATGCATGTTGTTCTGAGATTAGCTCAGCTGATTAGAGCACGGTGATGATAATGAATTCCAAGGTCAAGGGTTTGAGCCCCACATGGGCAGTTCACTTGAGAGCTGAACTTGATAGTTCTTGGAATTACTCTTTAATTCCTCATTAGCTAAAGCATAGGAAATACATGCATGAGATGATACCATAAGCAAGTGGAATACATGCTTTGAATAATGTGCTGCTCTAGTTTAGCTCAGTTGTAAGAGGCTACTGAAGTTGATGGGAAATATTTGCAAATTTGGCATTCTTCCCAGGGTGGCTCTATGGCCCTGTGACATTATTAGAAGCCTCATGGCAAGTTTTTGTTATCTTTAGAAGTAATGTCCTTGTGCTCATTCCTCATGAAAGATACTTGGCTACAAGTGAGAGGTCTGTACCTGTGCAGTGTGGGCTCCTTCCAGAATGGTGGATCCCAGTAGGTGCCTGGTGGGAATGTGGTTGCCAGCATTAGGAGGAGACATAAAGGGTCTGAATGTCCATCCACAGATCTACCAGGGTTGGCATTTTGTCACACATGCCACTGAGTCACCCAGAACAAGCCAGAAATCTGTTGCCTGGGCACTCAGTGTGAGAACAGCAGCTCATCCCTCCCAAAGTGGTGAGACACCAGCTACTGATAATTCTGGCTTGGTTTTGCTGTGAACAACAGAAACTGGTGGGGTTTTTGGATGGGAATTCCTGTCCCTTAAGGATGCTTTTTACCTGTTGGTGTCTCTCCATGCCTGGGATGCCATAATGGCCCAAGGAAACTGGTGCAGTGTTGGCAGAGCCTGCATGAGCTGCTGCAGGGGGAGGTGGTATGTGCTCTGGCCATAATAGCAACTTGGTACCTTGACTACCTAGAGAAGCCAGGATGCTCGTTTGGTTTTTGCCCCCCAAGAGGAATCACTTTGCAGTAAATGGGATAGATTTAGCATTTCTGCAATTTATTAATTGTCATATGAATAAGCTCTAAAGAAATAACCCTGCATTTTTAGATGTTAGCCATGTGTGATTGTGTAACTGAGGCCAAGTAGTTTTGTAAAAGGTCATAAGAATGAGCCTCTAAAACACAGTAGTCACATTTCACTATAATCTTGGTTGATAATGATGATGCCAAAGAATTACTGAAAAAATGCCTGGGGGAAAAAATCCTTAAGGCAAAGAGTACAAATGGCATCTATAAAAGTCTGATATTTCTTCTTTATCTGAAAATCTAGACTGTGTACTCAATCAAATGTTTTCTTCTAGAGATGCAAAACCATGTAGCTTCTGGCTCATCTGCCTAAATTACAGGGTTGAGAGCTATTTTGCAAGGTCCATGTTTCTGCTAATTGTTAATTTGGCAAGCTGGAGATGATTATCGGCAGCATGAGAAGTGACAAGGGTCACTTTGACCCGCACAACTGCCTAGACTCAAGAATTCTGCAAGTACTCTGAAGCTGCTCCCTCAAAATACCTCCCTCTATTAAGTTATATTTTAATTCAACCCTCAAAGGTATGGGAGAGCTGCAGAGTATTTTACTACTGATATGATGTGCCTGTCAGTTGTATTCTATGCCAAATTAAGCAGCAATACTTCTGTATGGCATATCTGTAATTAAACATGGAATCCAAGCCTAATGTCTGACCTTAGGGAATTTAATTCAGTTGATTGCAGTGTTGGTGAGAAAATGAATTCCATAATTGAGGCTGAGATCTGATGGCCCCCATGATATTTGAGTATTCAAATACAAAGTTTTGGGAGAAGTCCATTTCTAATATTCACGCTAATTTATCATTTTAACTGACATATTTGGATTCCAGAACAATTGTAGGTTAAACAAAAGGAAAACAGGATATTAAAAGATCTGATGGGTCCCATCCAAGTTTTGTGTAAGTCTCTTTCTCTACTGGCTTTAATGGAATGTGGCCCACTCTGTAGAAATAGTTCTTGAGTTCTTTTCACTGGAAACACTGACAAAAATTAATATGCCCCTAAAGTGAAACAGACCTGGGAAACAAAATAAAACTCAGCTCTTGGAATTGTCCAAACCAGAGGAAGTGCAGAAGCGAAACAAATACCATGAGAATGTAAGAGAAAATTTATGCTTTCAGTTTTAATATTTAAAGTATGAATAACAAAGATAAGGTAATGGCGGTCTATCTGCTAATTAGAATAGTACTGCAGATACAGTGAAAATGGAAATTTTGAATGTTCAGAGCCTTACTGGAATTGAGACAGTGGGTATTTTGAAAGACATGATTTTTAGGATGGTGCTGGAATGATGTATATCTTATTGACATAACAGCCTTAAAGAACCAAAAGGGTGAAAAATTAAATATGAAGCAGTTTTTGAAATATCAATACACCCACCTTTCATTGGGAAGAAAGAGTTCCTTAGTGAATGCCATTTTCCTTTTTTGTTTTAATTTGTATGGAATTGTTTCCACGGCGCATGTAGTGCGATGTGACTATTTTTGTAGTGGTGTTTTTGGCTTTGCAGTGTCATGCAAATGGCAATTGTCAGGATACAGAAACTGGATCCTGGAAGTCATACTAAAAAGAATAAAGAAAAATATTTTGTCTTTTTAATGTGCATTAATTGCAATGAATCAGATGATGCCAGATCCCTTTGTGGTTGTGTTTTTTTTTTTTTTTTGCCTTTTGCTTTTTCTTTTTTTGAGTTGAAGTTATTCTGTGTAGAGTGCCATTGTGGGAAGTCCCCAGTCTTCAAGCTGAAAGTAGTTTTACTGTGACTTAAATGGTGCCAGTCAATTTAGCTTTAAATGCAGTGGGCTTTAATCCTGTAGGAAGGCATTGCTTTGCATGAGAGGACAAGAAAATTCAGTTTTTCTATGGGGAAAAAACATACTAGTGGGCTGTGATAGTATTGAAATAAGTATTGGAAGAATATATTTACCTGTTTGTGGAGCAAAACTGCTTGTCAGAATGCAACATGGGACACTTACAGATTTATATATATTTTTGTGATGGGTGGTTTCAAGTTATTTGTCTGGGGGTTGTTTGGGTTTTTTTTTTTTTACTTGAATTTTGGCCTCTGGTTTCCAATTCTGAAAAAAGAAGATTAAAGTGTGTTTGCTCTGAATTCTCTTCAGCTGTGGTTTGCAGCATAAGGTACAAAGTCCAGAACTCTGCACAGGTGGAAGCTCTCTGTGCCTGCTCAGCACTGGTAACTGATGAGACCTCACAGTCCATGGTGCCACTGGAATTGTGCTCTAAGTAGTGTCTGGACAAACACCAAAAATCCTGAGGGTTTAAGTCAAGGAAAATCCCTCTTACCTTGCAAGCAACTTGCAGGGGAAAATGCAGAGTGAAATCTGCATTAGATCACTCACTGCAGCACACCCTGGTTAGGAGAGGAGCATGTGATCTGTTCTTGCGCTGTAAATGCTCCAGAAAAGAAAAATGTGTTTGAGTTTATTTATAGGCACTTCTGTGGTGCTCACCACTGCAATGTCACTTCATTGCTCTTAGGGTGTTCATGCCTTTAATGGAAAAGGACAAATGTTTTTTTCTCTTCAGAGTTTTGCAAGCGAGAGCACATCAGTGAACTTAATCTTGGGCCTAAATTATTAATGCAACTAAAATAATGGGGTTTTCTTCTGAAGACTGCTACTGTTTTGCAGCAGTTTTTGGCAGGTTTCTTAGCAGAAAAGAAGTAATGAGTGTACTCTTCATGTTTCCTTAAAAGCTTTGTTCAGTAAATGTGAAATTAAATTTAAAAAATTCTACTATGCATAGTTTTTCTGACTTGCTGTGGTATTTATCTAGACATTTGCTTTTTCTGGTAAAGGGCCCAGAGAGTACAGGTGCTTGGAAAATATTAATCCATTCAGTGGCCTCCTTCTGTCTCAATCCCCCAGATTCTGATGACAGTGAAAAGAATTTCACTCATAACAAAAAAATTCTATTGAAAGTTTTATTTGGGGGAAATGAAAGAAACTTAACCATAATTTTTCCAAGTGAAATAAAAACATTGTGTTGAGTGAAGTTTCTCAAAATTTGGCCAGTGCCCTCTGCAGTCCCTCACAACCCCAGGGTATAATTCAGACTTTTTTTGTGAGCTGGGCCACCTTGAACATCAGGAGAAGCCAGAATCATCTGAAAGGCTAGGTCTCAAAAAAAGTGATGTTTAGAGGCATTGGTCCTAGAAGTCTTGAGAGATTGTGTCCTAGCACTTCTGAAGTTAAGGGTTTTTTTTAGATGAAACAAAAAGTCTATTTTATTTTTGAGATTGGTTTGGTCCAAAAATTTAGCAGCTTTTGAAGGAAAACATTATTTTTATAGGGAGGAAAAATGTCTGGCAAATACTTGGCATTTTATATCATTTTTTCTGACTGGAATTTTTATTTATCCTAAAAAGAAAATTAAGCAGCTTGAAATATTAATCCTACTTTTGCTGCTGATGTGAACCTTTAACATAATTTTATTTCCTCTGATTTTTGAGTATTTATATGAAGCCACTGATTAGAGAAAAAACTGCTGTAAAGATTTAACTTTGATGGATCTTTGCACACCTGAAACCGGGTAAATAAGTTTTAATATTATTTCTGTTATTTTGGGCCAAAATTATCTTTGCAATATGATCCTAAATGAGATCAGAAAGATAATTTAGGAAAAAATGCTGTAACTGTCAAGCCTTTAATCTACATTATTGGTACACCATGTGTGGTTTCCCTGAATACCAAAAGCAAACGGAAAG
Source organism: Anomalospiza imberbis (assembly GCF_031753505.1). Classification (NCBI taxonomy): domain Eukaryota; kingdom Metazoa; phylum Chordata; class Aves; order Passeriformes; family Viduidae; genus Anomalospiza; species Anomalospiza imberbis. The sequence goes on along the minus strand of NC_089685.1, from coordinate 72,350,904 downwards.
CTTTGACTCTCGTAACTCATTTGCACAATGAGCATGTCTTCTGGTGTATGCTTTGTAAGGTTTTTGCCAGCCCTGATAATGCTGGAACTTGCAAAGGAGCCTGAGGCTAGAAAGAGTGTTCTAAGTAAAGAGCAAATGGAAATTCAGAGGAAGAGAAGCAATGTAATCCTGGAGAGCTTTCTGGTGGTGTAGAAAGTCTGAGGAGGAAGAGATGTATGCGTCTTAAAAGGCATAGTTGTTAGAAATGAACTCTGCAAATGAAATTCTACTGAACAGGAAGAGAACTGATGTGAGGGAACAGAAGGAATTTTTTTTTAGTCAGTGTCTGGAGGGACAGAGCTTGCGTTGGTCCTGCAGAGCCTGTTGTGGAGATACTTTCTGTGATCAAGGAAGTGAAAAAGTTGCAGGGATAGGTGGTTCTCCAAGAGCAAGGGATGGGAGGTCCTCATCAGTGTAATGTGCACACTACTGGTTCACACCAGGAACAAACTTTGTTTATCCCTGTTAAAAATACTGTTTTTAAAGCTGGGTGACTAAATGGCAGCAGCTGTCACTTATGCTGAGCTTTGGGGTTTTGATGTCTTGAAATAGAAAATGGGGATTACAGATGTACTGGAAGATTATCTTCCCTTCCAAATGCTTCCTGTCCTGATATTTGAGGGAGAAATGCCTTTTGAAGGCAACAGGGTTTCTGTCTAGAAGGCATAAGGATATTTTTAAGAGGTTTGTTTAGTTAGGGCAAGAAAATGGCTCATTGATAATAAGGCAAATCTTGTATTAGCAGTGCTGCAAGCACTAAAGACAAGTATGTTAGAATTACAAAGATCTCTGTAAAATCATAATATTGGTTATAAAGCTCAGACTTAAGAACCCTATGTCACTGGTGTTCAGCCATTCCAGTTGGGTGGGTAAATCTAAGACTTGCTTCTGATGAACTCGAGGAACTTGAGTGGAGCAAAAGTTCCTTACTGTTATATGAGAAGCTTTCTTGGGAACCTAAAAATGGCTTCATTTCTATCCTGTGGGATGCTCCACAGGAAAACCTACTGCCTGACCCTATTCCTTCTGTATGGAAACAGCAGAGCAGGAGTGTGTTCATGGCTGAAGTGATAGGCCCTGATTACAGCAGACTTCCACGTGCTCACCTACTGGCCTGTGAGCTGATGTCACAATTCTCAGCTATCCAGAAACTCATCAGAAGTTCACTGTCTGAAGCTGCATGGCTGTGAGACAGCACAGGGACTGGAAGCACTCCTGGCCAGCAGGTGCTGGGCTGGCTCAAACACAGAATGCAATGTGCTGTGGAGGCACAGACCAAATCAGGCTTGGTGCTGTAGGAGAGAGTCTGTGCATGGAGTTTTAACACTGAGCTTATAACATTTTTATCTGGCACAATGGTGGAATGACTTGATGAAGAGAGAGAACTTAAATTCACTCATGTTCTACCTAGCTAAAATTGTTCCTGCATTTTCTTCTTCCCTGTGCTTGTTGTACCCTATTTTTTGGTGCTGTCTTGCTGAGCAATTCCTTTTTTTTTTTGCTCTGAGTTGCATTTGTTTCATTGGTGACTGATCCAATTCTTCTATTTCTGTCAAAAACCTTGAGTCTCCCTACAGTGAGAGGTAATGTATAATGCAAGACATGTTTAGATGTGTTTATGTGTACTTCCAGCTTGACAGGTAACTTCTCCATTGCAAAAATTCCATCAGTTCAGGCTCCTACACTGTTCAGATTTGAACAGCTGGTTTTGTTCCTTGCCACCCCAAAAACACTTTATGGACCATACACTTACATGTCAGTGATTATTTCCTTTTAGATTATTTTCAGAGGCCTCAAACAAGAAAATCAACTGTACTGCAGACATGTGCCTAGCAGGAGTTTTAGTCAGACCACCAGCTCACTTCACATAGGTCATCAAATGGTTTTCCAAGCATGTGCTGGCTTGGACTGGTTTTGAACCCTTGACTGAGAGTGGAAATATTTCATATTTCTTGCTAATCCCCTGAGCCTGCTGGCCTCCCACCCCTGTGGCCATTATTTTTAAGGAGAATCAATTAACTGCAGAAATTCAGCTTTGTGTTCTTTCACTTAGGTCTCCAGCATTCTGTGCTATGTCAGGGAACTTTTATGAAGTCTGGGGGGAAAAAAAGTAAAATCAGGAGATTGCAGAGGAGTGAAGCTTGCTTTTCTTTCTAAATGGTAACAAAAATACACTTAACTATAAAAAGATGTCAAATAACTTTGCATGTAAACTACAAGTTTCTCAGCAGAGTTTGAATCCTGGTGCTCCTCTTTGGACAAGCTGGGTTACTTGATTTCAAGGAGTTTTATGATTTTGGTTTTTCTTTCTTGGCAGAGACAAGCAATGATAAACAATGTATACACTTATATCTTGAGTCTCCCCGAATGCTTTTTCTGCATTTTCTTCCCAATAAAGATTTTGAAACTGGCACTTCTAGTCACCACAGTATTTCAGGGAGCTACATCCTTGAATATGAAAGTAGAGGAGGAGCTGTGAAAGTGTGTAGAACAAAATTATGGGAACTTGACATACTGTCTGGAAAATATGTCTGGAAAGCTGTGGGTTTCCTTTTTACTCATATGCCTCTAAGTGGATTTGCTTTATTGCAATGCCAATAAATAATTTAAGCCATTTATTTGACAGCCTGTGATCCTGTCCATTAGGCTAGTGTGTTTTTGTTATGAGGGTAGAAATTTCCTTGGTTCTGTGTTTTTTTTTGGTTTTTTTTTTGTTTTTTTTTTTTTTCTTTTCTTTTCCCTCCCCTGCTGGTTCTGTCATGGATCGTTCTACAGCTTTTTTAGACTTAATTGCATGGGTGTCTCTTGCCTTACCAAGGCTGTTGTAACCTCTGCTGAGTAGAGCACTGATAAAAGTCTGTTACCATCTGTAGAAAAAGAGATTAATAAGCTCATTGTTGTGCTACACAAGTTAGGAAAGTGACTGCTTGTTTCCAGCTCTATGCAAGACTTCAGGAGTAATCTTTAAGCTCTTTCAGAATCTGAAATTCTTTAACTGCAAAATGGATGTGGGATCTTTACTTTCTAGAAAGCTTAGGAAACTTTTCCAGAGAGAGGTTAGGAAACTCTTCAAGAACACTTCCTCTAGGAATTCCTCATTGTGAAATAAGATATTTTTTGAAGTTGTTATTGCTAGATATTGACCTTCCCACATCTGTGCGCTTGACTGTGTTTTTTGCCTTTTTCCCCCACTTGGTAACCTCTCTGGGATCAAGGGTTAACAGTATCATCCGTGGTGTCTAATTTTTTGGTAATTCTGTTTGATACCAGTTCAAAAACAATGTTCCCCTGCCACCTTCTGTAGAAGAATTTCTGAGAGGAGGAGGTCACGATCTGGATGTTCACGATTTATATGTTTAGAGTGAAGGTTGAGCTACCCCAGCCTCGGCCTCAGACGTGGGCACTGGTGAGGCCTTGGAGCCTGTGGCGCAGTTAAGAATGAGTTTGTGGCTCAGTCAGAAATTATGTTCAGGTGTAACAGAAAGTACTGAGCTATCTAGGTGTGAATTAATATAGGTCTGCAGTGTGAAACTTTAGCCACCTTAAGACAGGAACAAACAATGTTTGCTTGCCAATGAGAGTGTGCTCACGACTGTAAACTATCTGGAAGTGTATAAAAACTACTGTCTGTAAACAATAAAGGGAGAACATATGATTAGCCACATTGGTTTGGATCTGCGTTTGTTCCTGTCCAGCTCACCTTTTTATTATTAGTCCCTGCTTTAACCTTCCTTCTTCAGCTGTGGTTGGTGGTTCTGCCTATTTTTAAATGCAGCATAAAAACCTAAGCAAGATTTGTGGTGAGCTAATTAAAGGCAGTGTGGCAGACAGTGCTAGAAATGTGCCAGTCCTAATGGAGGGAAGGTTCTCAGTACTTGGAGAGTTCTCTGCTGCTCCTTTTTGCCTGGTAACTCTTAATGACTGCAGTTAGGGACTTGTTTGAATTCTGAAGACTTGCTTTAGAGCCTGACAGGTCGGTGAGCTTTGTGTAGAGGCAGATCCTGCTATTCCATAGTACTCCTCTGAAGTCTGAAGGCTCGGCCACGTCTCAAAGTACCCAGCTTGCTGCCAGTTCAGCACTTCTCTTAGTTCAGCAAGTTCTCAAGGGCCATTTCTCTGCTATCCTGATGTGAAAGCTGTTTGGTGATTGTTACAGTCTTACAGAATCTTGCTTTGTCTGTTTTACCTTCCAGATGAGATCCAAATGTGTTTTTCCTTTCAGTAAACTCCTGTTGGGAGTATTTGCTTTAAGTGTTGTTTTAGTTCTCTTCTTTGACTTCTAGCTGAGCTGGAGAGTAGCAAAAGTGTGATCAGATCTCTGACTTGGTGAATTCAGTGTGTTGCTGTGCACTTAGGTTTGAAGGGAGGGATGTGAAGGCTGCTGGTGTCCCACAGACTTTGTTTCAAAGCTCACTGAAGATAAAGATTCTGGATTTTTAGTCAGCTTCTGCCAAGATCGATGAGAAAAAGTAAATATACTTTCTCTCTTGTAAGAGCAAGACCTCTTTTTGTAAAGACTGTATTTCCAAGAATTTCCCTGATTTTTGTGTTCAAATGCATTAAGATACCCTTAAGGTGAATATATCAGTATATCCAGACTCTACTTGGCAACATGCAGCTAAAAGAATAAGTGATAGGAAGGAAAGGTTGTACATCTGTACACAGCAGCTTTGGTCTGTGTCTCATTTCCATGGAAAAATCATCCTTTGTGCAGCTTCAGGTTTTTCCTCACATGCAATCATTGTAAGATCAAATCCCTTCCAGCTATCTCTGCTGCAAGTAGGCAGTGGGAAAAACTCCAGCTAGCCTTAAGAAAGCATTTTGTAGATGTGTTAGTTGTCAGCAGCTTCCTTTCCTCTGACACTACCCCCTCACTCCTAGAAAGCCCTTTCCTGGGTAAGTGGTAGTGTCTGCTCTCAAAGCAGATGCAAAGCTTCTCAGAAGCCCTGGAAGGGAGATGATCCTTCCTGGTGCCCTGATGGGCTGTTGGGATAAGCGGAATGAGTTCCTCTGGAGTCACTGTGGCTTTGCTGATTTACATGCCAATAATTTGTTGACATATTTTTATAGACTATTTCTGTGTTGTCTGGAAATGAGAAGGATTGATGTGTCATAACTGCTGCTGGTACTTGCTGACTTGACCTCTTCTGTCCCATTTAAGCTAATCTTCTCCCTACAAAACTAACTTGCCATAAGAATTTCTCTTCCCTCTGCTTTTTTTAATTGGTCATTTACAATAAGGGCACTAATTTTCTGTTAGTCCTAATAAATATTTCACCCTTTGCATTTTATCTTTCTTCCAGAAGCTGCTGATTTGTGTTCTTACCCCGTTGCCTCTTCCCTCTTGGCTTATGCCTGCTGAATCCAACTTTTCACCACTGTCATGGAACACTGGAAGCTGTTTCTGTTCTCAAAATAATCCCTGTTGGCCTCTTTCATGGTGTCTTCTGGGATACTGTAACAAAAGGTGAAAATTTGTCAGCTGATGTTTCACCTCCCTCAGTAGCATAGGGTCAGTTGCTTGCTCTGATGTTCTTTTTGCTGAACTTTTGCACTCAGTAATTTTTCCAGAGGGAGTTGTTATCACAAAGTAGGATTAATAATCGACAGGAGGTATCTATCTTAAACCAAAATCTAGGACTAAAATCTTGGGAGAGAGGTGGGGCAAATGACATATCTGGGATTTCACAGGGCAGGAGAATCTGGTGGCAGCTGTTGCCATAAGAAGTGAGTGAAAGGCCAGAGGGTGGGTGAGGGTTCACAGACACATTTCAGCCACTTTTCCAGCATTGAGGCACTTGGGAAAGGTGCTTTCCTTGGATGTGAGAGGTTTATACTGCTCTTCATGAAGCCTTGCAAATAATAAAGATAAAAACGTGGGGAGGAATCACTGGTTGTGTACTCTGGAGTTGTAAGTGCTGAGCACTTGGGTTGCTTTGCTCCCTGTGAAGTGGAAGCACTGCTGGCTCTGGTGGCCACAGGGTGTTACTAGCTTTGGGCAGAGCATGCAGTGTGAATAATAGCAGGAAATTAGGAACAAAGAGCATTTGAACTTCTGATCAGCAGTTCAGCTATGCACCAAAATGTAAACATTTGGCAAAACTGTCTGGCACACATGTTTTGTATTTCAAAAGATGAGTTAAAAATTTCTGAAAGCTTAAGGGCTTTGATGTTCTCCAGTTCCTTCAAAATGAATTCCCCCTAAATGAATATTTGAGGAATAGAATAGCTTTAAGAATTTAGGAAATGTTTTGGAATTTTTACTTTTGCCTTTACTAAAGGAAAGTGTGGGGATGTATGAAATGAAAAAATAGAAATACAGAGACAGTACCCAGGTTAAGGCTTACCAAAAGTTCCAGAATTCTTGGCTGAAGACAGCTTCTGCGCAACAAAAAGAAATTAAAATTTAAAGTGAGAATATTAACTCTCCAGGATCACTGTCCTTGTTCAAGTAAAACCACATGTACGACAATTCTGCTGAACGAGCTATGCATTCATCAAGTCCTACAGAGAAAGGCCTGCCCAATGTTCATGAGGAAAAACAATCCCAAAAATATTTCATATTGGTTGTTTTTGCCATTTTCTCTGGAGAATGTCAGAGGTCATTTAAACCTCACAAGAACCCCAAATCAGCAAAAGCCATTCTGTTTGGCATCACGTGCTGAGAACTGAGGTTTGGGATCAAAATGAATTTTCAACGTTTTTACTGGTGCTGAAGTCCATGAAGAATCTGCCCAGATTAATGGAGGTGGGGAACAGGGTACCCACAAATAAGTTCAGGTGTTAAAAATGCTGGGTTTTTTTTCCTAACAGACATGGGGTTTTTATTTTTGCTATAGATTTTATTTCATAGGTAGGGGAAATGTAGGAAAAAAGTATAGAGCTGCTCTTGTACCGGTCATTGTGTCCAAAAAAATACCTCCTCTAATTTAGATAGCTCTTTTGCTTGGGCAATAAGTATTTGTGAGTAGAACACCTAATATTTAGTCAGTCTCAACTCATCAGCTCAGCACCAGCATCCTCTGACTGCAGCCCAGGGTTGCTTTGCAGGCCTGGCTGCAGAAGCAGATTCCAGAAAATTAGTTTAGCATGTCAATCCAGCACAGACCTCCAGGCTTTGGGAGGAGGGATGAATGGAGGCACAGTTCTTGTGCAAACCACATGGATTGGAAGCTGCCCTCTGATTTACACACATGCTGAGCTGGGGGGAGTGCACAGGTGTATGTGGAGGCAGAAAAAGTCACGTTTGTGGTTTTTTTTTTTAAAGTTGTGCAGCCAGATCTGTCCCAGTCTAGCACATGCTTTGTGTCCATCCAGTAGCTAACCTCATACCTGAGGCTAAATTACAGAATCTGGTGTTAGTTCAAAGTGACTTTGTACTGCTGCCAAACAAGGAACAGGCTCATTGCTTATTCTCCCAATCAAAAATACATTGTAAAAAGCAACATAACACAGAATTAGGGTTGCATGGTTTAAACATTAAACAGCCAGCAGAACCAAAGGGAAAGATTTTTGTGTCTGCATCACCCCTCAGCCAGGCTATTTCTATTACTATTTTTCCAGCTAGACATGCAGCTGATGTGACCAGTGCTTGCTCTTGATGAAAGCAGTGACATTTTTGTGGTGTGGGAGGCAAATGGAGCCTCTAAACGGGCTGGTATGAAGAAGTGCCAGCTGTGCTATAAAACTCCCCAGTGCATCTTTTCAGCTTGAACTGACCTTAAAGCTTTCCACAGAATGAGGGATGTCTTGATGGTGTTTGCTCAGCATGGCTGGACACAGGCCATGGCCTGGCTTCCTGAGGTAGATAATTGTAATATCTGGCTAATTGAGGCCAAAGGATGTGTGCAGGTGTGCTGCAAGCTACAGAAACATTTTCCCCTGTTTAAACAGATATAATTTGGAGGTATTGAAATGCAGGCTAAGTGTGGTTATGACTGTTGCATCTTCCTCCCACCCTTACTCCTGTGTTATAGCAGAGCTGAGTCTGGCAAGAACTGGCTGAGTCTATCAAAACCAGGCTGGTTGGAAGAGGTAAAAATGGACTGATCTGTTCGGTCACCCAAGAAAGATCAAAACTGTACTTCAGGGCCTTCAGTGGATGGAGTTGTTCTTACATGTGTTAACACAGCTTTGTGGCACTGGCTGTTCTGAAGTATTTCAGGTTTTTATCAGTGAGTAGCCAGCCCTGCCCATGAGCTGTTTAAAATGCTTCTGAGATGTGTGGGCTGTAAATTGGTTTAGGAAGCTTGAGCCATAGAGTGTTGCTATCTCTCCCCAGCCACTGTAAATGTTTGCTGAAGTATGCAATGTATGGATTTGCAGCCCTGTACTTGCAGCTGAAGCAGTTGTGAAGGCTGGGCAAGAAAAGCAAGAGCACAAGCCTCTGTTTAGCAAACACAGCCAAAGGTTCGACTTCACTGTTATTTGCAGATCTTATTCCAAGTTCAGGCTCAATGGGTTTGACAAACTCATAGTTTAAGATTCCTGATTAATGGCCCAAGAAATAAAGCTTGTGGTTTTTTTTTTCCTGTGTTGAGTTCCATAGTGCCTAACTTTCATTTGGAGCAGATATTTTTTTCTCTTGGGAGGGGTAGGGAAGGCAGAGAAGTCCCTGTTAAAATGATGGCTGCTGCAGCTTGCGTGGTTGCTCACGGATAGAGGGTTTGATACTGCAGGACTCCAGTGTGGGGAATGTAAATCCCTTCAGGAAGCCAGCAGGCAGTGTTGGGTTGGTGCAGAGCCTTTCTATCAAATCTGAAGCTTTTGTGCTTCAAAGCCTGGAGGTTCTCTGTGAAACAGCTACAAGAACATTTTTAATGTGGTCCAGCATTTTACTTTAACTTCTGTAAACACCCAGAAAAAAACCCCAACCCTTAACAGCCCCCCACCCCCCCCCCGCGACTGTCATCAGGTAACATGACACAAATGCAGAGCATAGAAACTTCTATTCAAACACTTAATACTGAGCAAAGTTACAAGCTACTGCAAAGGGGGTGTCCTGTAATGGAAAATGTTATGTAAGATGAGCTAGAGGAGAAGCTGCCACTGGTATGTGAAGCTGCAAAGCCATGGGTGGCTTGTTTTCCTTCTGCCTCTCCACCTAAGTTGTATAAGCAGTGTCTGCCACCAAGGTTATTTTTGCATTAAATTTCAAACTTGAAGTAGAATTTACAAGCTAGTTTATGGTTGTGTGTTAGAGTTTTTTTTTTTTTTTTAATTATAAATACATATGCTTTCAAGTAGGACCTTTCAAGTTTAATGCTGGGGGAATCATTCATACTCAGATTGTGAAAAAGAATATTTTTTTCTCTCTGAACCAGTATGTAAAATGCCAGCTCTGATTCCCTGGCTTTGCCTTATCAGGAATTACTCTCAAAGGCTGCTCTCACTTTTTTTTTTTTTACCTCCAGAGAGATGAAGAGTGAGAGAGACTCTGTAGCCTATTTTTCTGACATAGAAGTCTGCAGTTTAAACCCCTTCAGCTGTTGGCTGTGAATCCTGACACACTGAACAGTCCAGGGCTCAGGGATGCCCTGATCCTTTCTGCCTCTCCCTCAGCAGTTCCCTTCACCACTGGACAATCCACCTATGGAGAAGGTGCTGCAGGAGCCAGGTTAAGGAAAAAGAAGTCCTGGGGTAGAGTGGAGGGACTGTTTTATTTGCCAGAGCATCTGAACAGGCTCTCAGCTGCCCTGCTTCTCACTTTCTCTCTCTCTCTTTCTCTCTCTCTCTTTCTTTCCCCTCTCCACCACAGAAGATGACATAATTTCTCTACAAAATGCCACAGTGGCCATTTTTCCAGCCCAGCTCCTTCTGGGAATTTTTAGACCTAGTTTGAAGACTCATAAAGGTTCCATTACTCTTCTAATTAGGAAATAAAGAGGGCTCATTATATTGTGAGGGGCAAAGGGCTTAACCTTTAAAGCAATTATTTCCACAGTGAAATCCTACCCATAATTGTGAAATCAAAATGGAAGCCAAAGAGATTAATATCCCAACAACTCATTTGACATGAGAAGGGGGGAAAGCCCCCAAGATTTGATTGCCCCTTTTGTAGTAATTCTTCTTGCCAGAATGTAAAAAAACTCTCAAAAATCTGGCAGAGTTAGGTTAGCAAGAGTGAGTGAATGAAAGAATTTAGACACACACGAAGGGTTACAAGAACAAGCTAGAAGATTCTTTGTAGAAACCGGATGTGCAAAATCCTCTGTGCCTACAAACTGGGAAGGAGAGGAGTAAGAAAACAATGACCCAATTTTGCCAAAATCTTCACATTTTAGGAGTTGAGGAGTACAGATCTTGCTTAAAATCCAATATTTCCCAGTTGATTTCTACCACTGCACTAGGTAAGTCTGGCTTTCTCTTGCTGCAGCTGAGCCCATTGAGTTGTGCAGAGTTATAGTGACCCTTCCTTATTTGAAGGGCCCAGGAGAAGGTAGGAAGTAGTACAAAGTCTGCAGGATGTCTCCAAGCTAGGCTGTCAGCTTGCTTCTTGATTTTTTTTTTTTTGCACAACTTCTAGGTAAAAAAAGAACTAGTTTAAAATTAGGACAATAAACTGGTATATCACTGACAATCTGTTTCAAGAAGCCTTCCCAGTTTCCTATCTAATAAATATGAGTTTGGGGGTGAAAATGGTTTTTCTGGCCAGCCACTTCACAGTGCAAACTGCACAAAAGCCCCTGTGCATGTGCTTGAGAGAACATGGTGCAGCTGTGCAGAAACTGCTGTTCACCAAAATCTGTAGCTCTTTAGTCAAGGAAAGGCTTGCACTTCTCTCTGGGTTCAGCTTATGTGAAATCCTAGCTCTGTGTGACTCCAGTCCCCTCCATACACTCTGGGGTCTGCGCTGAAGGCAAACAGGTCTGGATCTGAGAGAGGAGGAGCCAGCACAGTGAGGATGAGGTTGGTGGATGGGGCACAATGAAAACTGGAGATGCTTAGGGAGCTGATCTTTGCCTGGGCAGGATGCACCTTTTCACAAGAGCTAAATGAGATTTCAGTGTTGCTGTCTTAATTGAAGGGCACCTGAAAAGCCCTATAAATCACAGCTACTCATTAGGGAGAGTTTTAAAACACATCACCCTCAGGACCTGGATTTGCTGTTGATTTAATAGGAGGAGGATACTGCACATAGAAAATTTGAATTAGTGTTCTCAGCAGTGGTTATGTCAGTGTGAGTGTTTTATAAGGAGGGAATTATAGCTGAAAATATTCTCAGAAGACTCCATGCACAGGGGTGGGGGAAGATAAAAATCTAGCTTTCCATTTTCTTTGGAATATTCTACATATTCAGAAGAGGGGAGGTGTCTTAAAACAACAGGGAGAGCTCCCTTCCTCAGAGTTTTAAAATCCTTCATCACTCACTACTGTCCCACTTGATTTATGCTGCCTAAGGTGGGCCAGCCACACTTGAGCACTACAATAGCCAAATACATAATAAAAAGCTAAAAAAGTCATAAAAGTTTTACACAGAGGATGTGACCAGCATAAACAGCTCACAACATGTGTCTAATGCACAGTATAGGTGTCTGTGGAGCAAGAAAACAGCCACTGTTAAAAAAAAAAAAAAAGAAACCTTGTGTTATACTAGACTTTTACTAGTCTAAATTCATAATAGCTCTGACCCTGGTGCCTCCCTCTGCTTACTTATGTGCTGGGATCCAGCAGAACGAAACAATTTTGCACCCAAGTCTTGGAATGTTTCCATTTTGGCAAAAAGTGCTGTTTGGGGCAGACAAGCAGCACTGCTAAGGTACAGGGATGTGGGAGAGACTGATCCAAGTCTTTGCTACCTTCCTTCAGGTCCCAGTTTTCCTTCCCAGATATCTCCTGGCTGATTAGGGCACGGGCTGGAGTAGACTTCAGGTCAGGGTTAGTGGTTTACTTCTGCTGTAGAGCAGAGGAAACCAAACAATATTAAATGGAAATAAAAATGTAAGCTTCAATGAATGAAGTGATAATTCATCTGAGAATTGCCCTTTTGTGCTCATTCCCACTGAAATTTATTTTACAATCATGCCTTCACCCCTTCCTTTCAGCATCTCTTGCTGAAGATGAACTTACTGTTTGTGTGTCTGGGCAGCACAAAAGCCTTAACAGGGGAATGACCCCCATTCCTCCAGTGTTATCTCTTCACTCATCTGAGCAAAGTCTGCTGGCCTGTGGGATCTGCTGCTGTTCTCTAGGAAATATTCACTGGCTGGGCTTGGCTTTTGAGCAAGTTGGCTTTGGTGAGGTGAGAGGTCTGGAGCGCTTGACACCTCGTTGAGGATGCAGTGATCCAAGGCCCGGTGCTTGCTGCGTGTCTGTGGTGACAGTGCTGTACACAGAATACCCTCAGCCTGCTTTGGTCTCTGTGGAAAAGGAGATAGAGTGGCTGAGCACAGATGACAGCAGGAATAATGTACTATGTTTTTTCTGCACTTTATCGAGTAAAGCTTGGATATTAAGGCTATGTCTGTAAACAGTTTTGTATCCATCAGAGATGCTGCCACCGCCCCCCTGTATACCTAGTTAGTTCTCAGTAATGGACCTACAGCCTTACACATCCAGCTTCCACCTTGAGCTTCAGTAGCCCACTGACCCTTCAATTGCTCATTTCTGGGTGATATTCAGATTTCTTGGGTCATGTGCAGCTTTTCAGCAAGTTTCTGGGGTTCAGGGTGTGTCTCCAATTCCTTGTGGGGGAGCTATGGCTCTGACGTGGAGTTTCCTCCCATTATGTACAGACTCATCTCTCTTCTTTGTGCTATTTCCAGATCTCTACTTGTGGTCTCTGGAGTGCTGGTTTGACCTGTTGGGGCTGTAGGATGAATGGTGAAAGCAAGAAACATGTATATTTTGCACAGGCACTTTCAAGCCTTATGTACACTGCACTCATGGGCACAGCTCGTGGTAGATGCACAGCTACAGGAAAAAGCAAATACTGCTTTGAAAGCTTGGGTTCATTTTCCTTCTGCCACTTGACAGGCTCCTCCAGGGAGTTTGTTCACCTCCTTTCTCTTCCCTCTTTATCCTGGTTTCTGGTAGAGGTTTCTCTTTTGACAGCTCTAAGGCCTTTTCTCCTCATCTCTTCCTCTTAGCCTGCTCCTCTTCCGGGGAGTTTTGCCAATACTGAGTGGAGGGCTGCAGGCCAGCAGATTCCTTGGGGCAGAGACAGGAGGGCAGAAGTTTTTTGACAGCTGCTGTTGCTCTCTAAAGTCTTAATGACTGCACCATCTGCACCTTTCATGAAATCCTGGGGCCTGGATGGGTTCCTGTGCCCGTGCTGCTCACATCATGGCAGCAGAGTAATGGACAGGAGGACATTTAAAATCAGCAGTCTAGGAGATTTCTCCCATGGACTTAGTAGGTGTTAAGGTTTTGTAAATGTCTTTTTCTACCTATGCACTCCTGATGGTATTAGATATAAATTTAGTACCCTTAATTGCCAAATAAGCTAAAAAAAGTTAGGAGTTGTCCTTGTTGGTGGGAACCCTGAAGATCCTGTTTGGATTTGACCTTGTGATCTGAGTGTGGTGGGAAAAGACACCCAAATTTAAACAAGGGTGATCCATGGGAGCCCATAAAATATAGCCAAAATGAGCAGCCCTACAGTAACAGAAACTCCAACATATCAGGATAGTAAAACAAATGATACAGAAAATTTTAAGATGGGTGAAGGATCTTTTTTCCAAGTGTCCCATTGAAATATGAGACCATACAATTGCATGTTTTCTTCTAGCATTGCAAGAAAAAAGGGTAGCAACATTGCACAATGGCGTGCTTGTCTTTGCTGGGGAGCTTCAACGACCTTTTCAAGGGCCTATTCAGCCTCAGGTGTAAATGTTCTGGGAGACCTAATATCACAGTTTCCTCTTAACAAGTCAAGGAGTGCTGCAAACTCATCATCTGTTCAGCGCTTGGACTAGTGGAGCAAACTACTTCTTGTGTGCGTGCACTCTTTCAACTAATATTTATATCTCAGAAAAACAGACAATGTCTGGAGAGAGCTCTTGTAAGGCTGGGTTTGCTTGGGGTTAGGCTTTGAGAATTTCCATAACATTACCATAAGTTTGCTTACAGGAAATGGAAGGGGAAAGCATGATTTTTGGTACAAGAATTAGAAAATACCTGACCTTTTCAAAATGGAAATGCTTCTGTGTGAGTCAAGGCCTCTCTGATGGCGTTGCCTTGCAGCTGAGGGAAGTACAGCCATCTGGGTTGTTTTTGTTTTGTTTGTCAAACCAGTCTCTCATGTGATACTTTCTGAAAGCTGCCAAATCCTCTCAAATCTTGGGTGGCCTGGGCCTGAAACAATAAGTGGTCCAATTTCCCATACTTTTGCAGCATGTAACCACCAATGTATTTTTATTCCTGATTAAATTTGGACAGCGTTTATTGAAAATACCCTTCCCCTTGGAGAAAATGAATCAAAATGCCTTTTACTAATCCCTTTGAGCATATGATGTTGAAGTTCATAAGACAGAACTTGTACTGTAGGAATTTCCTAATCAATCACAACTATTCTGGAAGATAAGATGAAAAAGCAATAGGGAAATTGGTCACTGTGTCAAAAAGCTTAAACTAAATATTTTTCTGGATATTTCTCTGTGCGTCTTCGCACATCCTTAATGGCTGCCAAGAGATTATAATGGAAAACAATGAATAATATAATTTCAGGAGCTGAAATTTGCTCTGTTGGAGTCTTCATTTATAGATTTGCTGAATATCACTGGACTGTATTTCAGAAAAGTTTTTTTTTGTTAAATGTGATTGAAGGAGTTCTGAGAGCAGTTGTTGCACATTAGTGGAGCATTGATTTCTATTTCTGGGAATACTTTATTATAAAGTGTTTATTATAAAAATACTTTATAATAAAGTTCAGTGGAGAATTAGAAAGGATGTCACTTGACATTGTCAAGAGGAGGCATACATGAAACTTAACTGGAAATTTTTTTCCCTTTTAATTAAATACTGAACACGAGGAGAGTTCCAAAATGTTGGAATCCCTCCATGAGACAGGCATTTGGGACTCTGACCACCCCAGTGAAGGGCTTGAATAGAACTTTGCCTGTTCATAGCATTGTGCAAATTCTATTTAGTACTCAGTGTGCCTCTGGCACAGGTGGAGATGGAGCTGTGGGAGGGAGAGGGGGACTTCCCTGCATGGCTTGGATTTCCCAACGGCGGATGCCGCGGGCTGGTGGGAGTCCTGTGCTGAGCGCAGTGCAAAGTGAGGAGTAATCCCTGCTCATGTGGGCTGAGGGGAACCAGCAAATCCTCTCGCAGTGGTTTTGCGAGCTCCTGACATGCACTGGGGGTGGGATGACGATAGTTTGAAAAACGGAGCTATGCGTTGCAGCCTGTGTAGCCGTCCCACTGCCTGCTCCTGCAGTCGGCAGCTCAGTGGTGTTACGGTGTGGCTCAGAGGCTGTCAGAAATGGGGCTGGTATCTCCCTGAAGGATGGGGAATTTATCCATGATGCAATCGGAAATGGGAAGTGTTGCCAGGGGGCCAGGCCGGGACTTAAGCAAGCTTCTTCTCTGATATTTGATTTGTGTGCATATGTGTATGAAACCTCTTAGTGATTTTGCGGGAGCATGCAATTGCGTTTAACTGCTCAGAAGCCAAATTCAGTAAATTCAGTGGCATTTTTTAAAATCAAATGAGGAATAGTTAAAATTTTTTTTGAACACTAAAAGTTGGCAACTAAACCCAGGGAGCTGGGGGTGTCCAGCCTGGAGAAAAGGAGGCTCAGGGTGACCTTATCACTCTACAACTCCCTAAAAGGTGGCTGTGCTCGGGTGGGGTCGGTCTCTGTCTCCAGGCAGCACTGGCAGAACCAGAGGACACAGTCTCAAGCTGTGCCAAGTGAAATATAGGTTGGATATTAGGAAAAAGTTTTTCACAGAAAGAGTGATAAAGTACTGGAATGGCTGCCCAGGGAGGTGGTGGAGTCACCATCCCTGGATGTGTTTAAACAAAGACTGGATGTGGCACTGGGTGCCAGGGTTTAGCTGAGGTGTTGGGGCTCGGCTGGACTTGATGATCTTTAAGGCCTCTTCCAACCTAGGGAAAAAAAAGGCAGGAGTGTGTTTCTGAACCCATTATCGATTTAAAGTCTCTATAAAAGCTAAGGACACTTCTTTGGAAACCTATTAAATATTACTTTTTTTTCTTCTTTGCTATGTGGTGTCATAGTCTGCTAAATTCTAGAAAAAGTCAAATTTGTCGTATTTCTTCTAATGAATCCAAACAATGGCTCTTAGCTAGGGATTCAACATGCATTCTGACACTCAGAAGCAGCTCTGACTCAAGGCATGTGCGTGTTTATCCTGATGGTTATAATATTATATGTGGTAGATGCTGGCAAGGACATCCCTTCCCTTTACCCAAAAGCATTTCGCAGTGGTGAAAAGACTTTTGTCAAGGCAGGCATAATTCTTTCCATATTTGTGCTTTTAAAAAAATTCACTGATTATTTTTTTATTTATGAATGCTGTCTCTGTGGCTGAAAATAATAAAGATGTTAACCATGAGCCACTGGTGACTGGTTTATATCATCAGTATCTAAACTTGCAGCACTGGGAATTGTTCCTGATGACTTGTGAGGCTGAGTGCTGGAAGTGAGATCAGTGTGGTAGTGGGGCTACCTTAAAAAAGGGTAGCATATGATAATCTAGAGAGTTTTATTGAAGAATTTATTTTCTTTATGGGAAAAATGTAATGAATCCTAAACCAAATGCTCTTAAAGATGTCTTTTTGATGTTTAATGGGGAAAAGACTGATGCCTTTTTTGAGCTTCGTATCCCGAGACTCTTATCAAGCCAGCTCTGGGATCTGCTTTGTGAGGGATACTCTGAACATGTCACAGACATACCCATGTTAATTTTTTGTGGTGACTCATGAATCAGGAACACGATGCCAATGAACTCTCCTAGAAAACTGTGAGCTGCTTGCATTGCTGGTTCCCTCTGATGTTGCTAAAGCAGAAAGCAGTGATTCCTTACAGACATTATTCGAGGTATCTGGAAGCATTTCTTGTATCCATTGTTACCAATGCAAAAAGACACAGGAGCACTGCAGCCTTTCCTGATGATAAATGGCTTCTCTGAGGAAGTGGCATCTGAGGAGATACCTGGTCTTACAAAAGAACTACAGACAGCCAGTTGGGAGCACTAGCATTGCATCTCCATTTCTCTAGAAACAGAATTGGAGCATGAAAATGACTTTAAAAAGCATTTCAAATATAAATTCAAAGGACTGAATGCCAACGGGATGGAATTATTTCTCCACCATTGCATATTGTTAATTGATGGGAGTGTGCTTTGTACAGCTGGCACTTGGTACTCAAATACTGTGAAATATTCTTGGAGGGACATGAGAAAATTTGATTTTGTGACATTCACCTGTGTCAAAGAACAGGAAAAAGATAGGATATTTGCTCCCTGACTGCAAATATCAGTACACTGAAGGTTACACTAAACTCCAGGCCTTAAGAGCTTGGCCCAGAAGGGGAGCTTGTGTTGTTTTGGTAAAGGAAGGGACAAATAGAGATTGGAGCCATTCAGATCAGATATTTAATGAGTATTTGGTGAGCACAGATCATGGGAGAGCTGGAAGATCATTAAGTATTTGAGTAAGTGTGATCCCTGTGTAGAGAGTTTAATTCTAATACTTTCTATTTCACTGTCTGACCAAAGGGCAGGCCAAAGTAGGTTTGATATAAAGTGCAAAAGCTGCGTTCTACATAAACCTCAAATTTGCCATAAACTATGGGTTTAACACAGTTAACACCTCTTGCACAGCAAAGCACAGGGATTAAATCTCTTGGAAGCCAAGTAATTTAGAAGTACAGAGGAACTGTAGACTGGAACAGTGAGAAACAGATGAGCTGTTAGTCCTGTTTTCTGTGTACTTCTGTTACCTCATCAAGTGTTATGCCAGGGATGTAGTTTATATAGGGAAATAGCAGAGCTGCCTGCAGTTCACACCCGCAGCTGCCCCCTGAGAAATTCTGTCATGCTACTTCATCAATGCTAATGATTGAGATGGTCTGGGGATATCAGTGGATAGACAGCACAGAATGAAAAACTGTAATGTAAAAAAAAAAAAAACCCAACGAACTGTAATGTAAAACTGTACAGCATGGAGGCTTCTGTCCTGTTTTTTTTTAATTAATACTTAATTTATTTTATTAAAATAAACCTCTTGCAGGAAACTTCCAGTGAGGGGACATAACCCAGAGCACTTCACAGAAACCTGGGTGTATCTAGATTTGAAAAGGATGAACTCAACAGTTGGCAAAACCCCACAATTTCCTTATAAGAAGGGACAAGGAAATACATTCCACTATGTCCACTATTACACCAAATGCTGCATCTTTAGAGAAACTCCCTTGGGGGTTCATACTTTCCTAGGGTTGCTGGCGTGGAGTCCTGCCTGTGCACAACGGATTTGGCACATGGAGATCCCACCAGTGCGAGTGCCTTCCACATCCTGCTGCTGTGATATAAGCAGAGGAACCACCTCGTGGGAGCTTGAATCCCAGCTGACATGACTTGGTGATGTTGCAGTAGGGATAATTGTAGTTTCAGTAGGGCCCCTCAGCTCTGGAACAAGATGCCTTGGCAGTAAATGCTGCTAGATGGATGTTGGGGACTTGGTGCACTCCCATATTCAGCTCCCAAATTTGGTCTGTGGTATTACAGAAGCCATACTGCTATTATGTCTTCATTTGCTTCCTCCTCTGCTTCTAATAATTTCTTTTGAGGCAGATATTGCAGTTCCTCTTCCCTCCACTGGGTAACCCAAGGGCAGACAGAGGTTTTGGCTTAGCAAAATGCCTGGGACTGCAGTCGAGGTTCTGTCTGCTGTCCCTGCTCCTCTTCCCTATCAATTTGTTGTCTTTGGCAGAGACAGAAATTTGCCCCTTCCAAGGAAGTGGAAAAGGTTTGTCCTGTCCAGAGGGGACTTCATGGCTGGCAGACTGAGGGAGGGGTGTACTCTGATGTTTATCTCTTCCCACAAATCCCCCGTGTGACTTTGGCACAGGCTGCTCTAGCTGGCTTCCAGATGTGGCTCTGCCCTTGCGTCCCACAAGTAGAGAGGGTGAGATGCAGGGCACTACAGATCCTATTCTGAAAATGTTCTTTACTGGGGCAGGTAGCACTTGCCCAGCACGTCAGTGCTCAGAGAATGGCACAAGGCTGCAGTTTCTTCTGAGCTGGGCAAACACAGCTCTGTGTTTGTGCATATGAGAGCTGAGACTGCATGTGAGAGCAGAGACTGGGTGCTCTCACCTCTCCCCCTCTTCACTGTCTTGCTCTTCCTAGTGCTATCTCTGCTGAGATGGGTCATACTGATAGCCAGGATGAGCTGAATGTCTGAACAGTGTGGATCTAAGCTGGATCTGCATGGACCTCTTCAGTCCCTTGTTTTCAGCCTTTAAAAAGGGAGCAGTACCCTTTGCTTCCTACTGTCCTGTGCTTTACCTGTAGGGCATGGAAATGCAACAATGTACAGAAAGAATTTAAGTTCTCTCTATAGGTATGTGGTGTGACCTAGACTGGTTAAAGCTTTTTGAGACTGGGGAACATGCAAGGAAATACATGACAATAAAATTAAGCATGAGCTGGCTGTAAAGTGGGGACTGAATTCACTCTGTTCCCCTTAGGCAGTGGTAAAGTGTGGACAGTAATAAATTCACTGTTTGAGGCAAATACTGCCAGAATCAGGTATTCCTGCCAGCAGCTACCTCTACCTCATTTTGTTGAGTAAATTCAGTTGCTTGAGGTGCCTTTCTCTCTCCATGGCTTGCCATCCTTAGGGATGTGGCCACTGAGAAGCAGTTGCAAGTGTTGAATTTTCTTACAGCAGGCAGAGCTGCACAGGAGACCTAAAAGAAGATCACAATTATTGTTTGCAAACATGGGCATGTGTGGGACTTAAATGGGCTTTGCCCATGGAAGTTGTGCTTTTCATTTGAGTCCAAGTTAATGACCCTGCCCTAACCTCTGCTCACTGCCTGAGCCAAGCTGCTGAAGCTGAATAGTTCATTAGCATCAGAGCACAAAGGGGCCTGGTTCTCACATTGCTGTAACAATAGGAGATGTCAGAGAATATTGATTTGATTAGGCTGATACTTGGTGTAGCCTGCTCTAAGTGAGGGGAGAATCAAGGCCAAGGAATATGCCTCACTCTCAAAATGCCTGTACCAGCAGCTGTGTAATTTGTAAGCTGGTTGCAAAAGCAGATGATGGCACCATCTTTTCTGCCTGGAAAACAATACTGGAATTAAAGCCAAATTTACAAGGAGGAGTGTGTACTGTGCAATTGTTTGGGGCAAAGGCACTGATTTTTCTGAAAACAAGGCACATAGAGACAGCGTGTAAATTTTCGAGCACTGCTGCTTGCATTGTGTCTTTTTCATGGCTGGCATTGGAAAATGGAGTTGTTTGGGAAATGACACATATCTGCTGTCCACAGTTTGTACTCTGTGTGAGAAGTGGGCATGTTCTTTAAAAAAGGGATTCCTGAGAGCAGAGTTCCCTTAGCCTGTGTTCACCTGCAGAAAAAGTGTGTGAAACTCCCACTTTTGGAAGCAATGCAGAAGAGCTCTTTTTTTTACTTTTCTGCTAGTGAGTGAAGGTGCTGTGAAGTCTCTGTTCTTTGGGGGGCACTGTGTACTAATAGCTAGGCTTAGTTTTGTAGTGGAAAAGTGCAGGTATTCAGTTTTCTTTGGAATATGGGCCACAATGTTGTTTGTTTTGCTTTTAGTAAGGTAAAGTCACTGTGACCATGATTAATTCTTTCTTGTTGTGGGCAAAATATATTTTTCCAGCAGGTCTTTTTAGTTTTGATCTTTTTTAATGTATAAATGTGCTTTGCACATGTTTAGTTGTCTAAACTCAGAGAAATAAAATACTTCACCTAGCAGAAATGGGTAGATATATCACACCAAAATGAATGGCAAAGAGGCATAATTATATGCCAGATTTTTAATTACTTTAATCCAAGGTGAGGAAGTGCTGCTCATGGAAATACTTGACTAAATCCTACTCTAGGGTGCTTGGGTCTCTTCCCTGTAGCCTGGGGGCTTTTCTTTCCCAATACCTTTAGGAAAGCTGAAAACTGGTACCATCCATTCCTTGCTTGGTGTTCATGATCTGCTTTTTGATTCCTGCACCTTCAACAGTATCCAGTGTTTATCCACTGATTGCTTTTGTTAGCACTCTGAAGAATTGTATTGCTTCTCAGGTAGGAGCAGAGCACAGTCCTTGCCATTCATGGGGGGTTCGGGGCGCTTGGAGTGAGAGGCTTTGTGCCCTGGGTATGTGCTAAAAATCCATGACGGGAATAGCTCCTTACAGGGCTCTGGCTCTTCCACTGGCTGTGAATGAGTCCTAGGCAGACTGAGGCTGGAATCTGGGTTAGGAAGTGCACCCTTCTCAGTCCTTACATTCTAGTCCCCGTTACTGTGTCTGAGCAGCACTAGGATTTTTTACTTGTAGCTGACTGACGCTGTACTGCACCCAGCCCTGCGTTTGAAGAGATGCTCATATTTCTCTGCTCTCTTTTGTGGTAGTTTTTACACCCTCTTTGAGCATGCTGGTGGCTTTGAAGTCGTATGGATTGTGCTGTTTCAGGCCAAAAGATATTGCCTGAAGCAGCATGTGTGAAACTTTCCTAAAAAGTTACCTCTGCCTGTCTAACATAGAAGCAGCTTGTCTGTGCCCAGGAGGTAATTATGAGGATGATCAAATCTGCTCGTGGTGTGTGGGCTTCTCCCTCGTGCCCTCAGCATCAATCCCCCAGCCAGAGCTGCCAGCTGGGTGGCTGGCTCACAAATCTCAGCTTCCTCACCCTCATGTCAGAGGGCCACAGCTGTGAGCTCCAGCACCTGGGAGGTGTGTGAGATGAGGCTGATTTCAGATGAGCTGTGGAAATGGCACAGCCATAGCATCATTTAGAAACGTCTGCTGGGGCGGGGGGAAACCCACACTGGGCTCTCTTTGTGCTGTCAGGAGGTTTGAGAAAATATGCAGAGCCAAACCACGCTCTCTAAGCTGGTCTGGAGCGAGAGAGGAGGTGTGAGCAGGCCTGGGGAGCACGGCACATTTCCTGCCTGCTGCTCCTCAAAGGTGGGGAACGGCTGGAGAGCCCAAGTGTAAGCTGGTGAACCACCTCAAGTGCTCCTGCTGCTGACTTTGCTCTGGATATGCTCCTCACCCAACCCAGTTCCTGAGCTGATTGTGTCCCCCAGGGACCAGGGGAGGTCTAGTCCTCCTTCCTTCCATCCAAGAAAGCGACAGAGGTGCCATCTACCCTGGACAGCAAGGACTCCTGCAACATCTGGTTAGCCTGGACATCTTGTAAACTTAAAAAAGTCCCCCTCATCTTTGATGGTGAAGTTCCACTTAGCACTTATATTCCAGAAGGGCTGAAAGTGAAGGATGATGCAGTTGTGCCTGGTTTTTCAGGGGCTCCAATAGGTAGTGAGGAGCAAGAGAAGTTTGTTTAATGTTGCCAGGGAAGGGAATCCTAGCTCTCCTCTCAAGACCTCCTTTAGCTCCCTAAAGGGTTTACAGGGTAGGACCAAGCTCTGGCCCAGCCATGTGACCCTCCAGGGATGTATTTTGTCACTGGGAATGTTAGGACTCCTTTCCATCCCTGTTGTGCTCAGAGACAAAGGATGGCAGAGTTTCACAGTGAAATGTTGCACTGCAGAGGTGTGAAGGGAACCCAAACCTGTCAGGTAAGAGCACTTTCTAAAGATTCTGTAGTTTTGCTGTGAGCGTTAGGACAGTTTAACCTACTGTTAGCTGTGAAGACAACAACAACAAAAAAATACAATTTGGGGGTGAGAGGCAAGAACCAGTTTGGTGCAGATGGGAAGAATGCCCTTCCCTGTGGTATATTTGATGCTTTATGTGCATCTTGCTGCATTGTGGGAATGTGCAGGTGTGGTGTGACTCAGGATGTGTCTCTGGAGTGGTTCAGGATGTGTCTCTGGAATGGCAGCTGAAGACATTGCAGTGACAGGGCTGGGACAGTGCTGCTCAGTAACGATCACCTGCACCATGTCAAATAAGACAAATAATTTTGGGAAGTTCAATAATAGAAATTATTTCATTTTGAAAAGCAAAAGATTGTCCCTCCATAAATACCCCAAAGACTTTTTCCAGACAGGGATCACAGCTCTGCCATCACAGCTGCTTTGGGAAGAAGGCATTCTGAGGCTGGACCAGCAGTAACCCAAGTGGAGCCTCTGGCCACCACTGTCTGCTGAGCCTCAAGGGCTTTGTGGTGCCAAAATGCAAATAGTTCAGAGTGTCTGCACACAGCAAGCAGAGCTGCCCCTCCTGGGGGATGATATACACTGGATTTCTAGACCACAGGTTTACCTCAGTTTTCAAGTGTAAATTTTGCAGGAGAATTTGATAAACCTGCCAGAGCCCCAGTGTCGACTGAGATTTCCAGGTACTTCTAACATAAAAATTCTGAGGGAGAGACTGCAGGCTGAGGGCTCCAAGAATGCACTAACAACCCAAAATGTAGAACTGCTTTGACTCTTATCACAAGCAGTCCCACCCTTGCCCTGTGTTATCAAACTTTGGAGCTTAGAGATGAGCACTTGCGGGGCCCTTCCTGACTGTGATAAGGTATTGACATTAAAATTGTACTTGATTCAGGGGTTTCATTTCTGCATTTACTATTTTCCCCCCATGTCTTACATGTGCAATCATAAACCATGATTTGGGTTATTCCAGTCCCAGAAATATTTTTAGGTCTGGGCTGTGGCACAAAGGGTCTCTCATTGTTAAAGCAAAGGGGAGGGTGTGGCTAGTCTGGCAATCCTGGTGGTGAGGGTAAGGACTACCATGGGAGTTCCCTAAATTGTTGCAGCTGGGGATTTAGGCAGGTTATAACTGTATTTGCAGCAGGCATTTATGGGTGGCTCCTGTCATAGGATGCAGAGAGGCACCCACCAGAATTTAACTCTGTATTCTTCAAAGCTCAGGATTCCAGTAGCATCTCCAGGAAAACTCTGGGATCTGTGACAGTTTATTGGCCTCAAAGCTTTGAGTCATGGAATCCAAAAGTTCCTGTCACTGAAATTCAACTGAGCAAGAAGGATGCCAACTTTACTTTTCATGATGTAATTACCCCAAAGCAAAATTGGGGGTTTTTTGGTGGAATTTTGATGGAAAGGTGACTTGGAACACAGAGTTTGGCATGCTTAACAAGGGAGTATCAAAGTCATGGTAAGAAAAGAAAAAAGCTAAAATACCACAAATACCCAGTTTTAAAAAGCTAAAATACCACAAAAAGCCCCACTTGCTTTCAGCTTGAGGTAGTGCATCCCTTTCTTCTCCCTGCTGCAGTGGACACTGAGATTGCAGGCGTAGATGGCCGTGCTGGAATGAGAACCTGAGGTTACTCCTAACCTCCAGTTTTCTTGTTTGAGAACCCACATCCCTTAATCCTGCTTTTTTCTTAGCCTGGATTCCTCAATGTTTTCCACCCTAGAAATCTAGGGGAGGCTAAGGTCCAGTGGAGATTTGTAATTCCTTCCTGAATAATGTCACTACCTCTTTTTATTTAGTCATGGATACACAGGCTAATAATTTCTGTAGTTAGTGGAATGACTGAGAACAAGGATTTTGTTCTCTCTTGTCTAGTAAATCCCACAAAACAAAGTTACATATATGCTGTAGGTATTACTTTTAATATTTAAAACTGTTGTAGCCACATCATGGGTGCTGTGTGGCATTAGAAGAATTTTCCAAAGGGTTGTTAAAATGAAGGGAAAAAGTGCCTTCAAAAAACAAACACCACTTTTTGCTTCATATGATAAAGCAATGAAATTTAAAATGGCACTAGAATAATTATCATTTCTTGCTGTAAATCTGCGTAGATTTGGCTCTCCTTGAATTTTTTTTTTATGCTATAAGGATTAGTTTACTGTCTGTGAACTGGATCCTTCTTGCACTACACATGTGACTAAATCTGTGGGGCCCAGTGGCAGAAAAAAGGACCCAGAAAGGCATTAAAATAGTTTAGCCCATTCAGCTGCAAAGTCGTCTTACACATAGTTTCCCTCTAACTGGTTTTGTGTATGTTATTGTCAAATATGAATCTGCAGAACATCTCCTGGTCTGGAATCTCATTCCCTTAGAGCAGTCAGCTGCTCTGCAGCCTTTGAGTGGCTGGTACATGTGCAGGTTGGGATCTCTGTACTGTGCTGTTTTCTAGGCATTAATTTTCATCTTTATTTTCACATTTGATGTACTTTGTATGTTTCCATGACAAGTCTTTATCTGTTTGTCCATTTTTAAGATACCTGCATAATTTGCAAAGTTATCAACAGTGTGCGATCGCTAAAGCAAAACAGAGATAAAAATTAATTGAAGTTTACTTTATTGATAATATTCAAAGGCAGTGCAAATATTGGTTCTATTAAGGAGATGTAGGGCTATTCTAACAGCAAATGAGCCAGATTTAATTCTAAATGAATAGCTGTGGAACTATAAACTAAACCTGTGCACCCGAATAGTCCAGCTTGGCAAGGATCATCTTCAAAGTTTCAAATATCTTTAAAAGTTATTTTTCAGAACATGGCTATTCTATCTGTAACTTCTATTGTACCGTTTGAAATGGAATCAGGCTGTGAAGCCTGCCAACTCATCTTTCATGTGCCTTTCCCACTGGTGTCTCTCTCCTCCTGCAGAATCAAGCTTGCACAGCAGAGTGTTTCTGTTGCCTTTTACATGTGGTCCTCGTTAAAAAAAAATACAATGTAGTTTAGCTGTGGTGAAATTATTTGCTTAAAAAAAAATGGTGCAAAAAGTAAATATGTTTACTGTATCCCTTTCCATTCAGTGCATTTCCTTTTTTTAAGCTCCGTTTGTGTTCAACAAGACAGCCTCTTTCTCCAAGATTAACATTTCTTATGATTGTTCCTGACAGAGGATTTACTTTCAGAGGCCCTGCTAAGGATAACCAAAAAAGGGCATGTAGCAAGACAGTTTTGGCAGCTCGCACGAATTTTCGGAGCTTTTTAGGTCTTGGTTTTCTGATGAGTGGCTTCCTGAGCATGCCTGGGGAATGACAGGCATCTCTGCAGGCAGGCTGAGCCCACCTTGGCTTGCGCGCAGCCATTGGCTGCCCATTAGAATAAATTGAGGACAATGCATTCCGCCGCCTGCCAATTGTAAACATAAGGGATATGTATTCACTTAGCGTTGACTTTTGGGAGGGGCCAAGGAAAAGCTGCACTTTTATTGAATAGGGCTGTGTGTGTGCGAGGCTGCTGGTGCGCCCTTCTCGCCGCGCTCCTGCCCAAGCAGCCAGTTATTCATTTCCTTCTACTAGCTGAAAACTTTGCAGCCAGAGGTAAGGAAGGGCTTACGGGACGTGCTTGCCTGGGAGCGAGCCGGGCTCGCCGCCTTTGCCTTGCAGATTCAGCAGCACGCGGGTCCGAACGAGCTGCCGGAGCTGTCTCTGCTCTCCTCCTCTCTCTCTGTGCCCCCCACTTTCCAGATGTTCCTGGTGAACTAAGGGAGAGCTCGGGTGGAGAGGGGACGCATGTTTGCTCACCCCGCTGGACCTCGATGAGTGCTGGTCACACCACTCCATTTCTGATCCTTTGGTGGGCTTGTTAATGGAGCAATAACCTATCTACCTCTTCTTTACTTTATTTTTTTCTTCCCCCACTGCCCCCCCTTTTTTTTCTTTTTTTTTTTCTTTTCTTTTTTTTTTTTTTTTTTTTTTTTTGGAAGCATTATGATAAGAAAGCTTTTAGTGTGTTAAGGTCTGGTGAATTCCTTTTTAATTTTGCAACTCAATATGTGGACTTTCAGGGCCGCCCGACTGCAAGGGCAGTCTCGTGGCGTAACTGATACAGATACAGTAAAGCTCTGGTTAACATAAGAGATCCGATACTCGCTGAAGCAGATGTCCCTCGTGGCAGCCTTTCACAGGAGTATTGTTGACAAGAGATGGCATCAGTTATTGTTTTCAGCCTCCAAGATGCGCAGCAGCGCGTTGCCAGAATGTTTCCTGTGAAGTTGTCTTTCCTGTTAAAAGGGGGGATTAAAGAATGCGTTTGGGTGGGACTGGGGCTCTTGAAGTCTGGCTCTGTGTTTGTCAGTGCTGCTGGGGAGAGCTGGCTAGCAGGCTCCCCTTCCCAGCTCCTTTGACATGTTGGGACAGTTGGAAAGCATTGTGCAAGGCTGGCTGCTGATAGCATGATATTCTGCATAGCAGGGAATTTCTCAGGGAAAGGGCTGGGAAAATGAAGGGAGGGAGGAAGTTAGCTGCAGATGAATGCTTGGTAGCTGCAGACACTGACCAAGCTGCTAATCTCTGGCCAGACCTGCAGGGATAGAACAGATTTGTCTCATATGTCAAATGTTGCTTGGAAGAATGAAAACATAACTGTTTTAAAATTACTTTTTTATGGAGTATTTGTTTTCAGAGGAGAATTTCTTTTCAGCATGTACAGTTTTTGTGCAACTTTGCCTGAGAAGGCTTCCCCTGCTAAAAGGCATACAGGAGAATAATTTGGGAAAATAACACATCCCCTCCTTGGCAGAAGCTCAAAGAAAATAAGGAGGCGGAGTGGGATTTTTTGTAAGAACCATGTATTTATTATAATTTTTCTATTTTAGATACCACACTGTGAATGACTGTGTTTGTATGATTTGCCATTGGAGAGCCCTCGCACTCTGCCTCCATCCTTTTTCTGTCTCATTAAATGTAGCAGTAAGTCCTCATCTGCAGCAGGTCTCATCTTTTTCTCCTGCCATTTAGACAGGATGGGACCCTAAAACTACACACACCAAAATCAACAGAACAGACTCTTTTAACATAAATTACAAATGGAGCAAAGCTTTTAGTCCATTTGCTTTATTAAATTGGTAATGAGGTAAAGGTAATTGATAACAAGGTAAAGCAGGGCAGAACTTTTCTCAATATATTTGAAGAAATGATAGGTCTGCCTTTTCTGGGGAAGCTGCTTTGATAGGCAATCTTAGTAAAACCTGCATATGTTAATGGCTCTAAGTCATGATGGGAGGGAAGAAATACCAGATGACATGTCTGTGAACAAGAGATTCAATTGAAATAATTTGTTTTTTCTGAAAACTCCTTTTGTTGCCACTTGCCATGACAAGAGGATCAATTCCACAGCCTTCATTCACAGGATTAGTCCTGGTGAAATCAATACCATTATTAATGGATTCAGGGTCTGATGCAAGGGGCGTCCTGTGTACTCTGAATACACTTTGACAGTGAGTGATGTAAGCACTTTTTAGGAGAATGAGGGATTTTCTACAACTGCTTTTTCATATACTCACAGCATTATTCTGGCATGGAGCAGCCTGAGAAAGGGGTCACTTCCCTTGTGCTTTTATTTCCTGTTCAACACTGATACACACAATGCAATAATGACACTGAAAGATAGGTGGTTTGAAAGGAAAGTGGGGAAGGGTGTAAGTTCCTCTGGCTGGCATTAGAGGGAAAACTGAAGTGCATTTAGATGGGAAGGTTTTTTATAGGTCTTGTTCATGGGGCCACATGTGGTACAGAGCATCTGCTCAGTCCCATCCAGGATTAGGGAGCAGAGCTGCTTATTCCAGGTGGGGAGAGCACAAAGGTAGGGCAAGGCTTTTCTCATGGCTGCCTGCCAGGACATGGCTTCTGTCCTATGAAGATGCCAGGGAGGCTCTATCAGGAGACTGACTGGAAGTCCTCCTTGTTTCACACTTCCCTTTGCACAGCTGGAGCAGCCCTGCCTGTGGGGGTGATCTTTTCATTGTGGAAAAGTGAGAGCCTGCAGGACTTCCTTCCTGCAGGACAAATAGAGCTTGAATGTTCTGGGAATGTGGAAAATGCTCTGATTTCTCAGTAGCTGCTTACATGAGACCTATTCTCGTGGGCTGCCTGAGTTTTACTTTGTATTAAAGATCAGTGGAGCTCTTAACCCCTATCTGCCAAGGGTGCAGCTTGGAACATTTGATCCCAGTGTGTGAACACACAGGGACAGGAAACCATATATGCCTAAGAATGAGAGGGCCAAGAGAGCATAACTGTCCATCTGCAGGGCTTGTCTGGACTCTCCTGGGTGTGGGAGAAAGCACCAAAAAAGGTAACAGGGCAGAAGGGGAAGTGCAGTCCTGGGAGCTTTTTGTTGCCTTTGAGAGCAGCTTTACAGGGAGTTTGCAGGATTGGGCTCCAGGTGCACAAAGCCTGAGGCACGCAGGCCTGTGAGTGCAGAGAGTGGAAGCCTGCATTCAAAGGGAGTTTTCATTTTTTTAAAAATTCTCCTCTTAGTAACTACCCCCTGGCAGTTTCTACTGAGAAAACTGCTGCCTTACTACTTTGGGAAAGGTGCGTGTACAGGGGATGGTTTGCTGGCTTTGTGCAGAGCTGCTGAGTGATTAAATGGGTGAGAATGGATTTGGGGACAATGTGCTGGAAGGAAGTCACCTACCCTGTGTGTAGGCACCTCCTCCTGGGGTGCTGCTCCTACTTGGAAATTGTAGCTGCTGCTTGTCAAGGATTTGGCTAAGGCTGAAATTTGACTCAGAGGCATTTGAAGGTCATATTAGATCTAACCTCTCTGGATGAAACACCGAGGTCACAGGACTGTTGAACTATATAACATTTTTTTTTTTCTTTCCTGACGCTTTTGTGCATTCAACTAGCCCAGCAGGGAAGGACGCTCAGTACTCTGTAATTTGGGATCCCTCCCACCCCCGGGGGAGCTGGCTCCTATATTTCTTGAAACAGATTGGATGAACCAAAAAGTTTAGGGAATGTAACACTGTTACTTAGCTGGTATGTTAGCTGTGTAGTTTGCATCCTGCTTTAAGGAAGTGCTCCTTTACATGCATTTTTCCTTTAGGACCTCCACCACAAACTGATGTCTCTTTCCTCTTCCTGCCCCTCAAGAGGGGAAAACTCTGTCCATGAAGCATAGGGGCACCTCCTGATTAGAAAAATCTTGCCTACAGCAGTGTTGAAGCCAGAAGAATTGCTTGTGGGGACTGTCCTGCTGGCTTGCAGTGAAGACAGGAGCAAATAGCTGAGGAAGCAGGTGAAAGAGAGGGGAAAAAAGCAGCAATATCTTAAGCCACTGGAGTATTTTCTCCTTTGAATTCTTTCCTGTGGTCATAAATACCTGGTGAGTCACTTAATGGCTGTGTGTCTATTTCTCTATCTCCAAGTAAAGGATAAGCTGTACCTTTCTGTATTTAGCCCATGGGTCTGCTGGGGCTTAGTTCATCAGTGTTTGTAAAGAATTTGCAATACCAAAATGACAAGTTTAGGCACTGGTTAAAACTTTATTTTTTACTGATTTCCCAGATCATCTTAGACTTTTTTTCTTGGTGTGGTCACACAGATATGTATTCCGTTTCTAGATGATAGATATAAAACCACTGAAGCCCAGGGAATGAGGTGAAGGCAGACCAGGCTCAGTGGTGATGCTGTGCTGTCATGTCTAGAGGGCATTTCCTGTGTGCTTGAAGATTGAGTTGTTTGTGCTGCATCTGGACCAGTCTTCCTGTGAAGCTGTCATGCGTGCTCCAAAAATGCACAAAGGCAGCTTTTGCTTACAGATCCACCATAGTGACATAAGCTTGGAAACAAAACCACTCAGCAAGCTGCTGGACCTTATCTGCTTGTTCAGTCTCATGTTGATGAGAGCAGTTGAAATTGTAAACCCCTGGGGCCAGGCCAAGCTGCAGTGGGGAAAATATTAGGGAAAGATTTCAGGCAATGGAAACGTTACATGTTTCCACACCCTCTTGTGTACAGAATACAAATAAAGAGCATTTTCCCTTGAGACTTGCTGGGGAGGGCGTGAACCCACCCGTTTACACATTTTCTGGTTTATGTCCTTAAATGGCAAAGAAAAAAAAATCTTTGGAATTTAGCTCATAGAAAGGTTATAAATAGGTTTGTGGAGATAAAGTTTTGCTGTAAATGCTCTGGTTTGGGATCTGTTCAGAAGGGTAACTTTGTAGCCCAACAGATATGAGGAAGAAAGGTATTGCTAAATGCAGGGAGCCAGTGTCATTGCACGTGCATGTATGTGTGACCTTCCCAATCTTCCCCCAAAATTGTGGAGACCTAAGAGGTATGGAGATCACCAGGTCCCTTCTAAAAGTTGAATAACTCGGTGTGAGGAAGAGCTGATGTCCATGATTCATCAAATGGCTAAGGGAGCCTGAACCTGTGACAGCTATGTAAACAAAGGGCCTGAGATGTGCTGGCAGCTCCATTTGTGTCCTTGTCCAAAGGAGCTGGCTCTGCCTAGGGAGGAGCAGAGCAGGGCTGGACAAACCCTCACCCTGCGAGGCAGGAGCAGCAGTTCCTGGGCTCCCTCAGAAGTCAAGGTTAGATCCTGCAGGCTGGTGCCCATTGGATTCCAGTCATCTTCAAAGGCAGCTCTGCCCAAATGAAGCAGTCTGTGATCAGGCCATTGTTTGTTTCTTATTTGCAAGGCTTTGATGTTCTCTCTCGCCTCTCTCACTGCCACAGGGCATGTTACTACCCTTTTCCAACTTCATTCTTTTCTTTGACAGTGAGCTCTCTAATGGTGAAATGGCTCTCACTTGATTTCTTTTTTTCCCCCTTGAGCCACAACGTTCACCCTGGTAAAACCTTTCATCCCAGAAGCATGAAGGCATGACCTTTTATAATTCCTCTCAATTTCAGAGGACCTAGCAGTGCTAGTGTGATAGCCCAGACCATCGTTTTCTAATATCAGCTGTACTGAGAACAATTTCTTCTCAATCTGAGTAGGTTCAGCTGCAGAGGGAGGAGGCAAAGGATTTTATATGCACCTTTCTAATGACCTCATAACCTCATTTCTCTCAGCAATTTCAACAGTCATTGAGCTGGGGAGAATTTGGCTTTCCTCTGGCCTAGTTAAAACTCATAGGTTTGGAAAAGAAATTCCAAGAGCTTGGCTTCAATGTGTGGAAATAGGAGGGGGTTGGAGAATTGTTTGGTCAGCTTCAGCTCTCATTTACCTACACAGCTTAACCTGCTCTGGTGCTGCAGGATGCCTCTAGTCAGCATCACTTTGGAGGGCTGCAGCCCTGGCTCTGCAAAGAGGAGAGAGGTTTTGCTGCTTTGTTTGGCTTTGGGAACAGCATATCCCCATGTGCAGAGCCACACCCCTCCTATGAAAATGAGGAGTTTCATTCAGATGTCTGATAAGCCACAGCTGTTGCTTTGCCACTTCAAACAGAGCTTGGATTATAAAGACTGAAGTGCAGCATTTTAATTGCTGTAAATATGAACGAGTGTTTAGGCAATCCAGATGATACAGAGCCAAGCATTTCTGTGGCTAATGTATATTATACTGACAAAAGCAGGCCGGCTGAGAATTAACCCTACTGCTGTCCCAGTAATTTAAAACACCACTATTCTCTTTTCTGCTGCATTGGTGAAAATGAGGGAGTAACCTGGACATTAGTTGGCCTGAATCTGAACTTCATTTCAGTGGCTGTACTTGGGATACATTTAGTGACGTAAATGATACTGAGGGTTTTTTTTAAATATACATTGGATCTAGTCTGCTGGATTTCCTTGAGTTAGAGGAATTCAGAATTCCCTGAGAGCTGCTTGCTATCAAGAAGTTGGCCCTTTTTGTTTGATTTTCTACACATCCCCCGAAGGACAATGACAGCAGGAAATTGGGTCAAAATCCCAGTAACAAGCACTCACTGGGAAATGATATTTTGTACAAGAGAGGGCACTGCAAACTCAGAAAGCCAGGAAAATTCCATCGCTCCTCGCTCCCTGGTGATTAAAAGGCCCTGCCATATATGGGAAAGGTCTGAGATTCATTCACTCTGGCCACAATAGTAAATGGATTATTGACTGGACACAGTATGCAACCAAGGAGCATATTGGCAATTAAAAGGAAAAGCAGAAACTTCTGTATGTAGTCTGCTTTCTCTGCTGTGTGTTATTACAAGTCCTGTGAGCAGCTTTTTTCTTGTTCCTTTATTTAGATCCCTGTAAACTTGAGTCAGTTCTGTTTGCCACTTAACTCTCCTTCTAAAACCAGACACACTAGCCGATTTCCTCTCCTCCCCCCCATATAACCCAAACAAGAAAAGAACATTTCCTTTACCAGTGCATATATAAATGTAGTTCCTTGGTCTTCAGTGCTCCTAGTGTGCATTTATATGACTAAAAACTGGGATTAGTGGACAAAATCTCATTCTCACTAGGTATAAAGCACTAACTTTAATAAAAAAAAAAGACTAAATGCCAGTGTTCTGGGGTCAGGGATAGGACCACAGGAGTGAAGCAAATACATGTGTGTGTATAAACAGGGATGAGTTTTGGGGGGAGGAAGGGAGCAATGTGCTGCAGATGGGAGCTGCAGAAGGGGTTCCCAGTGCTCCACTCAGCTCTCGAGGGTTTTCTTTCCACCACATCAGTTTCTAGGTAGTGAAACCCTACACAGACAACACTGAGATGCAAAGTCACTGGAGCACAGTCGTGTTTACATTCTTGCTTTTCGGTTTATTTTGTTTGGGGGTTGGTACTCTCTGCCATCAAAATCGTGGGGATAAAGTAGTTTGTGTAGCTGGATTTTATTTCACATGGAGAAAGGCAGTTAAGGTGCAATAATTTACTTTAAGGCAAGATGTACTTTGCTTGACGGCGATTTTCTGGAGTTTTTGTTGTTTGTTTTGCATTGACTATCTTAAAAACATTGTTCGTGTCATATTGGTGAGTTTAGAGATTCTCCGATATCTCCTGTATAATTTTGCTGAAAACTCACATCTTTGTGGCCAGGAGGGCTGATGGATCAATTGGATTTCCCAGACTACACCTCATTCCACACCATGCTCATGTTTCGAGGCCATATTTGACATGGGTGTTATGGTCAGCCCCAGGACAGGTTGCCTGGATTTGAAACCAGCAAGTGCTTTTCATCTCTGGCCAGAAGTACTTCTGAGGAGGTGGCATTTGACCATTATCACAAAATCATGCTAAGAGCTGCCCACTGAGGAGCTCTAATGTGGCCAAAAGAAGCACGGTCAGGTTGTGACTGTTGTCTAGTGCAGTAGTAGCACATTAATAATTCTGTTTTCCAGCTCTTAAAAGGATCAGGGGTAGCCAATTTGGAGACCAAAATAACTACTTATCTAATCTCATTCATATTTTTTCATTCAGGTTTTGGACTGTGAGAAACTCTGCATTATATCAGCTTTTTGAATGGCATCTGGAGCCTTTGGAAAAGGTCCTTGAGTAATAATCACATTGAATGCAATAAATATTATTGCATGGTCAAAAATGCTTTTCATTTCTTCTATTTTTACTGTCTCCATGATTCTAAAAGGAGAGAGGAGACTGCTTTGTTTTTCTTTTACCTCTTAAAGGAGGGAAGTGTAAACTAAGCATGTTTTGGAGTAATTTTTCCTTTGGTTTTCCCCTCCTCTAACTGATTTGTGACCCAGCTCAGTGTTTGTGCAATCTCATTCTGGCTACTTGTAGAGAAGCTTTGCAGCAGCTCATGGTGTTTAACTCTGCTGCTCTACACTAGTAAACTAGTACTGGTCAGTAAAGATGTTTATTGCTTCACTTGTCAAACCAAAAACTACTCTGTCCTTCTTGTGCCATTGGCCATAGTGACCTAATTGCTTTTCAAAAATGGGCAGTTTTTGTTTTGTTTTGCCTTTTCCCCCCACTCTGTTCACTATCCTATCTAAATAGATGTGAGCTCCTTTCTTGGAGTCAATATATAACAAACTTAATGTTAACAAGTGGAGAGGGAGTAATGGTGTGTTTGCCTTCTGTATCAGAGTATCTGATAAAGATCAGTTCATCTTAGTGAAAAATGAAAGGAATTTACTGTATGTGTAAGAAATATGTTTTGTTATAAATGAATGGATTGAAGTGGTGACAGGCTATGAATCTGACTTACATGACAAAATACAGTTGTACACTTCTGAAAGCCTGGAGACTGGTGTGATGAACTGGAAAAAACATTATAATCTGAGCACGTTATTTCTGTCTCCTGTGACCCTTCAAGGCAATGGAAAGTCACTGATGGAAAGGCTGTTGGCATTAGCAGGCACAGAACTGGTTTCATTGGTCCTGGTTCTATGCTTACAGATCTCAGAGGCTGAATTTAAGTAGGTACACTCAATATTTCCCAATTTAGAATTAAATACCAGAAGCTATAGGTGTAAAAAATCCCCATAACCAACACCAATCTCCCCCCACAAATCCAAAAAGCTGGGAAAGCCATATATAGGTCATCTTGTCCCTATCCTGTAGGCAGTGTAGGATAATTCCCAAAACTAAATTCACACATGTTTTGTCCATAAACACCTCTGTTTATTAACAAAATACAATAAACTTTTTTTTTTTTTTTCAGTGAGGATTGGGATAGTTTGCTGCACTTTCTAGATTTTAGCAAGGGGAAATAGCTATCATTCTAAAATGTGTTTCTTGGCCCATGGATATTGCTCATGTGAATTCAAGAAAAAAAAAAAGAACAACCCTAATGAATGGAAACTTGCAGAAGAGTTCCCAGCAGCTGCTTTTATTATGGACCATGGCTCTGACATGATCTCACACACGTTTAAGACAAGTGTTACCTCACTGCTACAATGGAAATGCTTTTCATTTGCAAGGGAGTAAATGAAGCCAGAATCAGACAGAGACCTAGGGAGACGCTCTGGGAGAGGGTTGTAGTCTGGGAAATGTGCTTTACATACATATAAAATATATGGGCATATCTGCACACAGCAGTAAATGTGTCAGGCCACCTGAGAGAAGGAGGCCAAATTCTGCTTTGAGTAGCACCTGTATAAATCCAAAATGGACTGCAGGGAAAATGTGCCAGGAAGGACCAAAGAAGTATCTAATTTTCTTTGAGTGCTAGAGTGCATTTTTCTTATTGGATTTCTCAGGTTTCCTTGATTAGAAGGCTAGAAAATACAGCAAAATTAGATTGTTCTCAGGGAGCTTCATATTTTTGGCTCCTTATTTTTAACCATATCAGACAAAGTTGTTTTGATTGTGAAACCAGTTCAGACAAAAGCACCACATGTACAGTTATTCTGCCTTGAAAATACAGAAGGAAGCAGTGAAATAAGAACTGTATATTTAAGTCAATTCTTCACTATTGGATAATATTACATCTTCTTTCAAGCTCAGCTAAATCTTGCAAAATTGGAGGAAGATGGCTGTGCTCTATTGAAAATGTAGCTATGGTCTCAAAAAGGCAGAAGAACATTAAAACTTCCTCAGGTCCAGTAGAGGTGTTAGTTAAGAGGAATATTTTGGTGCTACAGTGACAGTCTGCAGCTGTGGGATGGGCTTTGCTGTTTTTCTGGGTGTGAGGAAATGCAGTTGAAAATGTGACAGGTATTGGTTAAGAGTGAGTAAAGGACACAAGAGAGGGATTTTCTGTCCTGGCTTGTTGCTCTCCTTATGTTTTGGTAGCCCTGCTTGCAGCTGTCCTGTACAGCAGCACCTGAGGTACAGGCACACCTGGAATAAGAGTCTGACGCCTCTTCAGTGTGAGCTTTCAAATGCTAGGCTTCAGGTGCAGTTGATTTTAGCAGGATTTCCCACCAGTGCAAACACTGCTTTCACATGCTGTTGGTTTTACTCAGTGTTTGAAGCAGTGGTGTTTTCAGGTGTGTGGTGTGCAGTTTCATTGCAATGTGGTTTGCAGCTGATGCTGTGCACTCCCTGTGATGGAGGGAAAATGTTTTAAGACTATGGAATCCAGTAGTGTTAACTTTCATTTTTACTTTCCTTGAGGACTTGAAGGGAAGCAGAATGATGGTAATTAAGCTTGATCTGTAGCCCAAAATTGAGGGGGGGAAGGCAGTAAAATACAGGGAATGTTTTAAATGGCCCTATCTGCTTATTTAAGGCGAGCTCTTAGAGAGTGGGGTTACAAGCCTCTTCTCAGCCTATTACAGGTTTCTAAGTGTTCACTGTCTGAGCCAGAGCTAATTATATTGTCCACAGAAAAAGCACAGCAGAAGCTGGTGTCCCTGTGGTTCATACAATTGCTAATTATTTCCAGTGGTGATGCTGAAATACGTTCTTACATAATTAGTCTGAGATCACCAACTTGTTTCACGTAGATGCTGTTCTGCCATCAGGCAGGAATGACTTCTGCCAGCTGCAGGGCCCTGCCTGATTTGCAGTGGTAGCACAAAGTAGAGAGCCTGTTACTGAAAGCGTTTGAGATGAGGTTTTTTTGGTTCTCCCTAGGTCTTTCCCCCGAGGAAATTCAATGCTGCTGAGAGAGAAACTCCAGTGGGAGAGCTCATGTTTGAATACAGCACAGAAATCCTTTTCTTCTGCTTGCTACCAGCATCCTTATGTCTGAAAAGCCACCCCATATTTCTATTTTAATATTATCTTTAGTTGAACAGTGCTTACCAAATTCAGTCTGCCTTGTATGTGCTAAACAACACTGCATGTTGTAGGTCCTTTAACTGAGACAAAAATGGCCAAGGTCATGTGGAAAGTCAGTGAGAGAGAGGGGCAGAGGTTGGGACTTCTGTCTCCTGCAACAAGGTCTAAAATATGCTGTCATCCCAGGGAATAATATCCATAGGTGTCCAGGTTTTGGCCAGGATAGGATTAATTTTTTGCAGTATCTTAGGGATGCTGGTGGAGGAGAGGCTGGACATGACCTGGCAGTGTGACCTTGCAGCCCTGAAAGCTAGATATGTCCCAGGCTGCATCCAAAGCAGCGTGGGCAGCAGGGGAGGGAGGCAATTCTGCCCCTCAGCTCTGGGGAGCCCCCACCCATGAGTGCTGCCTCTGGTTCTGGGGTCCCCAACACTAAAAGGACATTGACCTGGAGGGAATCTAGAGGAGGTCACCACATGGATCAGAGGGTTGGAGCAGCTCTCCTATGGCAGAAGGCTGAGACAACTTAGTTTGTGCAGCCTGGAGAAGAGGTGGCCTGAGAGTAAGCTGGACTTGAGTGCTGGAATGCAGTGTAGGACCAGACAGATGGGGCTGCATCCATTCCTGCCACGCCCAAAAGCGATGCAAGAGTCAAAACGAGTGTGTCAGAAATGAGCAACTAGAATTTTATGCTGGCAGAAAGACAGGAGGGTACACAGGAACAGCTGTTTCTCATATAACTTTGGTGCTGCCTACTGCACAAAGGAGCAAAAAGGTATCTCTGAAGTACCAGAAAGAAAATCTTTATGTACTGTATGTGACTTTGCATTTATACAGGTGCAATTGGCTTCAACTGAAGGGCCACTTTGAGATAGAATGTCTCATTTATGTCTTAGATATAAATTGCATTTCGACCTTTCTATGAGTAGTAGAAAACAAACACACTCCGCTTGTGTTGGTGTTCCTGTGTGCATGAAAGATGACCTGTCCTCTTTCCCCACATGCATTTTCCGTATGGACATAATGCCCCTATTTAGTATTCATAAAGACACTAGTGGCTGCCCAACTTGGCAGCTTGATGAGGAGAGGCATTTGCAGAATTCCACCCAGCTGAAATCACTGATTCTGCAAGTGGAATTTGTTTATGTACTTTTTTCTTTGTTAAAAAAATGCAATTAGTGGTTTACAATGTTTATGTGGATAGCACCAGCTGAATCTTGTTCCAGGCCATTGCATGCTATTTTAATGTGACCTACAATAAGCATTGTGCAAAAAGATTCTGACTGGGATGTCCAATTTTAAGTTCAAATTCCCACTGTAAGTAAGAAGCTTTGTCAAGCTTAATTAATCTCCTTAGGTGATATCAGGAACTTTTTTTTTGTCTTGTGGTTTTTTTTGGGATTTTTTTAAAGGGATAGAAACAAAGGAGACTGAATAGAAGTAAGCTGCAATCCTGCAAATTTAAGGGATTAAATATTGAACTGTTGTATTATATTGAAGAATTAAGTCAATTCACCACCCAATACACACCTTTTCAATTCAGCAATCCATAAAATCTCTTCTGGGGAGGCAGCTGTGCTCACATCCAATTTCTCCCTATCAAGGCAAGGGTACCAGTTCAAAACTTTGGGGTGTGCTAGCCATGCTAATAGGGCAGAGTGTCAAAAATGCTGTTTTGTGTGAAACTGAGTGACTGTGCTGTCCCAGACTGCTTCCTCTTTTACCTGATTGCTTTATTTTGTACATCTTTTACTTCACTTTATTGATCTCTGCTACTTCTGGTTTAATATCACAGCAATATGAAGCTTGTGGACAATTTATTTAAATAGCGTTTTGGCAATTACATTGTAGCAGTATACTGCTTATTGCATTGAAGCCAGAGCAATCTATGTCCAGGTTTACCTCTGGTGAAGTTAATTTCTAACGACTTCTCATTCTACAGAATATATCTCTAAGTGGTGCAAAAAAAAAAAAAAAGCAATTGTTTCTCCCCTCTCCCTTAAGATTGAAAAATCTTCTGTGTTCACTAGAGTACTAAATAAAGGGTTCTAGAAAAAATGTCTGTTTTCAAACCCCAGCACAATATTCAGAGATGACCTTACAGACAGTAAAATACCTTTAGAGGAGTTCTACATCAGAAGTTGTAGGCACTCTCCTGTTTATACTCTGTGGCATGATATTTCGAGCAGCTTTTGAAAGTAATCATTCCTCTTCTGGGTTGTCCCATGACACATGCACAATATTAGCTGGGTTTCCCCAAAACAGTGCTTTTAGGAACTTTTAATTGTCATCATTTTGGGAGTTACTCTCCTAAAAGAGCAGCTCTGGATGTTGTGGGGATTTTTGTCAATTTTTCCTGTTCAATATTATTTTAGCATCTCTTCTCCTGCTTTCAACTGATGCAGATTGCCCAAATAAATATGTGCTTGCCCTTGACTGTGACCCATCTGAGTCCATTCAGTGGCTTCACATTTCCTGGCTTCTAGTTGTGCTCACTGAGGGGAATGGGACCTGAAATGTCATTCTGAATGCTGTTTTGTCTTCTAACAGCTCAGTCACTGCTCCATGGCTAGAAGTACCACATTTTGTTAGGACCTTCAGCTGTTGACATCAGCCTCAGAATAACATAATTCTAGTGCATAAATTTATGTAGATTGAGAAAGACTTCATTTGACAGAGACCAAAGATTTAAACGTTTAGGTAATTGCTAATTATCATAGCCTTGGCAATGTGAGAGGGAAAAAGAGAAAAGGATTTAAGTTACTTTGAGCCATCAGATGAGAAATATAGATCCTGTAGTGCATGCTAGCTGCAGTATTTCAGTTCTTAAAATGTGTGTATGGTTAGCAGCTTTAGGCACTTGGTGCTGTCTTTGATTATAACAGTGCTGAACTTTAGCTGCAAAATTGAAACTTCTGATTTTCTAGTACATCAGTAAGTGAAACCTAAACCCATGTAATCTGTAAAAATAAATGTAATTACTTTAGCAAATGTGTTACAGCTGGCCAGGTTTAACATTAAGATACCTGTTTCTTGTAGCTGACTAGTGTCAGAAGACAGAGGTGATGGCTTGAGCTGTGCTTTGCAGGCAGAATGGAGGAGAAAAATTATTGCTTTGCATTCTTCTGTGTGTACATTAAAGTGAATTAAACTTTAGAGTTTTGCAGATCTGACCTCTAACACATCTTCCCATTATTTTCTTCTGCTTAAAACATTTTGGTGAGAGTAGCTTTTTTATTTCGAAATATCTGGTAAAACTGTAGTTAAGTGGGCAGCTTCAAAATGGAACACTTGATAAAATCTTCAAGAACGCCTGAGCATCTGAAGCTGTGACTGATCTCTTTCAAGGTGGCAGTCTGCTAGAGCAGGAGATGGGACTCTGTTGAACTCCATCACAGGTGTTGCTTTGGTTTTGCTTTAGCAGAATTTTTGCCCTTTTTTCCTTGGTTACATATCTAGCAAACATATTTGAGATTTCTGCAATAGCAGAGATAAAGAGCTGACTGCAGCAAAGCTCTTCAGTGTTGGTCAGTGATTGCTGTGGTGAAAATAAGATCATGAAAGGCTGGACAAGATTTCTCTCTGGCACAAAGCACTGCTTGCATTGCTGTGGGTCTCTTCCTTATTCTACAGACTTTGGTGTCGCTTCCTGTTGTGGATAGAACCTTATTAATCTATGAGACCACGCTTGTTTCCTGACCTTTTGGAAATTTCAACAGCTATTTTTCACAGGAATGCTGTAGCTTGAGGCTTAATTAGGGCCCATGAAGTGTTTAGAGGTCCTTTAATGAAAGGTGCTGTGCAAGTGATAAGTGCGCTGTGATGGTATTAACTAAAGTGATGCCTACCAAGAACTGGTGGTAGATAAGGCCATCATCAACTGCTAAGCTTTTCTGTCCCTTCTCTTTGATCTTGCAGGTTTCTAGTTCTTCCACTTCAGCAGTTTAAATTCCTCCTCACAAAGAACACCTATTGAAGTAAGGTGGACCAACTTATTTTTGGATCACTAATTCAAGCAGCTGGAGCAAATTATTAGATTTACAATTTCAGTCTCCATTTAGAGCATTGGGGTTTTTAGAATTGCTTTCTGGGAGGCTTAACATTTAGGAACATCTGTCTTGAGTAGCCAGGGTATGTTACAGGACAAGAGTACCTTTGGGATCTTCCTGAGAGGTGGCCTCATTCTTGTTCTCACATATTCTGGTCTTCCCAAGAGTAATTTTTCTCCTGTGAGATGTTACTGGGAGTGTTTTTGTGGCATCATTAATGACTGTATCTTGATCTTAACCATCCTGGACCTCATGCAGCATCTAGAAATAAAAACTGCCTAAACTTTGTTTTGCTTTGGGTTGCCCTTTTTTCAAAGAAGCAAAACTGTAGTTTCTGAATGACCTGCAGATATTATGTGGGCAAAATTCCTGCTCTAAATGGTTCCCAGGATAACTCTGCATTGTGTATGTCCCAAGCAACTTGTAGCTGGGATTTGTTTTGTTTGCTTGCAAAAGAAAATTAATATATCATGATGGGCAATTCACGGCACATAAGTCAAATTACACAAACAACTGAGGATTTTTGTGTTCTTATATCTGTCCATGGATAATATTTGGAAAACAAAGTAATTTAAAAACCTTAAAGAATTTTGGCTGCCTTTCAGAAATGGTAGAGTTAAGTCAATAAAATGCTCAGTAGAGATTGTATGTCCCCAAACATATTTTATCTTGACAGGTTTTATACTATGGAGAGCTGCAGCCATGACTTGAAGCCAAGTTGGGAAAAGAACAGCTCTGTTGCAGGGCTGCATTTGATGGGAATCTGAGGAGGGGAAGGGAGAGAATTTTGTGTGCTCTGAGAACGCCAAACGCAGAAAGCTTCGCTAAGCTGAACTCCTGGGCTCTATAAATCATTGTAACATCAGTAGGTCTTTACTGATTTACATCTCTTGGGCATCTGTTTTGGTTTTTATTTTACACAAACCTAATTGCTCTGGATGCATGAAAGCATGGGGTTTTTAATACAAGTTAAATTGATGGCAGTAGCTTGGAGCCTGTGTATTAAAGCTTGTAGTGGGTATCATAGACTCAAAAAAAAAAAAAAAAACCAAATAAACAAGTGTGGCAATGTTTAGCCTTCAGGACCTGGATCAAATCAATCCATGATTTCTCTGCACTGAAGAGTGGCTTCATTGAAGCTTGCTCATCACACATCTTGCCTCTCTGCTAGTATGTGACTGGAAAGAATAGACTCTCTGGGTAGGAGACTGGAAATTACGAGTTATGTGACATTAAAACAGATACTTTATTGCCCTTTGGGTCCTCCCATCTGAAAAGAATGTGAAAAATACATTCAAATAGCAAGGAGGATAAAATCTACCTGTGATATCTGTTGAAGCAAGCTCAGTAGATCTAGTCCCACTGTTGCAGGATTGTAACTCTTTGGGTTTATGGAGAGGGAAAAGTTGTGCTGTGGAGCAGCAAAGTGCCTAGTCTCTGTTTTAGTTAGCCTGCACCTGAGTCGTGTGGAGTCCTGCTCTTTTATCCCAGTGAGAGGCTCCATGTAAGGGTGGAGGTCTGACACAGGTGTTCGTTCATCCCTTTTTTTGGGATACCTTCTGCAGGTACTAAAGGAAACTTGCATGCAGGCAGTGCAGAATGGACATGGGCTGCAAGAGCTTCACTTGAGGGCAGGGAAGAGCAACTTGGAAGTGAACTTGGGAGGTACTTTTGTCTTACTTAATTAGCAGAAGTTGGAATGGCTTGGGGTTAAAGTTGTGAAAGAATTATAGAGGATTTAAGTTTACCTCTTGGTCATCCTATTTCAGCATTAGCAAGGCTTTGAAGAAGCCTCATTTTGAGGCTCATTTTGTCTCATTTTGAGAGTCTGCTCTCCTGAGACCTTTGCTTTGAGGAATCTTCAGTATGGTGTAGATCCTGTAAGAGGACACAGTGGACAGTTGGTGGTTGGTGACCTCCCCTTCTGCCTGTCCCCTCAGAAACCTGACTTCTAAAAGACTCCAAGCACTCTTAAAGTAAGAAGGAGCTACAATAAGAATGTTTGTCAGGCTGAGTATCTTAAAAATAAGTATGCTCACAAGTCACACAGCAGTATGCACTACATAATAGGGTTATGTGGTGTGTTAAAAAATTAAACAAATGACATTTAGACTTGTAGATTTTTAATTGTTTTTCTGTCACAGAAATATCTTGAGAAGATATTTTGTTGTGTTGCTGCTATTAAAATAGATATTTTGGACTGTTATAGTTCAATTGATTTAGAAAAAAACAACTTGGAGGAATGATTATATTTCCTCCTTAGATGTTCTGTCCTTGAATCAATGAACGGTGGCTTGAAGCTGATAAGGGATGCAGTTCAAAATGCTTGACTGCAGTGTGGAAGCAGCTGTTGGGAATTAAAAACCTCAGAGGACCACCCTTCCCCACCATGGCTGTATGTGTTGGACTGAGAGGTTTCATCTTTCCCTGGAATTCTTTCTTGATCCACTTAGGTGGAATAATTATATATAATTATTAATTATATAATTATTGTTAGATAATTATACCGGGGAGGATGGGGTGGTGCTGTTTGCACACAGAAGAAGATTGACCACTGTGGAATTATTTCTCTTATGTGAGAGGAGAAAGCAACTCCTACGGTAAATATGTTTGAATTAAATACCAGATATTGATCCACTCATTACCTCAGGGGTGGGAGGCATGGGAAGCTAGTAGTGAAATGAGTTACAGGGAGAATCTAACAGGATGCCAGGGGTAGCTTTCTCCAGCCTCCCTGACCTCAGCCAGTGCTGCTTGGCATGGTGTGCCTTTCTCTGCCGTAAGTACCAGGCAACATTTTCTTTCTCCTTTCAATCTTTACACAGTGAGGGTGAAACTGGACTGCACTGGAGCCATTTCACAAGGACGGGGACAATTTTCTTGCACTGTATTGCATTGACTTCAGCTAAAGCAGGAGCAAATCCTTAAGGTCCAGGAGTAGCAATAAGGAAGTGTAGCATGTTCCATAGTGTGGAAGCTGTGTCTTTTTTTTTCCCTCATAGAGAGATCCTACATTTGAATCGAGAGCTCTCGCTAGCCAAAGAACCTCCTGAATTTTTTTGTCTCCTGATGACTCTTGATTTTGAACAAGATGAAGACTTGGGAAAATAGAAGTTATTAAAACATACCAGGAGCTTAGATACTTAATTGGATACTCAGTTTGAATTGAGTTCCTTGCCTTTACTTGATGACTCATTTTTAGAGAGATATCTGCTAAATGAGACTACATGACTTGAAGTTCTGGGCAATGAAAGGCACAGTGTGATGCAAATTGTAAGGTCAGTCCAGCTGAAGTCAGAAATTACTGGGAGTTGTTGCTCTCTGACAGCTTCACA
This sequence comes from Anomalospiza imberbis, assembly GCF_031753505.1. Classification (NCBI taxonomy): domain Eukaryota; kingdom Metazoa; phylum Chordata; class Aves; order Passeriformes; family Viduidae; genus Anomalospiza; species Anomalospiza imberbis. The sequence goes on along the minus strand of NC_089685.1, from coordinate 72,306,067 downwards.
GTGATTGAAGGCATGCAAAGCAATATATTCCAGCAGTGTTCAGGAAATGCTCTTCAGTTCAGTTCTGAAGACATATTTTTCCACTACACCTGTGTACAGTCATTCTAATCTTTAGTAGATTACTGCTCAGGACTTAGTGGTGTCTTTAGGGAAGCATAATGAAATCTGTGTTGCTTAGTGTCTGCTGTAACTTTCTCTAAATAGAGGATTTCATACCCAGCACCTTTCATCAGCCCTGGATTCACTCAGTTTGTCATGCTGCAGTAACCTCTCACATTCACCTTCACTGGCGGTGTTTGCAACGTTCTGCTGAAAGAGTGAAACCTGGAGTGCTGTGAAACAGTGATGGAAACTCCAGAGGTTCCTCAGACAGAAAAGAGAGGCTGTTATAATGCATATACTTAGACATGAGTGTGGTTGTACAGGACATCTGGCTTCTTTACTTCTGAAGCATCTTGCTGTTTCTTGTTTTCCACTTGGAATAATTCCTCTGAATGCTGAACCTGCCATTGTGGGACAAATTTTGCACTTGGCTAAACATATTCAAATATTATCTGAGGCTTTCATTGCTTCAGATATTTCTTCTCCCTAGGTGTTGAGAAATTGCACGATGGTGGCTGGCAGGGTAAAGAAAATCTAAAGCAAAAAGGCTGCAGTGAATGATTGATAGGTGATTGGCAGAGATTTTTAAATGTGAAAGTGTTACTGTGAGCCACTTGAAGTTAATACTGTTATTCCTGAAAGTACCACTAAAAGCATGAACCAGTTAAAGTGAAGTGGCATTTTGGAAGTCAGGGTTTTTCAGAGATCACACTTCAGAAAAGCAGGCATTCTTTTTTTTTTTAGCTTTGACTGCTAGAAATCCAGGTGCATGCTTTAAAACTCAGTTTACTCTGGCTGTAGTCAAATAAGTAAAAATCTAATATTGGTCTAGATGGGGATGGTTAAATCACCAACCCAAGTCTTAATTTCTCTTTTCCTTCAGTTCATCCTCCCTTTGAAATCTGGTCACCTAAGAATTTTTCTGAATGCTGTGATCTGGAATATTTCCTTAAAAGAGTATCTGCTGAGTTATTTTAGATTGCTGATTTACTGCTGTCCTTCCTATGTCTTTTTAGGTTTTTAATTTTCTGCAATGATTCTCCATTACTGTCAAGCCTAGGGCAGTAATAAAAAGAAGATTCTAGTCTTGTACTCAGTTCCTGGTTGTCCCATGTCCTCCAATTTCTATCATGACAAAACATGCTAATGGTGAGCTTCCCTGGTACTTGGCATGATCTTTCATGTTATGTTTCTTAAAATATATAATTTACTGGAAGCTGGCTTGTTAGAAGTACTGGATGAGTGGTGTTGAAATGAAATTAATTTGCTTTCTAGAAGAAATAACCCAAGCAGAAGCTTTTATCAGACTTCTGCCCTGAAAGAGCCCAGCTGTTAGGAAGTGGGAAGGGATGTGTGCAGGCTTCATACTCACACAATGGTTGGCCTTTTTTATGCAGGCTATTGGTAGGGCTGCTCATTTATAACAACTGTTTGTGTGGCCAGGTGAAAAACTGTCAGGGTCCTGTCTAAGGAAATTGTGTTCCATTGGTGCAAAGCATCATCAGGTGTCAGGAGGTAGATTAGTAAAAATAAATTTGCAAATTTTTCCAGCCATACAGCCCTGGACTGTTATTGTAAAATGAGTAAAGATACTCAAAATACACATTCATTTGGGTTTTCTTTCCAAATCTGAAAAAAACAGTCTATCTAAAGCCTCTTTAATGGAAAGTGATTCCCAAGGGGTTAGAGAGTTTCTGTGTTTTTTTTGTTCCAGTAATGAAAAAGTTAGCACTGAAACAGGAAGTGCATATAAACATCTACTCAGCAAACCCATGACACATTTATATAGTGGAGAGCTTAGAGGTTAAGAGTGTCCAGTTGGTACTGGGAATGCTCCAAGTTCTCCAGGCTTCCAGTTTCATTGTTTTGTTTGAAACCTCAGGGAAAAATACAAGTACTTATCAAATATTTGCATTTATCCACATTCTTGCAAATTACATGCAAGAATGATATTTTAGAGATTCCTTGAACTTACTCAGTGGTTGTGGAAATTCTGTGGTCTGCCCTGTCCCATACCTGAAAATATTGCTGTTTGTCTAGCTGTTACTCTTAAAATTTCCAAAACAATTAATTGGAAAAGAAGAAAAGCTAACACCCTGTAACAAGGAGAGAAAAACAATTCCTTACCCGCGTCCCTTACTGAAAAAGGTTTTTACAGTGCGAGGGTGGTGGGAAAAGCAGGGCCTGGAAGTTTTGTCCATAAAATCAATGGTGGGATAATTTCCAAGGTCAACAGAATATACTGAGGCTGCACTCCTCTAACCCATGACTGCCATAAACACGCCTTTGCAACATGAAAATAGCCCAGCTCCGCTGGGATTATCCCAGAGGAATGGGGCAGCAGGGGAGGCCTGGCCCTCTCTCAGTAGTTCTCTGGTGATCCTTGGGCAGATGGCCCTTGTGGAATTCCAACATGATTTTGGGAAATGTGTATCAGGCACGCTGGTCTCTTTGAACAGTTGTTATTACAGGGCTCCAGAACTGGAAAACTCGGGGAAAAAATATGAAGTGAGGAGTAGAAGTGAAGGAGAGTTACTATTGGGTGATATTACAGCTGCTACTACTTAGAATTCAAATAAAAAGCACAGCTGATACCAGGATCAGGAGGGTGTGGGGATAGTGAGCAGCGATGAAGATAAGGCAGCTGTAGAGTGCAATCTGTGTCATTCAATAAAGTGACTCTGTTCAGATAAATTGTTGTAATGCAGCCAAAACGAAAATCATATATTAAGAAACAAGAAAAATGGAATGAGGGACTGTATCTTCTGTGTATGAACAATATAGAGGACTCTAATAAAAATCAAATCTTGGTACCTCCTTGGGGACAGATATTGGCTACTAACCGGCTCTGCAATTCTAGCAGAGAAAATCCTATGCAATAGTTGGAATCTGAAACCAGACAAGTAAATTAGACACACATTTTTATGCTCTGGGTGATGAACCGCTGGAAGAACAATGTTTGGTTGATTCTTCTCTTGGTGGTGGTAAGAAAATGTGACATCTGCCTTATGTCACAGAGCCCAGAGTTTTGGGGTTTTTTAAAATTCTTTCTTGTAGTTAAGAAGTCCCCTTGAGTTCTATCTAAAAACTGATATGGGCACTATGTGTGCACAGAGTCATAAGTCCTGGTAGACAAAGTTGGAACCTTTCTGATCTCTCCAGAAGTGCAAATCTACTGCAGCAGGAGTATTGAGCTTGTTTAAATAAAACCCCAACGGGAATAACTTTGTTACAATGGTCAATAAACTGTGCTAACGAGCCTGTCTGAGGCTGTCACAGAAAAGTGGTCCAGAGATGTCTGCAAAGACAAGAAACACAAAATAAAATGTGTGGTAAATGAGCTCCTGGAGACCGAACATGAAGGCTGTTGTTGGACTATTTCAAAATGGCTTTTGCGGTCCCATGCATTAAGGGACCAGAAACTGGGGGTAACCAGCAAGGCACACACTCTAGAGGATTTTCTGGGTGGGTTCTTCAATGGGAGACTTTCAGGCTGGAATTTATTGTAGATTTAACTTCATATTAATGACTCACATCCACTGGAGAAAAATGAGATGATGTGAGATGTACTGCTCTGCTGCATCTCCAGAATGAGAGCAAGCTCTTTTGACAACTAATCATGATATAGGTTCTAAATGTGTTCGAGTCACTAAATGTCAGTAGACAATAGACATAACAGTAGACACCTCAGTGATATCATAGAACAAGAAAAAGTGATTTAATGTTTGCTTTATATATAACTTATGCAGAATGGAATGAATTTACTTTCTGTGCCTTCCATGTTTTGTTTTTAGAGTTTTAGGAATAAAGAAATACTATCTTCCACTAGGTATTTATCAAGAGATCAAATTAGTGACAGCTGATCAATAGTTTTATAAGACAATGTGTGCCTGAGTTAGAAAACCAGGCCACATTTCTTTTAGAATGTTTACATGCTTACTTTTGTGCAGACGCCAGGGTGGATGAGTTTTTTGGTATTTTTTTTTTTCATGTATGATATGGTAAGAAAATGGGTGTGGGTGAAAGAGAAGACTAATTCTTCTCTGGCATTTATGAACCCAAGTGACTGGGAAGGTTGCAAAGTAAAGCAGATATTACAAAGAATCAGAAAATTTTGTGACTTCTGTATTTTAGGGTCTTTTTATTATTATTTTTGTCGTGTTTGTTTTTCCCAGGTTTACATTCATATTCCTGAGGAGGGCTAAGAGAAAATAATTATGAAAAATGACAGTAGAATTTAGCAAGAGACTTGAAATTGGGAGGAAATGTGAGGGAAAGAAACAAAGATGGCATTGGATCTGCAAGTTTGAGATGAAAGAGGAGGAGGGCAGAGCTGTCAGGAGTGATAGAAAGGACAGACAGAAGGAAGATGGGTGCAGGTTTTTGAAGCACCAGTCTGAAATAATGCTGGGAAAAAGAGGGTAGGAAGGGATGAACAGAAGATTTATAGGTGATTGGAATGAAACAGTTGTGGAACTGAAATCAGAAATACCAGCTCTGGCCACTGCTGGGGGTGATAAACTGTTTAACAGAGGTTTTGAAGGCTGTTGTATTTCCATTTCGGTGTGATGTTATTCAGCATATTTTAGACTAGTAGTGGCAATTTTGTTAATTGTGGCACTGCTCCATCTGGTGGAAAATAAGTTTTTCCTGTTTAGCATGGAGACTTCACATATCTGATGGTAAAAAGGGATTGGAAAATCCACTCCCCACCCCCTTCCTCATGTTTTTCAATGCCCCAAAAGCAAATAACTACAATTTAAAGTCCTGAGAGGAAAAAAAAGTAGTGCAAGGCACTCATATGATACTACATGTACATTTTTATATAACTCTCTGCTCTCCAGAAATTTTTGATGGTTATCCACACTATCTTCCTACTCATCATCAGTGTTTTGGTAACAAAGGTTTGTCTTGTATTGTTTTGTGAACTGTATGTAGACAGTATTGGCTTGCTGTCTTCTGTGACAGGTCTGCTTTTAGGTGCACCTTTTTTTTTTTTTTTTTTTTCTGGTAAGCACAGAAAAAAAATTGTTGGCAACATAGTTTTTGTGAAATTTAGGAGCATCATGATTTTTCTTTTTTTTTATTTTTATTGAAAAGCATTAAAATAGGTACAGGGTAAAATGTTTAATGTATTTCTATGGCTCTGGCCCCAGGTCAGTGTTCCAGAGTTGATGTCCTGGGTAGGACACATCATGGCAGAGTATCAGACTTCTGCTCTGACTGTGATTTACTGGCTCAGTGTGAGTCTCGTGGAAAGTAACAGAAGGTGGATCTGCCATCACACGAGTCTTCAGAAGGAAATTTTCACCTGAATACTTGGGTTAGTTTGAGACAGACCCAGGTTTAATGTAGAATTTTTAATCTTTTTTGTGTATTCAGTACTTTTGCTTCCATTTTCTCTGCCCATGATTTTGAGTCTTGACTTCTCAGTAGGATTCCAGGACACATTTTTAACTTCCTCTTTTGTGTGTCCAAGTTATGTTTCCAAATGAGTGCTTGCATAGGCTTCTCTGTTGCATCTTTCATCACCATTTTCAGATGTCTCCCTGTAAATGTCAGGCACTTCATCACCTCGATGACTTCATGCACCTTCATGCAGGGCTGGTGGCCTGGGATATTCTACAAGTGGGTTTATCTTGTCATCACCAGTTGTGCTTTGGACTGGACTTGCTCCTGACCAGTGTAGAGAGATGGCTGCATGATTGCAGCCCTTGCTCTGAGCTACCCCACTGCCTAAACTCGTCCTCTTTGCCTATTTTTGGATCTGGCCATGTCCCAGGATCAAGGACAAGGGGAATATTATCTCCCCATGGCTGTGAGCTGGAGAATGTGCTGCCAAAAAAGTTCCTGGCTGCATGAAGTGTGATACCATCTCAGCATTTTAGCAAGAGCTGTCACACAGCTGAAACTGCAGTGTGCTCTTGTGTCTGTTTGGTCATCTTGCTGTAAACTGTTTATGAGGATTTTATCAAGATGATCCATCTTGAATCCCATGTGTGTCATCCTCTTTGTGATTTCAGCAGGGTATTGCACAATGATTGGCAGGGCTGCCTGATTGAAAAGTCTGATAAGATCCATCTGATCAGCATGACTCAGGTTTGTGTGGTCACTCTCAGCTTCCTGGGAAGCTTTGTGTGCTCTGAGTCTCAGGTAGCTGCATGGCTTTAACCACTTATTACCCAGTTGTACTCTCAAATTCTCCTTGTTCTCCTTGCCAAGCAATGCATGCAATTTTATTGCCACCTTCCATGTTATGTAATATGTCTGGGTCTATGTATTTATTGCACTGTAGTATATATTCTTACACACACACCCCTTTCCAGGCTTTGTAGTCTGGCCAAAACAGTATTGCAACCTGGATTGGTTGATGGTTTGTTGGGTTGGAAGCAGTGAACTGAATTTGACCATGTGAAGCAGTGCTCTTCCCTATAGGTTCAGTATGCTTTGACAGTGTTGCCTCAAATTGAAATAGCAGGCAAATATTTGCTGGACTTGGAGTAAGTGACTGACACTGTGCTATCTGTAATTTTTTATGCGCATTTGACTGTTAGGTGTGAAATGGAGAAAGTAGTAAGTGTAAAAGAGATGATTTCCCTCTGCTGCAGTGGTTTACAGTACATGTAACAGTAGTTGGTACTTACTGAAATTAAGTCTGGATTAAAATTTGGACACTAGCTGCAGACCCCATGCATAAAAAAATAGAGAAATTCCTTCATGATAACTGATTTTTTTTTCAAAAATGCCTTTTGGTTGAAGTACTACATGCATTTTACAAAGTTCATGTACCTCTGCAGTTTATTTTAAGAGATCTGAATTTATTTGGTGTAGATTTATTTCAATTATCTAATCAGAAGCAGACACACAACTTCTTAGGCTGTCAAAGGTATTCAGGAATGTATGACAAACTTCAAAGGAATGTATAAGATCTTGCTACACATCTTACTATGCGTTTTTATAGAGAAAAGTTAATTAAATTTTCCCTTTCTGCCCAGAAATTGCTTATAGGCTAAAATAAGTATGTGGGGTTGTAAGGCTTTTCAATGTTCTCTCTTTCTGCTTTAGCTTTGTGGCTGATTAAACAACCAAATGCTTATCTGGATCAAAGAAATAATAAGCAGAGGGGGCATCCCTAGGGCAGTTATCAGTTGAAAACAATTTAGCTGTCAGGTATCCAAGTTCCAAGGCACAGAGCCCACCAGAGAGATTAAGGAACAGGGACTGTGTACAATAATGTTTACTTGCAAAGAAGGAACTTCCAGGAGGGAAGCAGCTCTGTTTCCCAGCTCATATTTCTGCAGGCAGGGGTTTGCTGGGGAATAAAAGGACTGTGCCACCCTTGGCAGTCCTGCCTGGTGTTGGGTGTGGTCCCAGTCAGGTGGGCCACGAGTTACCTGGGTACAGGACAGCATCCTTCCCTGCCTCCAGATTGGGAAAGCAGCTTGGCTTAACTCCTGTGGAGACAATTTATGTTCACTCACTGGGAGGGAAGGGGAGAAGGAAAAAAAAGTTCTGGTTGTCTGAATATACACATTCAAGTATGTTTGCAGGGACAATATTTCAAGTTATTAGTCTCAGCAATTTAGATAAGAGCATGTACTTTCCTACAAAAGACAAGGCACAGTGTGTTAATATTAATACCTGACACAGAGTAACCCTGTGTGATAAAGTACATAGATAGCACAACAAGGGGTGAATTAGAAATGCCTTGGAAGATATACGATGCCATTAGTAAAACATGGAGATTTATGTGTGACATTAACATCTCTAAGATAGCAGGAGCAGAATTGTACAGCTAAAGCTGCCTAAATGTGTTTTTTCTTTCCCCCAGATGCAATAACAAAGAGATCTGAGAGAGAGGGTTATCTAATGAGTAAAGTACTGCCTACAATTTGGCAGACCCACCATTCCCTTCAAATTTTCCTCTGTACCCTCTTGCAAATGACTAGGACTCAAATGTTTGAGATCTGTGGCTGATGGCCCTAATGATGGTGGCGTTTTGGGTGTGATTGAACACAAGAGTTGGGTTGCCCTTCCTTGGCATTGAGGCATCTTGCTACCTGCTGGGAATGGCCCTGGAGGAGCAGGACTGGCCAGCAGCAGGCACCAAGCAGAGAGGTCTCCTGGTCTCCACTTCTGAGCTCTGAAATCAGGAAACGGGTGAATTTTAACTCTGGCCAGCTTGTGTGACATATTTCATCTGCCAGGGCTGCAGGGTCAGGGGAGTGAGAGAGTGGCTTCATCCTCTGTGGCTGGGTGTGCCCTTTGCTGCTTTACACTGACAGTTGGTGCTGTTTCTGTCATGCCCAGTTAGGCTCTGCTTTCATTCACGTAGAGCTGGGACAGCAGCGATGAATCCTGGTTCAGCCATGGGGCAGTCCTGTCCTTCCTGCCAAGGGGGAGATTTTATTGTCTTGGGTTCATTATAACACAGAGAGATGGAGCCACAATTATAAAACCCTGGAATAGTTATAAGGGTTATAACCCTTTCATGGCCCTGGAATTTGAAAATGTTCTATTGCCTGTTGGGAGTTTCTTGCTGTACAAAGTGAATTCAGCTAAGCAAGTACTCATTTTTTCGAGAGAGACCGACCTTTTCTTACAGTGCAGGAAGTTCTCACTTGTGGAGAGCCAGCATGAAAATCAGCAGACAGTCTGTATTGTCTTAAAAGCAGAGAAGAAAGAAAAAATGTCATTGTACCTTGAGGATGGAAATTTTAAGGCATAGCTCAGTATGCAAGTTTCTCTTGAGCAGACCATTACTGTGTAGTAAACTGAGGTATAATTATCTATTGAAATTGTGCTTTCCTTCTTTTGTTAGCATTTATACATAAATAAAAGTTCCACTGGTTTTGAGGTAAGGCAGTTCAATATTGACACGTTATTGGTCATTTGGGGAAAGTTGTCTGGTGCTGTGGTGGTTGTGTAACATAATGAAGAGTTTTGTTGGGACCCTTGGCAAATATCCTCAGAAATTTGGGAATCAGAAGTTGAAGATGATCCCACCCTCTCAAGTGTATTATTAGTTTGCTGATTGGAAGAAAAAAAGGTCACTTATAAGTAAGAATAATCTCATGTTCAAATGTGGAGCCCTTTTACATTTGGTGAAGTGTCATTAATAATTAATCACGCAAGGAAACACTTCATCTGAAAGGTCTCCAAGATCTTTACAAAGGTGAGTTTTAATTAGTTTTAATTTACACTTGAAAATGGGAGAGGGAAAACTAGAAACCTGATTCATGACTAGTGGGCTAGTCACCTGACAAGATTTTGGGGTCTTTTCCTGTCAGCTGGAAAACAACACTAACATATCCAGCTTCTGCATACAGAAAGGATACAGAGACATTTACAAATATCAGAGATGCTGACTTTGTACTTTTTGAGGCCTTTTTCATTTTTTTGAGAGAAGTTGACCAGAAACAGCTCCATAGTGCATAACCCTTTATTGTTTAGGGGTTTGTAAGTTCCATTTTATTTTTCATAGTGTAATTTTTTTTAATCTTGTATTTTAAAATTAAACAAAACCTCACTTTTATGATGTGCAAGCATATATATTTTACATTTATTTTCATAACTTCCAATGGAAAGAAGTCCTCCAAGGAGCTGTTGTCAGGTTAATAAAGCTGGAGTCTGAAGCTCCACAGAGCAGGGAAGTCCTTGAGCTTCATTCCATTACATGGATGCTTCTGGATGCTTTACAGAAACAAAGATGTCAGGGTGCAATTTAGCTGCACTTGTTTTTGGTAGCCACACCATGAAGAGCCTAATGGAATGTCTTCAGTGATCTTTGGATCAGATCATGAAAGAGTTTGCCTACGAAACACCACAGAATTTAGATTTAAGAATAGATTTTACTGGAGTCCAGGCTCTTTATATACATATAAAAAGACTTCAAAAATATGGTTGGAATAAGTGTTTGTGATTCCTTTAAAATCAAGAAATGAAGCCATTCTAGTGATTTCTAAGAAAAGTGAGAGCATGTAAGAAACAGATGCTGATTTTTTGGCCATGCTGAAACTGAAGATAAAGCTTCTCTCCTATCCGGTCATGGTCCTCAGATCTGGCAGACTCATGGGTTTTCTGGCTGTTGACTTTTCTTAGCAATAACCTCTGGCAAAAATACACCAGCTTGCTGGATGTCCAGTGCCCTAGGCTAATTAATGTCTGTGAATCCTCTGTGAATGTTTGGTACATAAATGGAGAGCATTTTCATTCCACACCTTGGTAGGCCTGATGCTTTGGATTGATTCCAGTTGAATGCTGTCAATCAGTGCAGCATAAAGTAATTCTAATAGAGAAGTATTTCAGACCTATTTATTTTGACTTGTCACTGTTGGCACGGGGAATAACTCTGCACAGAAATTGGTGAAACTGCTGCATTCTTCTAGAGTAAAATGGACCATTTGAACAAAAAAAACCTCATAAAAATCACCAGAATGAGTGTGCATGCATAATAGAAAACTCCCAACCAGTCTTGTTAAATCCATGTTTTACACTGTCAAACAGTCATGGAATGCATAGCAATAGTCTCGCTATAGGTCAAGGTCCTGTTTGTTCTTTCATATTTCTCCTTAAGTTGGCAAGTGGACACTCTTTCTGTCAAAGAGAAGATGCCAAAGGAAAGGGCAGGGGTTTTTCCAAGTTATTTTTGAAAGGGCTTGATTCTTGGATGCCTGATTAGGATATTTTAGACCTGGCTGTCATTAGCCTGGAAATCAAATGCTGCTGCAGCAGCTTAATACAGGCAGCCAAAATCATTAAAAGCATTCAAAAAAAAATTCATCTAAAGATACAATTTTGTTTAGCTGCACAAAACAGCAAGGCACTGATTGTAAGCTTAGCAGGGGATTCATGCATTCTTACATCAGTTTTAAACCAAAATCAAGTGTCTCCTTTAAAGAGCAAAAGATGGGGTCTGCTGTTCTCTCCTCTCTGTTCTCATGCACATTCACACAAGTTTCTGTAGCAGACGTTTGTTTCTGTGCTTGGGGCTCCTTCTCTTATGTATACATAAAATTGAATTCTGAGCTGAATTCTGTGGGAGCCTGAGCTGCAGGATCCAAGTTGGGCTGTGTGCTTTCCCTGTCTCCCAGAGGTGAGGGAGGAGTAGCTCCACTGGGTGGAAGCACCTTCTTGGGTGTGAATTTCCTCAGCACTGACATGCCCCTGAAGGGAGAGGCTGCTGTGAGCTCAGGTCTGCCTGATGCCTGGCACATGGATCACTGGGTGACCTATGGGGGACATCCTTGTGTTCAAAGGAGGAGACTTCCAACAGCTCATCTGCTTCTTCTATTTTATCCTGTTCCTCAAATGTCAGCCTGGGGTTATCCATGCCTTGCTCCAGATTGGACAGCACAGTTCTGTCCCGCGTTTTCCAAGGTGATTCTTCAAATACACTGTTCCAAAGACTTGTTTTAAACTTCGTTTTCCTGCAATGTTTTGCTTTCTTTATCTGCTAATGGCATAATAACTGTGAAACTGAACAGCTCTAATCAGAATTATTTCTTGGGCAACTATGAAAGCAGCAGTTTGAGATATTATATCAAACTCTCTTTTAGTCCCAAAGCAAGTGTTGTTACAGTGAATATCTTGGAGTTTGTAACATTTCCCGTACAGAGATTGCCTGTTTATATGGTATTGGACTCCAACAGATCATCTCTCCCAGACTCAGGTTATCTACCTGCAGAAGAGAGATGATGATTCTGAATTACTTTCAACCCTGTGTTAGCTGCAAGGTGTCAAGTGGCTATCTTGGTGTTTGTTTTTAAAGAAATCTTTAAAAGATACCTTCTTTCTGTAATGTAAAATGGCTTTATGATCAAGCTGCCAGGCAGTGCTTGTTCTGCGTCTATCTCAAAGTTCTTTACAGAGGAGTTTGGCTTCATTTTCCCTTTTGCCACTCTGACAAAATGAAGCACAAAAAAAGAAAAATGATTCCTGTGACAGCACCAAATTGGAGGTGATGCCAGCCAAGTGCTTTGTCCATGGTGTCATGCTGTGTTTTGAAGGGCACTGATCTCCCAGTCCAAATAACATCAAACATGTTCCCAAACCATTGAAATATTAATTCCTCAAGGAGATAGATGGGATATGAAAACAGGAAATATGCTTTTTACAACAGCTGACAGTATCATAGAGCTGTAGCAAATGACAAATCCTTTGAAAAATCCTGCAAAGGGTAGAATTAGGTTAATTTCTTGAGAGATTCAAGAAACAGCATAACTTGTGTCTGTCACCTGACATTTTAGCATGCACAGGTGAGCCAGATAACTATGTTGTTTTAACCCATACTCAACATTCCTAACTGTAAATCTGCTCAAAGGGCCTCATATCGATATCTTGTGTGGTACTATCATTAAATCTTTTTTTGCTACTGCCTGGAATTTCATTATGAACAATCACTGATGTAATACTAAACCTATGGAATCTTAAACACATCTCAGAATCCATGGAATAAAGTGGACTCCTAGCAAATCAAAAAGATGCAGTATTGTTTGTTGGTGCTGTGTTTTTTTTTTTCAAGTGGCTCATTCCAACATTTTCCCAAATGTATTTCAACTAAAATATCTCAAAAGAAACTTTCTTCAGTTTTAGTGTTGGGGTTAGTGTTTTGTTGATTAATGTTGTTTCTGTTTTCTTCTCTCCCATGTTTCTGACACACAGTTGTTTGGTTGTTTGCTGCCTTATCTTGGGTTTTATCTCCAAATGTGTGGCTCTGACAGCTCTGTGACTGTGTTGTGCCTTCATATTGCCACACAGCCTTCAGACCCATCCAACTCTCAGCCTGTCACAAAGCTGTGCTGGGTCCACGCTGTCAACACAGCATTTGTCAAAATTCAGTATTTGAGGTTCAGTACATTTCCCACCTATAGAACTCCAATTGTTCTCCCGATGCCTGTCAGACAACCTTCATTTCAAAATATTTTTTAAAGGGTCAATTTCAGCCTCATAGCAAAGCCTCAGTCCAGGCAAAATGTTGTTTGGCTTGTGTTTTATTCCTTGCATCCATACACATTGAAACTGAAGAGAACTAAGTTAAAAAAATGAGTGGTGAAGTAAAAATTATGTGGTTTATAACACAGGCTACCAATAGTTTCAAGGGAGCACTCAGGAGGTCTGGTGGGGTGTACCAAAGCTGGAGTTAATAACCTCAGGGACTAGAGTGTAGGTGAGTGCTCAGCATGCTGTGACCGGCTACCAGAGATCCTTCAGAGCAGATGATGCTTTAAATTCTACTTTTCTTTGTGACAAACTTGTCAAAAGAGTTTTGAAGGTCTAAGGAAAAAAGCAAAAAAACAAGGCCTCTGTCCCACAAACCCCTGTCTCTTCAGAGTTTTCTGAGCTATAAATTCACTGCTGATATTGGCTGAGGAAATGGCTGTCTGCCCAATATAGTTGTCCCACAAAAATGTACAGAATCTCTTTCAGTCTCCTATAAAGAAAAACATGGAGCAAAAATATTGGGGGGGAAAAAAATAAGTAAAACAGGATATGACCTTCTTTGGAGTACATATATGGAGGTATTAAAGGATCCTCAAAAAGTCTTTCTGTTTTTTTTCTAAAATGCCAATGTTTATGTTGATGATTGATTAGAGGCAGAAGGATAGACAGGTGCGTGGTGCAAGTACTAACCAAAAATGTCTAAACCAATGTTTTAAAAGAGGGTTCTGTCTGCACATGCAGCATTCACATGTATGCTGTGTTTTTGGATGCTGTCAAGGAAATAACATAACCTGCCTTGTTATGTTGTTTAAACAACATAACCTTTTCCTTGTTGCCTAATGGAATATCATATGTTGGGTTGTCATGAAATTATTGTTAACACAAATTGTCAGAAAATCAGCTTCGTGTTTGGGTCATGAAAGGGACTAAAGCTGTACTTTGAGCAAGGCTTGCGCCTAACTGTAGTGAAAAGTACTGTGCAGTAGTGAAAACTACTGTGCAAAAACAATTGCTGCCCTGGGTCAAGGAACAGACAAAACTGCTTTAGGTCTTTTTAAAGTGCTGTTAGAGGAGAAACTCGGGGACTTAGTCTTGTAGGTAAAATGAAAGCATAAAATAAGTTATCTTGCTAAAACACCCAGAATTTTTTTTTTTTAAACTATGTCCCATGAAAAATGACACTTTAAGGGAGACTTCCAAGAGCACATGAGAAGTCTATAAGCTGTGACCTGTGACTCCTTTCTGTCACATTTCAGTCCTCAGCCTAGTCAGCTGGAAGAGTTGGGAATTTGAATCTGAGGATGACCCTATAGAGAATTTCAAATGTGCTTCTGTATATGTCTGGGTTGATTGCTGTAAGGACACCAAAGAGGTGCTGCTTTCTGTCGTGAGTGGTGGCCTTCATGTAGTCTCTACAGGTGATTGTAAATGGAAGATATTTCTGGCTGCACTGAAAGAGATTTTCTTTTGCCATTTGCCTCCTTTAAAATGTCTGCAGCCCAGATCTACTTGTGTTGTAATGTCTTCTGATCCTAGGGGCTGAATAAAACCAGGCCAAGTAATTCCTGGGAGCTTCTGCAACCAGAATTGCTAGGAAGCGGGGGAATTCAGCACATCTCATGCTTTCCTCTGAATCAGTGCCATACTTGATATGGTGTCAGTGGGTGTTTTGGCTGCTTTTCATGCCTCCTGCTTTACTAGCCCTGAGCCAGGGCTCAAAAGATGTTCAGAAATGCAGCTTTGGTTTCTGTAGGTTTTTAAATGTTTGTGCCATAATGGGAGAGTTGTCCTCAGCACTTTGGTCAAACAAAACTTCACAAGCTTTGCCATTTGCAGGGTGTTGCAATGAAAGAAGGCACTTTGTTTCTTTGTTTAGGTTATGGAAAGGAGGATCAAACTTTTTCCAGTAGATTTGAAATAGGTAGCCCTCAGTGCTCTTGGTTTTTCTTGCTAATGCAGGCTTTACCATCTAAGTGTTCCCATACTTAATCCCATGGGCCGTGAGGATTGCCCTCTCTGAGAAGCATTTCTGGAAATGATCGTTTCCCCTTGCTACAGAGAACAGAATTTCACATTGGAAAAGAACAGTGGAAAACCATAATTTAGTTTGCTTATAAAATGTTCAATGGTCTACAGCTCTGTTTAGAAGTAGCTATCTCTAGTTATAACGTTATGAAAGAAAGACACTACTGACCCCTTGAAGAGGAAGTTTTTATTTCCACATTTGTTTGAATTTGGTACTCAAACCTCAGTTTCTCCCACCAGTATGTAAGTAAATATGGGATGAGATGATCTATAGGAGGTTGAAGAAAAAATGAGGTGAATAATAAGGTAAATTAACCTGTGTTGCACTTAGTGCTCCTTTTAAGAACGAAGTGCAAGATAATTGTCTCATCTTTCCTTTGTGTGTGTCACCCAGATTTCTTGAGTATGAACCAAATAAATTAATTTTATAGAAGCTTTTTAGTTATAGGTACCCTTTGGTATTTTGCAGGCTATATGGTATGAAACATCATAAAAGCATATCAGCAAGTGGATTAAAAAATTCCTCTAGCTCAGTGTTGTCAGCATTTGCTCATTCATGGTATTTCACTTGATAGATCATAGAATCATAGAGTGGTGTGAGTTGGAAAAGGTCTGAAGTAAATTTGCGAGTTTTGTTTCAATAAGGAATTCTTGAAGATATTTGGCAAAATGGAATTACTTTTCTAAAAGTTTTTTTTTTTAGTACTGTGCTTAGGACTACAGAGTAAAAACAGCCCAGGAAAGAAAAACATGTCCTTGGTCAGGAATGTATGTTGTGTGTGTTTTGGCTCTGCCTCAAAAAATGTGAGCCTAGCTTAGAGAAGGTGAGTAATCTTGTTTGGTTGATGAGGAGAACACTTAAGTACCCTGTGAATGAGAGTGCTCAGGAACGACTTGGTGTTAAGGTATCACAGGAAACAAGGCTAAGTGAAAGCCCTAGAAAGAAAACAAGATGTTCTTCTGATTAACACTGATGTCCACCTTCAGGGCTTTATCTGCAAAACATCTCAGCAGTCAGGAAGTTGCACCACTTAAAGGTGTTTCCCTGTACTGTGTTGTACCTTTGAATTTATATTTTCTTCTTAGGATGTAAATGATGGGGTGTTTTTTTTCCTCACACCTACAGTAAATTAAGCAGAGCTTCTGCTTGAAAGACCTGGATCACTTCATGTAGCTACATGAATCCTGAAGGGCATGTCAGTCCTTGGATTTTATTAGTGATTGGAGTAGTTTGGCATTTTATTGGTGGAAGGATAGATCTGGATTTTCTCTGGGTTAGAACGTGCAACTGCAATTGACTTTAATGGGAGTTTTATTAAGGCTGAGATAGTCCTGTAACCTGGATTTATGCATTGCACAAAGAGAACCTGCATTCCTTTCACCAGGTCTGCTGGATTTGGGAAAACCTGCATTCTTCAGTATTTACTGTGATCCAGCCTTGGGAGGGTTCAGAATGGAGTTTCCTGGAGGAACTGCCATCTTAGCTGGTCACAGCTGTGATTTTCAGCCTTGGCAGCTCTTGGGGCAAAAAAGGTGTTTGTTGTTTTTGTAAAACAACAGGGTACCAGTTGTGTTTGGCCATGGTGGAGCATAGTGCTGCATGTGTGGAGGAGACTTTGACTCCCGCTTCATTTCATCACACATTACCTTCAAAAACCCCCTTTGGCAGGCAGTATAAAATTGAAACAAACACCTCAAAATTCTGTAAGATAAGCAAGTCCTGCCCCCGACACTGCTGCTTATGGTTTTAGGAGAAATCCTGTAAAACTGCACTGCCACTTGCAAAAGCATGATGTATTTTTTCAGGGTTTAGTCAAATCTCTTGCTTAAGACAGTGAGTCTAATGAATACTCTTAAGCCCACCTGCTGATTGTGTCGATTAGGTGGGAAGGTAAACTCATTTGTCTAATTAAATGCTGATTGTGAAGCAAGCTTATTTTTGGTCTCTGTCTTTGCCTGGTTTAACAGATAAAAGAAAATTTCTCTGCACCTTGTAATTCCAGCCTTTTGCCTTCTGAATATATGAACATTTGAAAGTTTTGTCTTTTTTACTGCCTCTGTACATGGAAGTGGATGGGAGCCACCAGAGCCTCTGAGCAGCTTTCCCAGCTGGCTGAGGTTACTCCAAATTTGAGATCTGAGTCTATTCTTCCAAGAACTCCCTCCAGTTCTCCCCCTGAGGCATAGCTCAAAGGCAATTTTTTCTCACCACATGCTAAGTTATCATTTATCCCATGTTGCTTGAAGGTGGCTGTTCTACCACTGTTGCAGTCGAAGGACATGTACAGGCAGACAAACAGCCTGTCACTGAAACCCATGTAAATGCAATCCAGCAGCTATGCACACACAAATAGCCACAAGTTTTTGCATCTTTGACTGGAGGCAGCCAGCAATCAAGAAACTGTGCTGGTCTACAGCCAAAAGAAATAGGGGAATTCCCTCAGGTTGTTGTGTTGTTTTTTTTTTTGTGTTTTTTTTTTTTTTTTTTTTTTTTTTTTTTTCTCTGAAGTGATTAATGAGGGCATAATCAGGTTTGGCTCCATATTAATCGGTGCAGTTTGGATATTAAAATTGCCAGTTCTGTTGCTGATGCTTCCTAAGATGTTTTCAGGATTGCATTACTCTGTGGTTGGGCTACAGCCATGGCAGCAGGAGCAGGTGAATGCAGCAGTTTTCCTTGCAAGTGGAAGCCCCTCTTTTCCCCTAATGGGAGTTCAGATGCACAGAGTGGTCTGTCTTGTCTTGTTTGGGAGTTTCTTTCTCTCAGAGGAGTCACTGGAAGAAGAAAAAGAGGCAGCAAATCAGTTTAGTCTGTGATGCAATTGTATCTAGCAACTGCAGCAAGGATCAAGATCTGTTTTGCTTTCTAGACCATCCTAGCTGTAAAGGTTTTTTCTGCCTTTGGTGCCCTCTTCAACCCCCCACGTAAACACTTCTGTCTTTCCAGTGCCTGTGATAACCATTGGCTTACTCAAAGAATCCCTTGGGAGCTGAAGAGGCAGCATCTTCCAGGCTCAGGGGCATCATATCTGGTGAGGTGTATGCTATTTATGCCTTTTTGTTTTTTTCCTGGAGCTATATTTTGTTCAGTTGAGACAATTTCTATCATGAGATGCACTTCAGTGTTAGCCTAGTTTCCTTTGAAACCCAAAGTCTGGTAAGGGAAAAGGTTGTTTTGGGTTAGTGATTAGCCTGATTTGCAGGACAATTTGGGGTAGTCCTTGGTCAAACTGACTGCCAGAAATTACTTGTATATTTGTGAATATTCCACCCCATTTCTTCCCTTTTTTTAGTGTTTTTCATGCTAAGGATTATAGGTAAGTATGTGCATAGTAATTTAACTCTCTAAAACATTGAGAAATTTTTCCATATTGTGGCTCCATATTAATCTCCTGGTTCCTGGAAATTACCTGAATGGGAAGGAGGTGATTTTCCCTTGGGAAGGTCGAACTCTTGTGTCTTTGTCATTAACCCTGCATGTGTTCATCTTTGCACACACAGGGTACAGACTGAGGTTATGAGGTCAGCCCAACAGCCACACTAGGCTTTCTCTTGGTGAAAGGTTATGAATATGGAGACCATTATGTGTCATTAAGATAATAATGTTGCTGAATATGTCAGCAAAGTCAATGACTTTCTGTTCCCCAGGTGTTCTGGTTTTACTTTGATAGGGACATGTAACAAAAATTCTGCTTGCCAGGTGGGCGAAAATTTGCCTTTCAAAAGATTGTTGCTTCAGCACTTGATAGGAGTCCTGCTAAGCAATGATGGTAATAATAATAAATGCTCCCAGGCTGCCCTTGTTTTATAATTGCTGTTTAGCCCAAATTGCTCTGAGTGAGGACACTCCATCATTCTGGCTACACAGGTGGTTATGATGTCATGTGCAGCAAATTCACTGATCCAAAAGGATGGAACATTTACATAAAATTGTAACACAATGCAGAGTTTCAGTAGTGGAAACTAAGGAAAACAAGAAGGATTCAAAATTTAAGTGAAGCAGCCAACCTTGGTGAGGAAAGGGCTTGCCTTGAAGGGTTTCTCTGCTTGTTGAGCACCACTCTGGAGTGACTGTCACTACCAGGGGCTGTTGTTTGCATGATCTGATCTTGACTTGTCCTGTAAGGGCAAGGTTTGTAAGCATCCCAAGGAATTATGGCCGCACCCATGGTAGAGCTGACAGCTCTTGTGTCTGCACACACTTCTAGAGAGTTTCTGCCTCTGAGTTCTCCTTCCTCAGTACCTTTTTTCTCATTTCTCATGTTCACAGGCAGGCTCAAGTGGCCAAGCAGAGCAAAGTCCTGAGCACAGAGTTCATGTGGTCAGCTGTACCCTGCCTGCTCTTCTGGTCCCTGGCTATCACAGATTGTGTCAAGATATGGGGAAAAGAAGAGGCAGTGTGAGCTGGGCTGAAGCCAGGAGGATAGAAACCTAAAAGTGAATTTGTTGGGCAATAGTGGTTCCCAAACACATTTTTTTTATTTGCACATGGATCTATAAAGGCTCCAGTTTCAGTCCTTGGGAATAATTAAACCTTAAGCAGTGATAAACAGTGCAATATTCAATTAGTGAGCTGCCCCGACAAAGGCATGTCAAAGTAAATTGGGGTTTTTTTGAGGCTGCTAACTGTGCTGACAGAGTGTTGGTTAATTCTTGAAGGATAATGTTTTGGGCAAATTCCCAGCCTCCAAATGCCTGCAGGCAGACTTGCCCATATTTGTGGTATATTTGAGGTCTAGTGTTCCTCCTTTGGGCCATATATTTTAAGAGGGAATTTTAATGGAAGAAAACATTGCTGCAGAGCAACAGCCTTCTCTGAAACACTTTCCAAAAAAAATGTTAAGGCCAAAGGTCTTGTTTTTTCAGGGCAAAAGATGTGAATCCTCTAATATTTACTCAGTTATAAATAGTGATGGGCAAGGGTCTAAGGATGGATTCCTGGAAGATTGTATCAGGGATAGTTATTCCCCAAACTGAGCAAAGGCAGTGGTTGTCTTTTAATTGTTCCATCTTCTTTGGCACAGAGAACACCATTATTAAACAGATAGCAAATAATTATAATAAATTTGAGGTTTTCACTCCTCTTATTTCTCTGCAGTCCCAACAGGAACTAAAATTGATCTTCTTTCCAATAGGAGATGGCTGTTTAGTGCTGGGGGGAATGTTCATACTAAATGTTTTGCTTCTCCAGCCGTGGCATCAGTGAGGTGGCAGGAGAAAGTGCAACCCCATGGGGAAGGAACTTACCTGGGGTGCAAGAGGTGCTGCTCTTGACCAGCTGGGCTTGGACAGGGAACTGCATTTGAGTTATACACTCCTCTCTTCCCCCACCTGTAAATAGGAGGGAAGATTTTAACTTTCCTCAAAGAGAAGCTGTTTGAAAATGTTGTTACTTTCCACTGAAAGCTAAATCTGCTTGGTGTCATTGCTAATAAATAGGTGAGTGTTGTCTAACTCCATTAACAGGTTAGTTTGCCTTCCACAGTGAAATTCAGTCTCTCACAGTGTAGGTGTTGTAAAGTTCAGCATGCAATTTATGCATCACCAAAGAGTTAACATGAAGCCCAAACGAGACACAAGCCTTGCTAAGGAGCCTGAAGGCCAGAGCCTCCAGAAGTGCTGTGACACTTCCAAACAGAAGCACAGCATCTGAGGTGTCTTTAGACTCATGAGTCTGCTGGACCACTGGACAGTCCTGGTATATGTCAGGCACCTGCATCATCCATATGCATCCCCAGGAAAATAGTGCCTAGCTGGGAAATTCTAAAAAATAAGGAAATGTACAGCATTATTTTTTGGAAAAGGAATGCAGTTTCTCATTTGGTTTCTAATTTTCTGTATCAAGAGTAAATGTACAGTAACTGAACTGACTGGAACATTTTTGGTAGTAAATACTAAATAATAAATGTTTGGAAGTAGCTGTGAGCTCAAATTCAAAGAAAAAGTATTATTCAGACACTGATGTGCTTTTGTGTAGGTGTGTTTTGTTGCTAGTACGTACCAGAGAAGAAAAAGTAAAACTGACTTCTAATAGCTATGAGGTGTCATTCCAAAATCTTGCAGTTGAGCATTTATTTCGAGTGATGTAAGACAGGTATTTAACTCTGCAAAAAGTTGTAGCTGGACACTGTAGGATACTTGAAACTTTTTGAGAACCGAAGCGATTTCCCGCTGTAACCGGTTGTATGCTATCTGTACCCCAAAAAATTAAAATTAATTCCCAGTATTCAAAAAAAAAAAAAAAAAATCCAGGGATTAAATGACAGAATTTCTGCTATTTTTGGTGGCTGTTGGTACTATCATATATGCTAAAGCATTCCAACCAAAGGCATGTGGCTGCAATGGAATTTGATGTACAATCAGTTTTAGGGAACAGCCTGTGCCTTGTTAATATAATCCATAAAAGGATTTCAAACTTCCTGAAACCAGTCCCTTCTGTTTCCAAGTCTGCATATGATCTCATAGGAAATGATCTGGGAGAGGCCAGCTAGCCCTTTTGCATAATCAAGGTAGCATTGTTCTTTTAATGCCAAAAGTGAGTTGTTTCACTGATATAAACTCAATAATCCCCCTCTCTTCTGTCAACAAATCTCTATTACCAGGCTTTGCAATGATTTTGGTGGCCTTACAAAAGAGAGTAAGTGGGAAGACTGAAGTGTGATTTGAAGACTGACCTCAATAATGTCCTTCATTTACTTTGTCATCCTTTGTCTTAGCTATTTCAAAAACCCTAAACCACTTGCTGCCCAGTGAAATTTGGAAGACTGAAATGCAAATACATAACACAAGTGGGCAAGGTTTATTTTGCAGAGGGCTTAGAGGCAGATAAGCAGCCTGCACCTTGCCAAGTTTCATAAAGGGCAGTAGTAGCAAAAGAGAGAGGAAGATATCTGCCCTTTAGGTTTGCTATTGTAAAACCTCTCATGTGTACATTAGCAGTAGAAAAAGTGAAGAAAGTGAAAGAAAAAGAAGTCTTGTATTGGAGCCCTTGAAAACCTTGCTCTTTACACAAACCCAGAGTGCCTCATGCACTTCACGTTCTTTTATATCCTCGGGATACCCAGGATTTCCTCAATATATTTAGCCCAAGAAGGGAAACACTCCAATGAGCTGCTGTCCCTGAAATCCTTGTAGGGCAGCAAGCCTGAACCTTCCCTGGCAGGGCAGGGAGAACAAAAGGCTCTGGGCTCTGTGACTGCACAAGTACAATTATGGTCTAGTTCTTGCCAGTAGGCTGAACTGACTGCCTAACTGGCTGGAGTTAGAGTGAGCCTAAGCAGAGGGCTCTGTGGCACTCTGCTCGCTGCAGAGCTGTTAAATTTGGCACTCTGCTCTGGGCTCCAGTCAAACATTTTCTTAACCATATTAGGATACGTGGAAATTGGCCAGCCAGCAGCAGGCCTTCGATGGACTTACTGCTTGTGTTCATATTTTATAGTGTAGGCAGCCACTGCTTTTCTTTAAAACTAGCAGGTTTGATAGAGTACCACAAATAGAACCCTTGAAAAATTGTCATTGAAGTACAGAAGGGAAAAGAAGAGCATTTCCCAAGACAAAAGACATTGTTATAACAAGGTTTGCTGTTCCCCTGTGCTTTCCATCTGTAGGTATTGATCATCCTGTAAATCGGATCCCAGTAGTTATGTATTGGGCTGTTATTCAGGTGAAAGAACAGTGAAGTGAGCCTGGCTGGCTATGGCATGAACATTCCCATTCCCTTTGCTGGCATATCCAAGGCTGGGGAAGGCAGAACAGTGCATTGGTGACTCTCAAGGTTTGCTTGAGTTCAGTGTATGGAGCCAAACTCCCTGGGGGTAGTGCAAGAGCAATGGGCCTGACCTATCTGTGTAAGAGGTAAGAATGTCTGAAACTTCCCCAACAAGGGATAGAATATTCCAATGGAGAAATTCCAAAACAGAAAGTCTTCAGGATTTAACTGACAACTTTTAGGTTCTTAAGGGCTGGGAATTTGGCAAGCAGAAGTGTTGGTTAAGCGTATTATCAGGTCCACCCTATACTCCAGTAGATTTTGCTATTAAAATTACTTTTTTTGATCAGTAAATATTTTCACAATTTTTAATTTACTACTGCTCCCTGTAGCTGCAAACTTTTCTTTCACTGAAATGATTCTCTGTCCTTCCTAATATTGTTCAAACACTTGCAGACAGTTGTCACATCCCCTACTTAAAACTTATTTGATGCATCCATAGCTTTTTTACTCTCTTTGTAAGTCAGTTCTTCTCTGCTTGCTTAACATTTTTATGGCTCTCTTTTGATCGTCCCCTGGGTTGTTATTGTCACTGAGGAAATGAGTTCTCCAGAGCTGAATGAATTATTCCAGGTGTGATCACCACAGAGCTGTGTTAGGGATATAACCTTTCTGCCTTGTGTATTTCATTTAGTGTTGCATGGACCCTTTCTGCTACCACATCAAGCATTATTTGATGCCTACTACAAAAAAAAACAGGCCACGTTTAAGCTTTTCCATTACAAATTTTGATAACCTTTCTCAAAGATGCAAAAATGGCTGAATCCATGCCTGTGGTTTGTAGCTCAAGGCTGCCAGGAGGGCTGGAATCATCACATCAGTTCTGACCTTTCACCTTTTTTGCTGATGGTCTCTATGATCTCATGCAGGTCTTTTGACTACTTGACCCTCGTGTCTGTGCTAGTGGATAGTAACACTGTAGTAGCTGCATTTGGTGAGGCTGTGAGGGTTGGTTCAAATTTGTGCATGATCTGGAAAATATAAAGAAGTGGCAATGTAAAATATTTGGGCAAATGGCTGCAAAAACCACATTACATGACCTGTAAGCTTATGCTGTCCAGGCTTGTGGAAACTGAGGAGGGCCATCAATAAAAATCCTGTTTCTGTAGAATGATTTATTTGCTAGAAGAAGAGGGGAACTAAATCAAATGAAAATGATGAACTTTATATTGAGTGTAACCTCTGCAAAGTTCACAAGAGACCCACTGAAAATATGGTTTTAACATGTCCAAGTTTCCTTTGTTGTTTTACCCAGCTGTTAATTTTTAGTTTGTGAGACCAGCACAAGCAAGGATACATTTGTTTGACAGTCTTGGAAGAGGAAGCAAGCTTGTCTTTTATTTAGGCATGTTTATATCAGCACAAAATGAATGCAATATCATAAAATTGTAGCAGAGCTAGGAGTGGGGCATGGAGAAAATAAAATATTTTTACATATATTCTGAACTCATGTAAATTAAGGCACATCACAAATGATTCTTCTGAATCTAGGTTGGTAAATCCCCTCACTGGCACAGCATATGGATTTACCAGGTTAAAAAACCCTGAACTTGCATTCAGTTAATGTTAATTAGTGAGGACCAGGTCTTCATTAGTGATATATACCTGGTGAGGGGGTCTGAGTATTGTAACATAGCTGAAATCCAGGCTCACTCATGGGCAGTCTTCTTAACCAGGCCCAGTCCTACCTCTGTGAGCTGAGAAATTTGCAGTGATGGTCCCTGAGCTTTACAAAGCCATGCACTACTGACAATTTTAGTAGGCTAAGTTTATCTTTGGAAGTGAATACTCTGAAGTGGCTGAGGATAAGCAGTAGGAAAAAAAAATTTTCTTAGTGGTAGTTCAATTTTCCACTGCACTGTAGAATTTGGTGTTTGGAAGGTTACAAAACTCACTTGTGTGAAAGTTACTGCCCAGGTGAAGTCCTCTCTGAAGCCATGGATGAGGACTGCAAGGTTCATGAAATATTTAAAAGTTGTAAGGAGGGTGTACAAAGGTGCATGAGCTTTTGGGGTAGGAGGGAAGGGATTTTGCATTACCTTTTCATGCCCATGTTACACTAAAACAAAAGAAATAGAAATGCAGCCTCAATATTGAATCCACTTCAGGGAAATGAAGAAGGAAACATTTCTGTAGGTTTCCATTTTAGATCCATTAAGGACTGCTGTAGGGCTGTAGTTCAATTCAGGAAGATTTTCTATGGAATTTTGGCATTAGGTGGACTTCCCAAGAGCAGCTACTGTCCAGAAGATATTCCAACTAAAATCTTCTGAGAGTAGTTTGAAATGTTGGCACTATTTCATCTGAGGTCTGATCCAGCTTGAGCTAGGAGAGGAACAGAGGAGGCTCTGATTTGGATCTAAATGGCTCCTCTCTACGCTGTCCAACTTGCACATAAAATGTTCAAACAGAAGAACACCCCAACCAAGCAACACCCCAAAATGACCCCTTATAAAGAATATGAAAGAAGAAGGTTGTACAGAGCTTGTATTTGACGAGACCAAGACACATTTTGAACCACAGGCAGGAGCAGAGGACAGCATCTCCTCAGCAGTGAGAGGGGAAACTGTGGCAGGGGAAGGTGGCGCAGAAACAAAGGTGACCCCCACTGCACTTGTGGGAAGGACAGCCTGGTTTGGACGGCTTTGAGCAGCCTTAGCAGAAATTCTTTCTGCCACAGATAATTCACTTATTACTGAATTACTTAGCATCTGCATGTGGGCCTTTCCCCGATTTAATCCTGAACTACCAGGACTGGGTTGAGCTCTGTGGGCAGATACAGGAATATTCAGCAAGATGCTTCATTTTTTTTTGTACCTCAGTTTCCCCGTTTGGAACAAGCCGACCTGAGAGAACCAGATTAGATTCTGTTCTGTGCCTGGTTATGCCAGAGGTGTATTTGGATGTCAGCAACACGTACAACTGATCAATGTTTAATTGAATGCAATTCCTGCCCAAGGGAGTGCTTCCAACTTACCCAAAAATAGGCCTGTGCAGAGAGGGAGCAGAAATGTGGACTGCCTTGTCTAAAGCTTTTAGATTCTCTTTAGGAGAGGGCTGGGTTTGGAGCCTGGTCTCCAGAAAAGGCTTCCAGTAGCTGTCTTGCTAAATCCTACTGTGGTCTAAATATTAATGGCATTGCTATGGGCAGAAGAGTTTTGATTTGAGCTAAGGAGGTCTCAGACCCTTGTGGATGGTGGCTTTGAAGGCCAGGGGACTTTGCTGAAGGGTTCACCTCTATGACTCTGAATGTGGCTGTGACAGCAGGAAGGATGGTGTGGCTGGGCTCACAGAGAACCCAAACTCAGAGAATCCAAGCACAAGTCTGGATGAGCTGGCTATAGCTTGGACCCAAACTTCAAAGCCTTCAGTGAAATTCTAAATAACCCAATAGGAGATTTTTGGGTTTCATTTGTTTTCTTAGGCGTGAGTCAGCAGCATGAAGCTGAGATCTGGCTGTGTTCTAGATCTTGCCTCCTATTTTATGTGCCTAAAAGGCAGCTATTTTGAAGCACTGCTAAATTATTGTCCACCTTTGATGTCCTTGGGACAGAATAATGGAGTTGCTCTGGATGTCTTTTTTTTTTCTATATGCCTGTGGCATGTAGCAGAGTGAGCTCAAGAGTTACTACTACATTTACTTGTGTTTTGAGGAGAAAAGTGTCCTTATTGCTATTTTTCCTCCCTGACCCCCCATTCCCTAGCCTTTCTATTTCATAATTATAATCACCTCTCCAAGAATTTGATTGAGTAGCTTGGATATAAAAAAAGATTGTTTTATGACTCTTAATAATGTGTAGATGTGCACATGAAGTTAGAAGTGCATCTCATGCTCCAGATGGTAAGCTGAATGCTAAGGGATACAGCAAAATAACGTCTCCTGTTTTATCCTGCTTTTAATTGCATGATTTGATAGGTAAATTGTGGATTTGTTTCATCTCCTTACAAATATCTTACAGCCACTTTTGGAGATGGAATGCTGATGCTGGTAGAGTGGCAGCTGTAGCTGATACCAACTCGTGTTATGCTTGTGATCCAAACAAGAGTAACAAATCAGAGCTCTATAATAATAGGAAAAGGAATTTCATAAAGAAATTAAATGGGTGGGGAAATTCAAGTGAAAACATCAGTGGTTAAGGGGAGAGTTTCAAGGCCAGGAAACAGGTACTCAGTGAAAGTCAAAGCTGGTATCTGTATATTGTATTTCTTTAAATGTTCAGATTCAGATTATTTTACTTTAAGGAAAAGGAATTGAATTAATGGACTTTAAAACTGTATGCTTGACAAAAAAAAAAAATCTGCATCTTGAGTTCATTACTCTTGGACAGCCATCCCAATCTGGCTTCAGATCGGGGTTTTGTATGGTGGGTCGATTGTTATCTATGTTTAACAATGTCCATAGTCAAAGTGTCTTGGGTTCTGCTTTTGCTACATCTGTCCTCGATTTTTGATACCTTCTGGCTCTGAGGATTTGCTGTCTTGCCAGCTGTGAATCCTTAGGAACCTTTGTCTGCAAGTGTCTTTGTGGAGAAGGTAATGACCATGCACTACTTCCTCCGTGCTGGGGTCTTGTGAGGAGCTGCAGCTTCCTGCTGCTCTTGTTGGACACACATGAGTAACACTTAGGCTGAAACTGGCAGGTAGCATTAAAAAATATATATTAAATAATATAGAAGATTGATGGGGGGAAAAAATGTTGGTGTCTAATCCAGTTCATTCTATTGGCCCAAAGCAGAGTTTAGTATTTAACGTGATTTTTGAGTGGTGTATTTTATTCTGGAGGTGTCCCATGCAGAGCTTTGCAGTTTGCCTCTCTTGACCTGTTACAGTGCTTAATTATCCTTCCCTTTATACAGTTTTCCCAAGGGTCTTAATTGGTAGGGAAATTGCTGGTGTCAAGGGACAAAATCAGTCTCTGTTGCTCCACTTTAAGCACATGACATCTTCTCCTGCCCTCAGGGGATGTGAAGGGTTTATCATTCTCTAATAGAAGTGCGAAAATTACTGGCTTTTAGGCTTGGCAAGCCTGACCCTTCCAAATTCTCCATGGACACCATGCTTCCTAGAGCTCTGGGAACTTTGCTTGCTCTCTTCCAATAGTTCCCCTATTTCCTGCAGCAGTGTGTACCTGTGGATATATTCAGGTTTCCAGCCAGGAACTGACCAGTACCCAAGAGGGAAGGAGTGCTGTTTGCAGCTGCTGTGTTTCCAAACATATGACATGAGTGTGATTTGCCACCAGCCCTGGGTTATAGGTTTTTGACTCCTTTTTTTAATATCTGTCAATTACTACTTCAGTAAAACATTACCTAGTGTTTGTGAAAGCAATTACCAAGCCACTACCATATTTTTGGAGAGATTTAACCCACAAATTGAGAATGCTCAAAGCTGAAAATGGCCTAATTTTGCATGTTCTGGCTACTTGTTCCTTCACTTGTAATTCTTAACTTTCATGGGTTTTTTTTAAGCTATTAATAGCAAAATTTGTGTTAATGAATATTGTCAGTGATCTCTCTGGTTGATGGCTTGGGCTGCCTGACATATTCAGCCACATTCTGGCTTCATGGGATAGGTCAGGCTGAAAAACAAAATACACTGAAATAGGGAGGCAAGCCCTAGAGCAATGAGGGGAATGAGAATGCATGCATGAAATGCTTCAGTGAGGTTCTTGCAATAGAGAAACACATTGGGAGGGCAGGATGTGTCTGGAGCCAAGTTTCTTCAACACCTATGGGCGTGCTTCACATTAATTTTTAGTATCTGCTTTTAGAAATCTTGAGAAAGAAGAGGTAACGCCATGACAGAAGAAGAAAAACATATTTTGTTGAAAGTAGAGTGAGTCCTGTGGAAGATATCATGTTATTAAAATGGAAGCCACCTCCAAGAGGGACAGCTTAAAGCAAGGTGCTTGCTCCTCTAATCCCCTTTGCAACACCATGACTTAAAGACTTGGGGGTCTTTGAAGTAAATTTCCCATAGCAGTGGGAGAATCATCCTGATCTCCTCCAGACTGGCTTCCCAGAGGCTTCCTAAATGCTCAGATGGTTGTTAATGAAGAGAACAGGTCTTATAAATTCCCTAAAGAAGTAAATTGAGAACACCTACACCACTGTAGCGAAGAGATTGCCATGGTTTGAGCCTGCTGAATTCAGAACAGCACATTTGGAGGGAAGGGTTCCTCACTGTCCTTTAATGCCAAGCTGTTCTTTCAGTTCAAGACAGCTTTTTCCACTGAGAGGGGAATAAAAAAGAATGCTTGTCAGTGGAAATATGCAGTACTGAAAACAGCTTTGGAAATACAAGGCCTAGGAAATATAAAATTGGACTCGTTACTGTCATGAAGCATAATGGCAATAATTCACAATGGATCTGTTACTATAATGAAGCAGAGGAAAAGCTCTAATCCCCTGAAGAATACAAGGGGCTTTTTGTACTATTTGCCCAGGTGTGGGTGTGATGGATGGGGCCACATATCAGTGGTGTAAATCTATGGGTTCAGTGTGGGCAAAGCTGAATCTAGCCAAGTTTCTCAGAAGAGGCTTCCTAAAGGGATGAGCTTTACTGTGCTGGTGACTTCCCAGCCACAGCACTCACCTTCAGAAATATCCAAGCTTACCTCTCAGGGCGATAACTGATACACTGTGGATTTTCACAGTGCCAGGAAAAGGAAATACCTGCAGTTTCAAACTTTCCCATGCACTGTGTGGATAAGGACATATGTTTTTAAACTCACCACCTTGTCTTCCTTTTGAATCTGCTGGAAGTTTTCTATCCAAACCTTAGGGAAATTTTGTGCGTGGTACCATGGTGAATATGTAGACCTTAGCTGGCTGCTAGTTATTGTTTATAAAATTCTGTTTGTGTATTTAAAAATGGTAATTGCAATCCATGGAAACATGAAATAGACTTTCAAGTATGTTTTGAGCCAGGATCTGAGTTAAAATAAACATATAGATAAGTCACTTGTGCAAATGTAGATATTTGTTTTCCTCTTCACAGTGAAACAGAAGTGTAAACACTGATCATTTACTTAGTAATGTAATATCTTATTTTTGTAGATTTGTGGAAAAAAAAAATAGTGTTTTCCTTTTCCTTCCCCACCTTTTCCTCTGGGGCATTGTTAGAGTCTGTCTGATCCATGGAGATCTGATCCAAACCTAGGGAACTGAAACTTTTTTTTTTTTTTTTTGATTAAAAAAAATAACAACAAAACCTGGGTTTGGTCATTTCCCCAAGGCTCAGAATTGCTGGTGATGTCACTTTTCTTTTCTCAGAGCTACCTTTAAGAGTTCATCTCTGTTACAAAGGCCATAATGGATATTCAAGAAACATTTCAATAAAACTGTGGCAGCTGAAGTCTCCATCTCATCAGTAGGTCACGGTTCAGTGACAAATTGTCCACAAGGGCTCACAGTTGGTTAGCCTTAAAATTACAGGTGAAGTAGTGGCCTTTCAAGCAAGGGGGAGTGAATGTAGGAAATTAACTGCTCATAGCTGTCATGTGGCATGAAAGCCACTTCCATCTCTGCCCTGGAACCTCTGTAAACACCATTAAAGTCTTGTGTTTTCATTCCATAACATATACCTACTCTTGAAATCTGATTTAGATGACCAAAATACCACTGCAAACATGGAAAAAGGGAGAATATTTTTGCATACTTTATGAGTGATAACGATGAGACCTCAGATGTTATTGTCCCTGTTTAGTAACTTACTACCTTGACGTTTCTGGGTGGATCTGTTGGATCAGCGTCAACAGAAGTGATTCCTTCCATCCTGCTGGGAGTGGTGTCAGTGTTGTGCTGAAGTGATGCTGCTAGGAAAAACAAGGCGAGTTGTTTAATGAGATTTAGGTAAGGCTGACATTAGGCGTGAATGTCAGGGCTCCTATAGATGCACCAGAGGATTTTCCTGCCCCTAAGTACAACCAAAGTGAAAGCTAAAACACGTGGCCAGTCAGAAAAGCTCCACAATGGTGAGCACTTGGCAAATAGCTGGATTGGAGCTTTGAGGATTGAAGTTATCCTCTCACTGTTCTATAGCTTTTCTACCTCTCATGTGGGAGCTAGCAAATATGTGAATTCCCTGGGATTTGATGTGTCTCAGAGGGAAGCAGCATGAAGCAGATTTCAGCATGTTGTGTTGCTGAGCTCTCTCAGTTTTAGGTAGGCTGTACAGTGCTGGCATGATTCACCCTGAAGCTTGTCTCGGGCAACCTTTTGGTTCCTCTGTTGGATCCTGCATATTTCGTGGTTGATTTAGCTGGGTTCACAGAGCTTTCTGTAAACCATGGAGTTCTAGAGAGAAATTTATGGGTTTGAAAGAATAACCAGCTTCACAGGGCAAACGGCACTGTCTCTGATTACTGTATGAAAGGAAGTTTTGGGTTTACCACTAATTGCAGATAAAAATTAATATTTGCGAAGGAGACATGTATGATTTATTTATAAGTATTTTCTGTTTCCATAATGAAATTTCCTTTGGGTTTAAGTACAGTCGTTTGGAGGAAAAAGCAGAGGTCTGTGGCTCATTAGTTTCTGGTGGTTGTCAGAAGCCATTAATCAATTGCCCCTTTTACCAACATAGGTCCTAATTCAGCAAAGCATTTAGGCACATGCTTAACTATAAGCATGTGTTTCAGAGCACTTTGCTAAATCAGGGCTTTAATATGATTCAAGCTTGCTGCATTTTTTTCCAAGTTTAAGTTTACCCTGAAATGACAGGAGTCATTAATACATCAGCTAAAGTGTCATGTACCTTCCTCACCTGTCTTTCTAAATAGTCATGTGCAAGGGTGGTGGTGGTGGGGGGGGAATGGGTCAATTTTCCCCTCATCTTTTTTAAATCCTACCTCAAATGGAGGCTACTGTCCTGAATAGTAGGGCATGTGAATAGCAGCAAGCCAGGAGCAAGAGGAGTGGGGAAATGTGGGGAAAGCAGTTTCCACTTGATTGTTTTGTTCTCTCCAATCTCTGTTTTTGCTAAAGGCTGCTTGGCTATGAGGAGGAAAGAGGAAGGCAGCAGATCTATGTTTTGATACAGCCAGATGAACCCTGGTATGCAGGATCTAATAAGTCTAGGTAGATGCATGCATCTTAATCAACAGAGGAGAAAAATTCAAGCTCCCCTCACTCTATAATTCTCCCAAGCACTTCTGTGGCTCTTGTAAAAAATACAGCATGGCATTTAGCAGCGACTAAAGGTCAGGAGTGAGGGCTGTGTGCTCAGTCCAGGTCTTGTCCCCTGGAAAAGGATGCAGCCCAACCACAGCTGTCCTGCAGAGAGATTCCCTGGAAGGAGCAGCACCTCAAATGCTGCTATAATAATGCCAGCACTACTACCCCTCCCACCATGTCCACTCTTCTCATTTTTTTATTCCAGTAAGAGGACCAAAGGGACCTGGGTTTTTCCTTTACCTTTATTCATGTATGAGTCATAATTTAGTAGAGATGATTGAGAGCTCTCAGAAATTACAGCAGTAATAGGCCAATAAGATTTTTTATGGTTCAGCAGGAAGTTGCATGTCTTGAGAGTAAAGGTAACCAGCCTTATAATCCCTTCAGTAGTTGTTTGGCACAGGAGAGAGTGTAGCCTTTGGGCAATTTTCCCCATTCTGTGAAAGCCAAAGTGACATCCATGTATCACACACAGTCTTGATTTGTTTCAGACTTTGCAGCAGGGAATGCTGCCTGTTGAATCAGCAGAAGCACTTTTTGAGAAATATAGTTTCCTTTGGATTTTCTCCTCTCAAATGTTGCTGTCATTCAAACTGGTTTTGCTTGTGAAACCTGACATCATCTCAGCCTGAGGTTGTATGTGGGAAGGAAAATGACTTCATTGGTTCATGTTTCCATTTTCTTCCTTTTGTGCATTTGACAGCAGCAGGAGCACATGATGGAATGGTGCATATAAACCTTTGCTGTGTACATTGCACAGGTGCAAATGACAACTGAGCTTTGGCTTTCAGGCTGAAGCAAGGCCTATGTTGCTCTTAATGGACCTTGACTCTGCAGCATGCAGTCAATAGATTAGTGTGGAAAATTTTGCGTGCTTCCTTGGACTTTCTATTGGTATTCTTTCTATCCCAGGGAGAAGAAACCAAAACACTTTCTATTTTCTGTATTAATAGTTTTATACCACACTTAGGGGGAGCTTAAGCACTGTTTATGTTGAAAAGCATTCCAAGGCCTCAAGGACTTAAAATCTGATCAGATGAGAATCAAAGGGCAGTAGGGGAAGAAGCAGCATTGAGGTAACCCCCTGTCCCCAGTCTCACCCCAAAATCATGTGACAGAGTTAGGCAGAGAAGTCTCATCTTGAGTCCTAGGTCACAATTTTCTCTTGCTGGTAAAAGGATGTTTTTAATAGGCTTTGACTGATAATTGTGGCAGTGGCTTTCTCCCCAGCATGTTTTACCTCTGGAACCCTGACAAAAATTGTGACCCTTACCAGTGGTGGAGTCTTTTTGATAAAGATTGATTAGCCACTCTAGAATGAGTTACCAAGACAGGTAAAAGCATAGGCTTTCTGTGGTAGATTTTTAAATTTTTATTATTTTTTAAGTTTGGAGCATGCCCCTTTGAATGATTTTGGTTTCAGAAAGTTAAAGAGACACTTACTGAATTTTTAAGATAGCTCTCTTTTTTTTTTTTTTCATGCTTTGATCATGCAGTTACTTAGAATCCCTCATTGTCTTATATTTTTTAAGAAGTTTAGGGCGCTTCACATCTTACCTCTATGACTTGCTAGGCACTGTGTGTTTGAGAATTGCAGCTTCATCAGGAGCAAAAACCGTGGGTTCTGTGCAAAACTGTCCTTGCAGATGCTGAGCAGATGTAGGTGGTCTTGGTAAGTGTGAATCTTTAGCCATCCATAGAAGGCACTTGACAACAGCAGAGATTAGATCTCGAATAACTAAATAAAATGTGTGTGTTTTTTCCCCAGTCTATGAAATTTAACAAAGGAAAAGGGAAATGATGGTCAGGCAAGAAAGGGAGAAATGGTGGGATATGTGTGATTAATACAGTTTTAACTTTGCTGTCTGTGATGACACTATGCAGTGATGAAGTGGATGTATTTTGTGATTTATTTTCTTCTACTTTAAAGTAGTGGAGTTCTAAAAATGACTAATGAACCTCCTTTCAAGGTTCATATCTATGACCTAATTCATATGTGCACGAATCTTGTCTTCCTCTTAACAGCTGCATAAAGTTGAGAGTTGCTCATCTACAGAGCATTAGAGGCCAGAGCAGAGACCCTGGACAAGTTCCAGCACTAATAGCTGCATTCCAGTGCAAACAGGAATCAGATGTACAATGCACATGATAGCCTAATTGGCAGATGCTATTTACCATATGTTAATTGCAAGTTGTATTATAAGCTATGATGTTGATTAAGGCAGCAATTAGAGCAGGTCCTTGTAAGATGCTGAGTTTTTAAAGATCATTGTTCCAGAAGATGCATTTTTATCAGTGTACCATTAAAGCTTATTCTTTAGAGCAAAACCTTATGAATGTGTATTTTCCTTAACCTCGGTTTTGTGTTAGAGTAAAACCTTATTAATGTGCATTTTTTTTTAGTTTCTTCAGAAAAGTTCCTATGTGAGGAAGTGTTCTGCTGTACTTTATTTAGACTATGGAAGATAGTATGGTGTGTATGTTTGCATACTATCTTAGTGCTACATCTGTTGCAAGATAAATCAATGTATATGTGTGTATATAAAAGTCTATTTGATGCAACCATCTGTAGGCCTAAATAGGGATTTTTCTCTGGAGTTCTTAGAGGTGAATATGATAATACATGGAGCACCATACCCCCAGTGGGGATGCTGCTATATAAATGAAGTTCAGCTTATGTCTTGTGGACAAATTATGGTCTGGAGGGTGGAAACCAGTCTTTGGATTGTGCAAAGCGTGTGAAAAGCCTCATGGTGTGTTGTCTGTGTGGTGTTTGGTGTTTCAAAGTGGAGGAAAGAGCAGGGGAAAACTGTTGCAAGAACAAGATCCAGAAGGTGTTCTCATCCTTCAGACCAGTTGAACAAATGTAATCCTGTAGTTCCTCTCTGGTACGGAGTGATGCCAGGATTTTTGCTGCTGGAGAGACCAGCTGCACAGCCACAGTAGTTTGTGTGCTTAAGACTGAGCAGCTCTTCAGCTGAATCTCACTGCTCATATTCTGGATATGACTTCGTTCTGGTAACTGAGCTGCACATCTGGAGACATCCCAAAAGAAAGACAGACAGTTATCTGGTTGCCCTAATGATCCTGGTGTGGAGGTAGGTCAAATTGCAGAAGCAGAAATCCACTATGGATCCTATAGCCTGTAGCCCTATTCTCAAAAACGTACTGAAACCCCCATTGGCACAAGCTTGTGACTACAAGAGGACTTGTCCTGTGTCACCACACTTCCCCCATGCCACGGTACCGAGATTTCCCTCTGCACTTAAGTTGGAGAGAAGCTGATTTTCTGTCATTGCTCTACAGCCCAAGTAGTCACCCAGCACCATGTCAGTGTAACAAGTTTTTAAGCTGTAGAAGCAAATGTGAGGACAAAGCTTTTTTTTCTCTTCTTGAAAAAAGTACTTCACATAATCCATAGTGAACAGTGTGTATTGCTTTGAGAGACCAGTTTACATCCATTCTCTCAAAGTGGAAGGAACTCCAAGCAGAGGAAATCACCATATTGAAGGAGAGGCTACTTTGATTTATGTAATCTTCAAAGTGTTTGGACTTCCAGTCACACTCCAAGCTCTCAAACTGAAATAACTATGTCTGCCCAGGGATTTGTCAGGGCTTAGCTGCATCTGTTCAGCATTGTACTTCTCACTGAAGTAGTGCAACTTTTTCTTCCTAGAAGAAGCTGTTTGTGTATTAGCCAAAGGCTGCAGTTGTAAAGGCAAGGTTGAACTGGTGAAATGATATGTGTGAGGCTTTGTGTTTAGGGTTTTTTGTTTATTTCTTTTATTTTTTTTTTTCCCCTTTCTCTGCTCTGAAGTTAACATTGATGGTGTGATCCATTATTGTTTGGCTATGGACATGTCATCAAGGAGGTGGTGTGCAGGGTACCAAAGAGAGCAAACCAGCCCACAGGCAACCAGGCTGCCTTTGTATTGAGGCAGGTATTTAAAAATGGAGACAAATCTGCCACATAAGTAGAAATTTATTATAGACAGCTTTCTAATGCATGTCTGTCTGAAATTCTATTAGATCTGGCTTGAAGGTGGAAGAATGCCACACTCTTTGGGGGCTGAGAAATCGCTGTGTCTACACTAACTCCATGGAGAGTTTCATGTGTTATCAGAGATGTTTGGTCAAGTACAGGTGATCCTGTTGCAGTTCTAAAGGGACAGCAAAGTTAGTGCTGCTCTTTTGTAGGCTTAGAACAAGACAGTACTTGGGACTTGTCTGAACCTTCTTCTTTTTTCTGCATCCTCCTCTTCCCTCCATTATTTTAAATTATTTAGATGTCACTTATGGCTGTATAAAGAGGCCCTTCAACCTGTGTAAAATGTGTGCTTTGGTTCTGGCTTCAGCAAGGAAGCTGACAGCAATGGATTTGCTGTTTCTGGAGAAGGCAGCAGTTTATCATCGTCTGCCACATTTGTCACTGCCCTCTCTCCTTTTTCAGAGCATACCACTGAAAGAATTTGACAGAAACCAGTTTTGTGTTTCTAGGAAATGAATAATTTGTTTCTTTCAGAGAGAGGGGCCTTTTTTTTTTTCCCTCTCCTGTAAAGAAAACCAAATAATACTAAAAAAGCTGTTTCACTGTTTGACACACTGGGAGGCCCCCATGTAAGGTCTTCATTCACAGAACATATCTGGGCTGTACATGTTATTTTCTTTCTTTTATAATGAGCCTTTTGTAAAATGAGAAGAGAAATTACTCCTTCCTTCACAGGTTTGTTGTGAGAGTGAAAACTTTGAATCACTCATTATTGCTGGGGAAATCCTATGCATACCACAGACAGAAACTAAAACTGCAATGTGGTTGAATGTTGGCTAAAAGTGAGGAGAAATATATTTGTGATTGTGTATTGCAAGGAACCATAGAGATTAGCCAGGTGAAGAGATAATAAAGTATTACCTGAAGCCTTTTCTCTGTTTCAGAGAAGTTTTTTCAGAGTTTCAGCTGTGTTTTCCTCATGCTGGAATGCAGCTCTTTTCATTTCCCACAAATATGCCCAGGGCAAAGCCGTGAGTGGGGCTGGGATTTGCTACTAGAAGGATCACTAAAACTCTTGTCCGGTTTCTGGCACCCTGGATGGAAAATTCAAAGTAGCCAGACATTAACTGGAAGTCACCCTGTGCCTAAGTGGGCTGCCACAGCTGCCAGTGCTCTCAGCAGTACTCTGCCCAGTTTCTGCAGCACAGAGCTGCCATTCCAGGCATTGCACAGCAATTGTGAGCTCGATGGGAAAAAGTCAAGGAGCACTGTCTGGAGGAATGATGTAGGCCAGTCCAGATTCCAGTGGAGGAATCCCTAGATGATAATTTTTTTAGAAGGTTTCTGATCTCTAGTGGGTAGAAGTCAAAATTGGAAAAATATCTGAGATGATGAATGGCCCAGAGGAGAACAATCTAATTGTTCTGACGAAAGCTGTTTTGTAGATTAAACTCAGAGCTACAGCACCAGCCATTTAACTTCTCAAACACTCATTCTTCTCTTTTCCCCTCACCCCTTTCTTTGGTTATCTATTTTTAATCTCCTGTTTCTGGACACACAGGTAGAATGAACCCTGTTGCAAGAAGTATTTGTTATCATAAGACTCTTTGTGCACTCCTATCTGACAGTTAATCAACAGGGATTCCTTCTCTGCTGGTGTGTGGGCCTCTTTACCAGACACAAACTCATGCAGTGCAGAGTATCTGTCTTTTTGGTGCCTGAGGAGGGGATGAGCACCACTGAGGATCCTATATATACTAAATATATATTCTAAATATAAAAGAATAATGTCATAATGCCTTGAAGTGACACCATGCAGCTGCAGCAGCTGGAGGTGCTGTAAGAGCTACTTTGGGCCTTGGTGTAAAGGATTTATCCAAGTGTATTGCTGAATCTGTCTCATTCCCTTTGTGCCAATGGTTCTGCCCACTTTTTCACCTTCTTTGATGTCTGGGTATCACTGCTTCTCTTTGTTTTTAACATATTCTTTCTGTTGCTTTAATTTTCCAGGTTCTCTTTTGTCCTTGTGTTGTGTGTTCTGGGTGTGTTTTTATCTCAAGCACAGTGCAGGTTTGTTCCTACAGCTATTCCTCCTGTCAGCTTCTTGTCACTGGTCTACAGGTGGTAATGTTATTTTAAGTTTTCATAAACGAGATGTAAGTTGTGATAGGTAGTGAGGCCTAATAAATTTAAAAGCATTGGGGGCTGTAGAGACCAGAGATCCTCTCTGTAACTTACACTAAAAGAAATGAACCTAAACTGGTGGTACCTTCACGTCATTGTTACAGTGTGGCAGTTCTGATGGAGCAGGGCTCTGCCATTCCATATAAAATTATCCTGCTCTCAGCTGGGAGAAGTGTTAACTTGGCACCCACAGCGTGGATGAAAACAGGCAGCATTTCTGCTTCATTCACAGATTTTCAACAGGGCTGAGAAAGGAAGATGGAGAGTATTCAAATAGAAATGTGCTTTAAACTGTGTCTTTGTGTATTGTGGGATAGGAGAAATTAGTGGAGTGGGCAGCTATTGTTTGGTTTTGTATATTTCGACAACATAAAGATCAAGGAAATCCTGATTTGCCTAACAGAGTTCTGTTTTTAAATAAGAAATACATAAAATTTAAGCATCAGTCTTCTTGAATTCTACTTGGTGAATGAGTTCTGATGTCTGTAAGATACTTTTGCTGTTTATCAATATAATATGACCCTTATAGAAAGGTTGCTTTCGAAAATGGCATCAAGACATAAAATGAATAAACTCTCCATGAGTGTTGCTAACAATGAGAGCTGGCAGTAGACAACATCAACTAGTTTCCCATGAGAAACAAAGAAATATCAAAGGACTGTAAATAGCATTGCATTTTCTGTTTGCCAGATGAAGATGGGACATGTGGATGGACTTGAATGTTTTGCCCACTTTGGCATATGCTTCCATTTTCAGCGGCTTTAGCTGCTTGGCCTGAGATGTAAAAGACAAAATAGTCCTTGAAAAATTTTTTAATAATTTTAAACAAAATAGTTTAAAATGGCAAAATCACTTTTATTCTTGCTGCTGTGACTGTTCTTCTGAATAAAAAGACTGATGGCATTTCTTAGTTTATTACAGCTCTTTCCCTCTAGGATATTCTGTCTTCCCCTTGGACATCTGAGGCTTATTTTGGTTCCCCTGTCCTGTCACAATTCATCGTTGTACCCTCCCTCCCCTTTGAAAGGGAATGGAAGGAGCCTCCCAAAGCTTTTGCCTGAGTTTGGATTTTAGACTGAGCTGTTGCAGATCTTGAAGAAAAGCAGAAATGCTGTGAGAAGGATAATAGAATTCTCCTCAACAGGAAGAATTAGGAAGTTTCTAATTTGGTAGTCAGTCACCCTATCTGGAAAAGAAGGTTTAACTGAGAAGCCTCTCTGGCTTCTCCATGTTCATGTAACCCTTAGACTTCGGCAGCAAGTGACCATCTGAAAGGTAAAACCATCCCTCCAATCATGTTTAATTCAACTAAAATCTATTCTTGCAGGGAAATTGCTGTAAAACTCAAGGAGGCTGAAGCTTAGCATGGGTCGGGTCTGCCAGTGCCAAGTTATTTGTCTCACTGAGTTTCTCTTATTTTCTAATCAAATTTTGTGTTGCCACATAAGAGTTAATATTCATAGACTGTTTCAGCTTTGATGCTTGGATACCCAGGATTCATTCTGTTGTGTACTGCTGGTCACTAAACTGTTGAGTTATTTATATTTTGTTGGGGTGAGGAATAACATTTGATTTCCAAAGGCCTTGTCTTTTTCTTTTTTTAGTTCTTTTTTTATAGTTTGGGCAACAATGACTTGAACTCTGACTAGTTGCAGTAACATTTATTTGTGAGCCAGTGTCCTTGAGACAAAACAAACACATTGCTTTGCCTAATGTGGTTATCTTTCCTATTCCAAAAAATATGCAAAGCATAAAGAAAAATGTTTTGCAACCTCATATCCTCTTTCTCCTGTGTTTACTGTTGCATGGCAAATAATATGCATTATGGTATTTAGTTAGCTAAGCTTTTGCTCTGTGGTCAACCATAAATTTTCTCTGGAGTCAATGGAAGATTCAAATACTGGAGGAATCTGAATGTGAGTCAGCAGATACTGACCAAAGCTGGGTAAAAATTATTTCTGTTTTTAAATTTTCATGAATTCAAGATCTTTCTGAAAATTGATCAGGATGCATAGAAGGAGCATGTTAGATAGAAAAGCAGAAAGAGACACACTTCCAGTCCAATCTATTTTCAGATCTCCTTGCAAGATTGAAGGTTGAAATGCCACTCTGTTCAGCTGGGGTGCATTTGCCATCCTGTACTATGCTGCTACTGGTCATGACTCTCTTTATAGTTGCTCTGCACCGCATGAATAATTAAATAATTATTTTCCCTTTTTCTTTAATGTAAGCTGGAGTGATTCCAGATAGTCCAGGCAGGTGACAACCCCACTCCTGAACATTCTTTAGGTTGATGATGTGATTGTACTTAATTGAGATGCAGGATTTTTACTTCATGTTAATTCTCCTTTCTCACCACTTAGCTTAGTGCCTAATTATTAGATAGATCTTTCTTTGATTCGGTTAGAACTGATGTATTTGCCCAGCTGAAGATGGATATTTCTACAGAAAACATCAATTTCACTGATCTGGTTTGGGGAGGTTTGCCCCATCAGCTCCTACGTATTTTATCAGAACAATTGCAAGTGCCGCTGGATGCATATTTCATATGAGAAATGGCCTAAAACATCTTAAATAAAATGTGTAACTAGTAAAGCAAATGGTGAATGAGAAAATAGAAGTTGGTTATGCCCGGTAAGATTTTGAAATGTGATGTGAAAGCTGTGTAGAGAAGAGCTTGGTAGCAGAAACCTTCTCTGAGGTCAGGCATAATAAAAGCACACAAGAAATGCGTAAGATGAATGAATTAAAAGCTTTGGGTAAAGAGGCTAATGAGGTCGTCAGCCTTTAAAAATAGTTAACCTCTGAGTCCTTGGAATGTGTGAACATCCTGAACTGAGTCTTTGGATGCTTTGGTTTTTCTCTAAGTGACTCCACACTCCTGTTTGTGAAGTGAGGATTGCAAAGAAAAAGTGTAGGACCTTCACTGGTCTTGGACACAAATTTCATAAAAGTTAGGACAAACCCCTAACCAGATGTGAGCAAAAGCTGCTTTAGTGTAGAAGAGAAGCAAGGCTGAACTTGGAAGGATTAACATGGCTCTGCTGGAACCTTCATTAAAAGTGCTGTCCAAACAGGGATTTTACCCTTCACACATGTGCACTTTAGTCATGCATACTTGTACAGCTAGCACGGACCTCAGCAGCAGAAGACAGAATAATTACCAAAATTAAAATGGTAGTCTGGCTATTTTTAATCAAAGAGGCATTGGTGTGAGAGAGAGAGAATGCCTTAAAAATAGGTGGTTCTGTGTGGTGCTGCAGACTGAACTAAATTTTATGACCATGTTCTTTTTGCAAAGTCTATAAATACTTTTTCTGGGGGGAAAGGGGGGGCAGGGAGGGGAGGGAGGTTAGGAGGGGAATGAGAATGAAGTAAAACAAAATTCCTTTTTTTTTTTTTTAATGGAATGCTAACCAATCCCTTGGCAACAAAGGCTATGTTTATTTTTAATTAAAAAATAACATAGCTGGGTTGACTTCAGTTTTCCCAGCTGCTATTCTTCCATCACAACAGCTCTCTGGCCTCTTTTCCCTTGCTGATTTCTTTCATCATTTGCACTTAGCTTGTATGTGTTACATGGATTTTATGTAATATTTCCTACCACTGAAAGCAAGACTAACAGTCTAAACAAGTAGCTGGGGTTCAGTCATCTTGATTCTCATCTACAGTACCTGAGCATGCCCTTCCTTTTGGAAAAGTTATAGGTGTGACCAGGATAACTTATTTTCCATGTGCACATTCCTTGCTGTTGATATGAGGAGAGATTCAAAACTGCATTTTGAAGTTATGAGTTGTAGTTCATTAAAATAAATGGAGTGGCTTTGGCAAAGCTCAGGTATCACTGAGCACACAGGTAGTGTTTGAAGGCTGACAAGCAGCCTTAGTGGTTTTCCTCTAGATGATGGATAGCAAACTGCCAGGTTTTGTGTTTGCACACGGAGTGAAAAGTTAGGAAACAGACAATGCTTGCCATGCCTTCTCCTGCAACTTGATTTCCTCCATCCTTGGGGCAGAACAGGAAGAAGTCGGGGTGATGTTCCATTTTTCAGCACCTGGTGACAAAGCTGGTTACTTATGGAGTGGAGCTGATGGTGCCCATCCATAACAATGTCTGCTTTCCTGAGCAGACTAAAATTTCAGTATTTATGTAGATATCTAGATGCCCTTGAGTATTCAGGCATATCTGCTCCTTTCTGCAGGTATTTTTAAGCTAAATAATGTTGAGATAGCAATGCTGTAACCTTAAACGTCTGGTATAGCAAGAATGGGAACAGGAGTGAGCAAATAAGCTGGAGAACAGTAGAGCTGAGGGAAAGCAGGAGATGAGCACAGTTAAAAAATGGGGCAAAACCATCAAGATGTGGTGCAAATAAGATGCATGAAAACTTCTGGGATAGAATAAGTGGATCTGAACTTAAAGGGTTGTATACCAGTCATCTCTATTAAACACTGCCAGCAGCAGTGGGAGCTGAAAGCATCAAACCTCCAGCTGTTCCCAGACAGTAGCTGGAATAAAAGCAGTGGTTTGTTGGGTCACTGGAAACAGCCTATGGAAGGAGATATATGTATTAATCACCAATAATGTGACTACTGGGACATTCTTTGTGATGCCTGATTTGCAAGCTTTCCATACCTAATAAAGTCACTTAAAGTTTTTTGCTTTTTTTTTTTTTTTTTTTTTTTTTTGGTTTGGTTTGGTTTTTTTTGCATTCTTCTGGAGTAAGTGGCATTCTAGTGCACTATTAAACTTTTCCTCTGTGGAAGTTTAGCTGTTTGTCTTGCCTCAGTCAAAATGCAGAAATTTTCAAGCCCAAATGCATAGGAGTGCTTATAATTTGAAGAAATTACGTTATCCAAGAATTTTTAAGGCACAAAAAGGGAAAGATTGGAGATTTATGGGAACAACCCCCAAAACTGACAGGATCAGAGGTAGGAGATACCAGGACAATAACAATAAGGAGTAGGAGGAAGAGGATCTGGGCCAAGACCATCAAGATGTGGTGCAAATAAGATGCATGAACACTTCAGGGATAAAATAAGTGGATCTGAACTTAGATTACCCTGTGAGGAAGGTGATAGAGAAAGGATGTAGAAAGTGAAAAGAATCAAGTGTTTTCCTTTTTCTCTTCTTCCATTTCAAAGTTTCTGGAGGATGGTTCAGCAAACTGGTCTGTGCTTCCTGTGAGAACTGGAATGCTGTGTCCTTCCCTTGTTTTTGCAATGGAGCAGCATTGGCTCATTTCCAATTTCTTGGTTTGGCATGTAACGCATTACCCCTTGTAAAGATGGTTTACTTCAGATAGTACTTAAAGATTTGACAATAATCAAATAAAACACAATGCTTGTGGTCAACTTAATCATTTGTACTAAGATTTTATAGGTGATTAGAGAATTGAAATCTTTTGAGCTGAGTGTTGCTAGGAAAATACTAGATTTTCTTAGCAGGAAGGAGGTAGGAATTTAGAGAGTAAAAGTTAGTCTGTACTAAAAGCTGAAATAAATCCAAAAGAAAAGAAAGTGGAACCAAATGTTTCCCTTCACAAAATTTGGGAACACTCATTCTTAGGGCTTGATTTTGACTTCTTTTAGAAACCTTCCCCAAGGACTGACCTAGAAAATGGAACCAAATCTTTTGCCTCATGGAGAGGGTGTTCTCCAGGGACTTTCTGCTATCCTATCTCCACAGAAAAACCCATGTGAAGGCAAGCCACAGAAGAGGTTCACATGAACCTTCCCTGCTGAGGGAATGCCTTCATTTGCACAAAGCTTTTTTCTGAACTCTTTTATTTTTATGGGAGCTGTGAGCTCCAGGATCCACAAATAGAAACTTTTAGTGCTGGCACTAATCCTGTCAATCAAAATTCTTCT
This sequence comes from Anomalospiza imberbis, assembly GCF_031753505.1. NCBI lineage: Eukaryota > Metazoa > Chordata > Aves > Passeriformes > Viduidae > Anomalospiza > Anomalospiza imberbis. Next base: position 72,262,011 of record NC_089685.1, on the reverse strand, counting down.
CAGAAATGCCATTAATTAAACTTCCCTGAGAAGGATACAGCTCACAGAATTTTCCCTGCAGACCCCTCTCTTCCAACACCCATCCCACTAGAGTGTTTCCATTCAATAGCTGAAGATGACACAGAAGAGGAGAAAATCACAGCTTTCACAGGAGACTTTTTTGTTGTTTCAAATTTTTTAGCTTACTGTTCCTTTTGAGCAGATTCTTTTATTTGAAATGTTGAATGATGCTAGCAGCTGTCAAAATATGCTTTAAAGCAGGCAGTTTCCATTTACTGTCTGTTGGAAGAGTCTATTTTTTGAATTATTATGCAGTATTTTTTATGGATTATTAACAATTTGGATTAGAGCTCTAAGCTTTCTGGAACCCTTTTCTGAAAGGGACAGCGAATTTACAAGGAATTTGGGACTTTTTATTAGCAGTAAATAGTTTCCCTCAGAAGCACGTTCTGTAGCAGACATGCCTGCATCCACTGCCAGTGATGTAGGGGAGCTTATGTTCAATTTCCAGATTAAAACCAGGGATATCACCAGCTTTGGCTTTTAAATTTTTAAATGTTTGCTCTTGCAAACACACAATTTGAGAGGGGGAAGCCCCCCTTCAGCTGTTTTTCCTTGCTGTGCGTGTCGCTCGTCTGCTGGCGAGCGAGGTTTACGTGAGGACAAAGGGCTCCTCTGGAACAGGCCTGGCCTGTTCCTGCTGTCACTGATGTCCCTGTGAGAACAGCAGATCCTGCATGGAGCAGCTGAGCAGCACAACCCTCTGTTTATTCCTGTGGTCAGTAAGTGCTGAGCAAAGCAGGAAGGGACGAGGAGTCTGGTTTTCTGCTAATGTGAACGCCACTGCTGTGTGGTTGGCAAATGGTTTCTGCTTAGTAGCACAAATGTGGCCAAAGAAGAAAGCAAGTGCTATATTTGCATGGCCAAGGATGCTGTTCCAGCCCACATCTGCTCAGATGCACACATACTTTGCTTATTTTTTAGCCTCTACTCTCAGGAATTGCCATGCACAGATCTCACAATCTATTTTCACTCAGTATGAGCTGTACCTAGTCCTCCTTTTGGTTGTGTTTAACCTCAGGAAGCACTTGGCTTTCTTTCCTGTTCCATGCCAGGATGTGCAGAATGAAACCCTGTATGTAGGGCAGTCACTGTATCTGAAAGATGTTCACTTTTGTTGAAAGAGTATCATTGTGAATGTTATTGGAGTGACTTTCCTCCAAAATATCAGTGCGTGCTGCTACTCAAATCAGCGTAAGGATAATTGGCCTTTTACGATGGTGGAAAGGAAATGTGTCATTTTCTGAAGCTTTGGAGGTCAGATGAATTTCTTAAGAGGATCTTAGCAGTGTGGCAGAATGGAAGGGGAAGATCCTTCTCCTTCATAAAACTTTCCCCCCAGGAGATGGCTGCACCCCTCTGGGAGGTGGAGCTCAGGCACAGCAAACCGTGTTCAGCAGAGCATGCAAATGTGTGTTTAGCCTGAAGCCAGTGGGATTTGACTACGATTTTTAAATTTAACTCAAGCATATTGCTGCGTGAGGTGTTTTTGTTTCCTTTGAACTGTTGTTTTGTACTGATAAGCTGTGTGCAAGTCTCTGGGTGAGCAGCTCACAGGTGTGAACACACGTCCCCTTTCCAGGTCATGCTAGAAGACAAATTCCTTGGGCACCTTTCTTGGGTATCCTAGTGATGGATGAGTTTGAGGCTTCTTGTCCCCTCTGCTGCTGGCAACACTCGTTTGCCAAAGCCTCCATTGAAAAGCCTTCTTCTTGCACATAGACGTCCAAGGAAAAGTTTTAATTGCTCCCTCTGTAATGTCTTCCCATGTAAATAAATTACATGACAACAGTGACAACATAAAAATCAAAAGGGGAAAAGTAGGTCTGAAAGAAGTGGGTATTCAAAGAAATACTTCACCTAGGCTATTTTTTTAAAAAAGGTGGTTTCCTGCTGCCATTTTCATGACTTGAGGAAAAAGAAATAATTTGCACATCAGCCAATATTGAAATCTATGGATAAAAATTCCTAGCTGTAACTGGGGTGAGATTCAAGCTTAACAGCCACTCTATGGCTGTCGCACACTGTGACTCTGTCAGCATGGGAGTGGGAACAGATACAGAAAAAACAACCAAACCAGAGTCTTCATAAAGGACAGGAGGAAAAGGACAGAAATTGAAATTTAAAAAAAAAAAAATCCATTTAGATGTAGGGAAGAACTTTATTACTGGAGAGATCAACACTGGAACAGATTTCCAAGAAAGGCTGTGGTGTTTCCATCCTTGGAAATACTCAAACCCCAACTGGATATGGTGCTGGGGCAGCCTCCTTGGAGCAGGGAATTGTACTAGGTGATTTCCAGAGGTGTCATCTAAGCTGAACTGTCCTGTGATTCTGTGAAATATTAGCTATTTTCACAGAATAGAGGATGTAAACTTTTATCTGACAAGTTGCTAACGCAGAGTGCAGTAGGCAGACTGGGTTACCTCCTTTGTCACAAAGAATGCTCAAATGCACTTTTCAACTATTATGTTCCCACTCTCTTCTACTGATGTAATTTCATTTTCCTAAGTGGTTACATATGTAAGTGGGACTGAAACCCAGGTGTGCTATTTCCAAGACAGCTTTTTAACCACCTTGCTGTCAGGTTTGGGATTGCTCCGTTGTGTGGGATGCAATGCTGAATACTTTGTGTGCATACCAGAGCTAACTGTGCACTAGGTGAGTGAGGAGTCTGTCACAGGATTTTTTTCAGTGTTGGCAGCTGCTGAACCTAATGGAAAAAGGCTGCCATGGAGATCAGTAAATATATGGATTCCACCTTTGACTCAGGCATTCTGCAAGTCACAAGCTGCTGTAGAGTATTTGTGGGAAGCTCCATTATATACTTTCCCTGTCCCTATGTTCTACTCTAAACATCTGATATTGATCACTGCTGGGATCTCTGGGATAAAATGGAATACCTGCAACACAGATTTTGATAACTGGGCCCCATAACTTTATTTCCATTCAAAGCTCCCAGGTGTAATGGAACCAAATTCATTAACAGCGCAGAGGGGAGTGAAACCATGCTTTTCTTTGTGTGTGTATGCATTTATTTTTAATAGCCCTTCCCTACACACATTTAAATGTCACAGGTTAGCTGCTGAATGACCTTGGATGTCATTTGTTTTCTCCAGTTTCCATAATCAAGAGAGCAGCAACTCCTGAACTTCTTAAGCCACAGAGTACTTCTGATCAAGCATTTTTAAGAACTATCGATAAAAGCATTTCAGTTACTAAAATTGGATTTCATGGCTGTCCTGTTTTATCTGGGAATCTAGTGCCCATGTTAGCTGGAAGTTGAGTGTTGAATATGCAGTGCTGAGTGTGTGCCAAGGTCTGGGATGCTGTTAATGCCATTGCACAAATAAGAGCAGAATATGAACCCAAAGTTTATGGTCAGGGGAATTCGAAGGACTGAAGAATCAGTAAAAATGGTGCCAATTTTACCACTGAAGATTACAGCCCAAAGTGTGTCCAAACCTGAGGGATGTTTGTTGGATTGGAGGGTTTGGATTTATGGAGTCTGTTTTTTGACCTGGGCCTGAACTTCCTTCACGCTTAATTTGGATGGAAATTACCTGTTTGTTAAATTGTTCATAACCCTTCATAGTAAGCTTACAATGGAATTGTGGTGAGATAGAATGCCTTTTTGAAGGCAAACACTGGGAGAGAATATTTCAGTCATTTTATTGATATCACAAGTTATGTTGAACTTGATTCAGAAAAGTGTTGGTTTAGAACAGAGCAAATGCAAAGAGAGCAGCAAAAAATGTCTTCACGACCGTGAGAAAGAAAATGAAAATATTTTTGGGGGTTGTCTCCATTTTAGAAATCTTGAAGAGATTGAAAGACCATTTGTTAATGGTCTGAAGCAGAAAAGGGCTTTTGGACCCAGGACCCTCCAAAAGCGTGATCTGAATGTCTTGAAGTTATTCCAGCTGAGAGTCAAAAGGGGCACACTAAACAACAGAAATGAGCAAAGAAAGACTTTCAATTTAGTGGAAAAGTTGGAATTAATTCAGTGACCCAGAAGGGCCTTGTTATTCATGAGTTGAAGCTCTGGACTGACAGGGCCTGGTCTGCTCTTGCTGTTAGCAGGTGTAACCAGGGAGAGGAAGAAGATTTAGAGTTCTTGGTTGTTCTTTTCATACCCTGATAATCAGGGTTGTTTTCTTATATTGTTCTTTTTTCTTAAGTGATGTGTGCACAGTAATGCTCAGCATAAAACTGGGGTTGAGATCTCTTGAATCTAGTACTGAAATTCCTAATACATTGGACAAAATTCCTGCCTTTGGCTACCCCAGTATTTTCAATAATGTGAATCAGTGACAGGTGTCTTAAAACCTAGGGACCAGACTGTAAAACTGTTGCTGAAATTACTGCAAAGTCATTTGTATAGAGTCCTCAAAAGTCTGAGTTTCCAGTGAATAACCAGAAATTAATGCAAGTACCAACCCCATGCTATTATCTTAAAATAACTGAAAATAGGTTGATTTTTAAATAATCCATTTCCTCTGTTGGCAGCAGATGTTCAACATGAAGGTTCTTGGTTCTAAAGAGAACGGACCACTAGAGGGTCTCTGAAGAAAGCTTGCAGCTTTTGTTTTTACTCTGGTGTGTCTGTATACTACCAAAGAGGAAGCTGAATGCAGAGCCTGTCTTTGGGGAAAAACACCCCAGTTCACTGCAGCTTGTCCTTACTGCGTTTCCTGGTCCATTGTGGGTTTCTACCAGGTCACCCAGAAATTGTTCAGGGTGGGAAACCTATTCCAATGCATGGCAACCTTTTAGGGAGCCACCTAATATTCTCAGAGGGCTCTTCCTCAGACTCCAAGAAGTTTTGAGTGTCATTGGTTCGTTTAGAGTTGATTGCTGTTTGTATAATGATCTCAGGATTTCTTTTTCCCTCCTTAACCTTTACTTCTGAAAAATGAATTCAGTTTGCCTGTAGAAATTCATTGCTATGAACTCTTTCCCCAGTTTGTAGTACTGACTTTTAAGCTTGATTAAACTGAATAGTTTCATATCATCTACAGACTGCCATCTTACTGTTTATCTGCTTTTGCAGAGTACTTTTTTGAACACTTTTTTTACTGCAGGGAATATCCTATATCCTGATGAGGGTGTGCTGGAAACCTGGCTGTGCTGTGAAAATTCACTGGTGGTCAGACAGTATGTTGTTGTTCTAACAACAAGAGTCTGTATCAGACATAAAGATGTTTTAGTGACTGACTTGGTTGAGAGATCTTGGGAAATCAAAATCTCCTTTGTTGAATTCTAGTTTCTAGAGCTCTTGACAGTGGGTTTTGTTGGTGTCTTAAAACTTTTTAAGTTTTATTCCATACCTAAAAAACCACAGCTTTATGGGAGTGTCATTAAAGAAGACTTTACCAAAGAAAAATGAAGAATGCAGAGTAATTATGCCTTTGCTAAATAAGGTTCTTTATTTTTTTATTTTTGTATAGAGATCACCTCGTTTTTCTGGAGTTGTCATTTGGATTCATCAAGCAGCTGGTTTGTTACTGAAAAGCTCAGAATATTTACTCTGATTGCCTTCCTGTGAGTATGATCAAAGAAATTACCTCAGACTTCCTTTCCTGTGGCATTCAGAAGCTGGGGGGTCTATTTGGGGCTTTTTTTTCCTTGTGTGTTTTCTTATTTCTTTGGAGGTTGATCCAAATTCCTCTGACAATCAGTGGAGATCCCTGCACCAGACCCTTGGCTCCTGTCCCTCTGGTGTCACTGACACCAGTGATTACTTTGTTCAGAACTGATAGTAGATTTAAAGCATTTCATGTGGAATTTTACCTTCAACTCAAAAATCATTGTGTTTTACAGTAATCATTTTGTCAGTGTATGGCCATTCTTTTAAAAGTTCTGTTTCCTCACTGGATTTTAGCAAGTTTTTTCTTGCAGTGGGAGTCTTAAATCATATTTATTAGTGTTATGATCATATGCTGGAGTGCTACTATCCAGTTGTGTCTTCTTTTTAGAGCAAGCAGGCTCTGAGAAGTATGTAAGAGACCAAGTAACTGTGTTTACTGACTATTTACAACATGGAACACTTAGACATTTTTTTACAAACATTGTTCTTTCCCTGCCAGGACAAGTGAGGGCTCAGAAACCATTTAAAGGAAGTGTTTATAATGTGTGTAAACTTTAGCCCCTCAATATACAGAAATTCCAGACTGGAAACAAACTGTGGACTGGCTCTAAGTTTAAGCAGTGCCTGTGACAGGAGAATGATGGGTCAGAAATATTGCCCCAGCATTGAGTCAGCTCCCTTAAATACCATCATCTTCAGTCAACTCAGGGTACAATAAGCTGCTTGTCACTGGTGGGGGACCACTTTCTCTCTGTGCCTTGGCCTCCTCTGTGCCTCTGCCCCTCTTTTTGGCAAGAGCAGTGTGCAGGAGGAGACACACAGAGCGGAAGGCTGGACACTGCTTGCATTGCCTTTCATCTCCAGCAGCCTTCCCTCCCCATCAGGATTTCTGGGTCTGGGCCTATTTCAGCTGGTTTTGTCATCATCCTTGGGGAAGCAAATTTAACTTTGTCTACGCTTCTGAGAAGGTTTGTGCAAGTGCTGAATGGGCTGATAATCGTTGCAGCCTGTTCTCTGCCCTGGTTGTTGTTTTGCAGTTCTACATTACTTTCGAGCCTTTGGTGTGGGGAGTGTTTAAAACTGAAGCCAGATGCAATCTGCTATTTCCAGTTGTAGGAAATGCTGATATTTCAAAATCAGGATCTCTTTTTGATTCAGAACCAGCCAAAATGTTCTGAAATTTCCCATGGAACACTTCTTCTCATGAGATGTCTAGCTTTAAGTTCCCACATGCTTCCACAAGTAGTGCGTTTTTGAGGTATTTAAATTCCTTAAAAATATGAATCCAGGCAAAGAAGGCCATACTGTCCAAAAGCAAGTGGGGTCATAAATGTAAGTCCTTTTTCCTTGTGCTAAGGATCGGATATTCAGAGAGCAGTGACTGCCCTCCAGAGTGTTTCTGATACCTCAGCAGTTGGAGCTGTATCTGTAGACAGGTGTTGAAAGAAGGCACTTCAATCCCTCCAAACTGAGGCTGAGCTGGGGCTGGTTCCTTATATTGATTCATGAATTGCATCTGAAAATCCATCCTCCAGGGACTCAGTCATCTTCTCCAAGTGTTGGATGCAGGGTAAATGTCACCTCTCTCATGCTGAAGTCCCTCTGGTGCTTGCCCAGCACTTGTCAAGGTGACAAAAGAATTCTGTCACAAAGAAGTAAAGGCAAAATCTGATCATATTTTCCATACTTAACCTCCACTTTCACATGGCAAAGCTGGCTGAACAGGGGGGTTGGGTTTTAGGGGATGTAAATGAAAATACCATGGAATAGGCCATTTAGAAAACGATTAAAGCAAATGGTGTGGACCAATATACTCATTTGGAAAGGAAAAGAACAGCATTATCTTTGTACTGGAAATGAGACACATATCTTTATCTGAGTATAAAAGGCAGTAATAGTTTAGTATTATCATGACAGTCCTTTTAAGTCTTCTGTTAGTTCTTGAATACATTCAAACCTGACTTTGGAAGCCAATCTGACATGCTTATATGAATTACTTTCAAGAATAAGTGCTACCCTCAAAGGTTAAGGTTCAGAGTCACTGGATAGGGATGATGGTTTTTCATTTTCCCTTGGAAATATTTGTTTTGTTGAAAGATGTTTGCCATTGGGAAACATTGTGTAAGAATGTGTTTGGTCAGCTTTTCTCCTAAATAATCATTATCATTTTTGTAGAGTCTCTGAAGATATTTTCTATGGCTTTATGAGGTAAAGTTAGATGGACATAGGGTCTTCCTTCTCTCATGCATCCTCTCTGCTACTCAGAAAAGGAGGGGCAGAACTCAATCTTGCCCAAGTTTCCCTGCAACTTCTGGGACCTCAAGTGACCTCTGAGTACAGCTGGGGCACTTTTTGGGAAAAGCTGTTTTGTGGGAGATGAGAGCCTGGTGGGTTTTGTGTTGCGTCAGGTCACTGAGGCAGCGTTACCACTGTTTGGAGAGGCTGTAAACAAAGCCAGAGCACCATTTAGATATAGAAAGTTACTCTTCATTTAAGGGTGAGCCCAAACAAGTAAACCTGTTGTGACTCATCCCAAGTTTTGGACAAAGAACATTTTTTATTTTCCAGAAATTAGAGCACCTAGGAATTGTAAAACGGATACATTGGGTAGCTGAAGAGAAATCTGCTTCTGATAAACCATGCCTCGTCAGACAGAGGTTTAAGAACATTTGAAAAAAAAATATTAAAAGAATTCTGAGCAAGCAGAAAGATCATATGTAAGGGCAGAATCACTGCTGTGCTCAGAGTGAAGGGAGTGGAGTTGGTTATTTGGAGTTGGTTGTCTTCTCAGTAGGCAGGGAGCAGATACGGCTCACTGGAGAGGACGTGGCAGGAGCATGCTGCACTTTGGCTCTGCTCACTGGCAGGGAGTCCATCAGGGAGCAGTGACAAGCACAGCTTGGGCACAGCAGCAGCTGTATCTTTGTCCTCTGTGCAATATTGCCCTTGTAAGTCAGACAATGCATGTGCTGAGGGAAAGATAGGCTGGGAGATGGGCTTCTCCAGTCTTCATTCACAACTGTTCTTTTTCAGCTCCATCACAATATGCTCTCCTGTCACTTTAAAACTGCATTTCTGTTGCTGCTGCCTTGAACTTCCCAGGGCCATTGTTGGCTTGGTATGTGTGACTTCACAGAGCAGACCAATCTCTCTCTGGTAAATGGGGCCAAATGCTCAGAACTCTGATAATAATTACACTGTGCAGCATTACACAGACTTTCCTTGCCTGCAGTTTGGTGATGCTTTCAGATCATGGTAGGCAAGGGCAAGAGCCTTGGCCCAGTATTTCTATAGAAAGTGGAAGTGAGAAATAGCTGAAATTCTAAAAGAGTATCTTGTCTGCAAGCTCATGTTGTATTCTCAGGTGTTGTGGTGGGGTAGCCTCAGAAGCACACCATCATTGTTAGATGTTGATATGAACTGAGCTTGAACTCCCAGTCCCTGGAAGTTCCTCATGCCTGTTTTCCAACAAGATCCTGATTTTTTTTTTGGTTTTTTTTTTTTTTTTTTTTTTTTTTTTTTTTTGTTTTTGTTTTTTTTTTTTTTTTGCAACCTTTTCTCATGTGAGTGTTGTGGGTTTGGAACTGTTAAGTGTTTGGCCTGATTCGCACTTTCACTAGAGTCCTTTTACACCGTTAAGGCATTCTGCTACAGGGGTCTTAAAATGAAAGTAGATGACATTTAAAAGCTTGAATGAGAAACAGGTCCACTAAAAGGATAAGTGAAATTGGTCTTCCCTAAATTGTTGAGTGCTGACCTTGAAAAAACCCTTACAGTCTCTGCAGGCAGACTGGAATCTGGAGAACAGATACCCCAAACTTCAAGAGATTACCTGAGGCAGGTTTTTTTTCTGCTCTTCCTTTTAGGAGAAAATTCTTTTCCATTACACTTGGTACCCACATGTCTGTCTTAAAGCTCTAGTTGTCACTGACCTTCCGAACTGCTGGTATAGAATTCTCACCCTTCTTTAGGATTTTTTAAATTTACTAGTTCTAATGATTTATATTTAACATGTATTTTGGTTATGTGAACATGTTAAAGACTCTGTTTGTATTTTGAATATTGGGAGGGCTTTTTTATGTGGGAGGCAATGTTTAAATATGTTTTGAGAAGAGGGGAGGCAAGAAAAGCTGTCATCCATCAACTGGCATTAAGTCCAACTTTGAAAGCTTGATACAAACTAAATCTGACTGTTAGTGCAGATAGGATTCAAATTAGCTGTGACTTTATGATACCAGCTGTTTCTCTGACAGGGTAAAAGGGCACATAACTAGAATAGCATCTTTTGTTGGAAGCAGTGTTTCCCTTTGTTAAATGTGGGAGCCTCAGGCAAAAAAATCGTAGTCTGTAGTTATGTGACATGTGCAGTCTGCAACATGTTCATGGAGCTCGGGGGGCTTTGTACTGATGTTTTTCAAAGCCAGGGTTATCATAAGTGTTCTATTTTTGCTAGTTTTATCACTGAGACACAAATCTCTGTCATGTTTTTCCCTTGTGTTAAAAGTGAGGATACTCTAAGTGCTGTGTTCCTTACAAGTGCAAAGAAAATCCTGAATGGCAAAACCTGAGGAAATTCTACAAATCCCAATTTAAAATTTAATTGAATTAGTTATTGTAATTAATTGCTCTCTCAATTTTTTTTCTTACCAGAATTTTCAGGGCATTTTATTCCATAAAAATCTACGTACTCTCTAAAAAAAGTAACAATGAGCACTGAGATTTCACTGTACATCTGTGTCCCTGCTGTATCTCTGACCTCAACACCACACTAGCCTTGGCTAACTCAAGCCACAAAAAGTTGGTTGAAGCATGTAAATAAATGGAAACAATGGGATTTATGAAGAAATCAAATTAATCTTACTTCTACCACCGAACTAAGAGCCATTAAGTTTTCAAAATTTATTACTACAGGTACCATTACTCCATTTGAATCAGTCAGGGAAGAGGCAATATTAACAATGGAGTTATGTTATTGGTACACAAATACTTAACCAGGACTACTACGAGGAACAACACTGAGGCTAGAACTGCCCAGAGAAGCAAAACTTAGGCTGAGTATCTTTTACATTTTCTTAGCCACTGTGAGAGATGGTAGGGCAAGCAAACCCACCTCCTGCTGAAGATGCAGAAAATAAAAACATACATGTATGTAGAATTGTAGCAGGCATGTGAGAGAAAAAGGCAGAGTTAAGTGTGTTGAAAAATATTCACTTCTACTTGTAAACTTTTTGGAGTAAATTTTAAAGATAAATACATTTCAGAAGAAAAGTTGAGGATGTAATAGCTGTTGAGTTTTCATGCATTGCTGGTGATAATATGAAGCATAAAACAGAAAATTCCAAGCACTACTAAATAGGACTTGGCCTTTTCTATTGCAAACATCCAATTTTACTGTCTAACATCTGTTTCTGAAATTATGTGAAGTATTTATTTAAAATGTCTTACCATGATAGTCTAAGTGACAAGAGAACATCTTGTTTTCATGAATGTGTAGAGTGGTATGTCAACAAACAAAGGTCCATAGATGACATTTGAAGAACAAAACCCAACCACAAGGAGTTCCACATTCTGTCTTGATTTTTTTTGTTGATGTAAAAGTCCCCTTAGCCAGCTTTCTCCTTATGGTTATATCCTTGCAAACCTGGAGTATCTCCAAGGAGAGCTCAACATATCCCTTCCATCCATGCAAGCAGGCTGAGTGTGGGAGCACAGGGCTGGCTATAGAAGCAGTCAAAGTGAAAATGTGTGTGAGATGCTAGAGAAGTGTGTTAAGCACAAATGTGAAGAAACAGCCAAGAGGAAAAATGACATGGAGAACTTAAACAGGCAGCATTTTAGCAAGAAATTGATGTGCTATCAAATGTATGATAGCTGAAGAAGCCCTCATCCCAGTTGAGTTTTATGCCCATGATGTAAGATATGAGAAGGGATGCTAGCCCTCAAATCCCAGAATTTAATATTTTTATTATCTGAAAATGCATTCCTTTTAATGAAAACAACTTTTTTCCTTTGTTTTGAGTTCTAAACTATTGAGTTGCATTGCTCTGAACTTCAAATTGCCATATTCCTCTCCAAGATGCTGGCATTCAGTGGTGAAATAATAAATATTGGCTCTTTTGGGTGTTTGGGAGAGGGAAGAGAACATTTTGTACTCAGATGTGTCAGCTGCCTCCCATCCTCTGGGATGAGGAATTTGTGCAGTGATTGGGTGGCAGTGAAGTACTTGGGTGCCATTTCAACAGCACAAGGAGGCCTGGGGCTTCTGGAGAAGCCTCTTTATCCACATGGCAGACAGGTTATTCCTAAAGTTGAGTTACTCAGGGGTTTATGGTTGTTGATTAAGAAAATCCCTTTATTTTAAGTTCCCACTGTTTTGAAAATGCTGATCATGCAAAATGACTCAAGTGTGTGTGTTTCATTTTGCCACCCCTCTGGCTGGTGCACTGCTACCCTCCTGTTCATTTGTGTCTCAACTTGATTAATTTGTGAGTGTCAGCAAATCTTATTTGTTATGGTTATTTACAATCTGTTTTTTTCTCTTTGGAGGGAGCAAATACTCTGTTCTGTAGGAATAAAATGGGCAAAATCTGACCTTGAAAATGAGTAAACATTTAAGGATTTGCTCCTGCCAGTCAGTGGCATGCTGAACATTAGGTTCGTTCTTATATATCTGTATTGATCTTACAGGTTCTTTTCTTTCCCCTCCTTTTTCTCTTTCTTTCCATCTCTTGCTTTCAATTTACTTTCATCTTTTAATTTCTTCCACCCAGCCCAAAGCAAAAATCTATATGCAATGGTCTTGTTCAAAGTATGGAAGCTGGTTCCAAAACCAACCTTGCTTCAGTTTTAAAACCTTGCTTGAGGGAGCCAGAATCCCTTTACTTAAATGATTTAATTTTCAAGCAGTATGAATCATGCAGCAACTGCACAAACTCTGGCTACAATATATTGTACATATGTTTGTTCTTTAGGCAGTAAGGAGAGAATACAGAACTGGAGGTCATTTGAGTTACAACTGCTTTGGGGGATTTTTTTTTTCTAAAACATTCCTTCTTACAAATGCAGTTTAAATGGGTTTGTTTATACGGCATGGAATTGGAAAGGCCCAAACTAACCAGGCTTTACACAATGTGGCCTTCTTCCAAATTAATCTAAAATATTTTAATCCCTCTGGAGTTTCTTTATCCTCTGCATCTGTACTATAGTGGAGACACATTTTTAACATTTCTTTGAGGAAAATTACCTTTTTTCCCCTCCAACTGTACTCAGCAAGGTCAATGGAGCACTGTTATATGCTATTTAAACATCTGAGATTCATCATATATCTGCACAACAGAAAGAATCATCATAAAAGGTCTAATGAATCCCGACTGCTAGCCAAGTGAGGGAGTCCCCTTACGGATACTGGGGATTAGAAACAAAGAATACATGTGAAACACAGGTTTTTACACTTCAGCTTTTGCAATTAATAACTAAATTACCCCTCAAGAAGGGAGCAAGGAATGATTGTGACCCCCAGAACAATTCTGGCAATTGAGCCAAATTCTGAAGTCATTGCATGGGCTAAGATGTTCTCTGGGTCTGGCTGGAAGCAAAGGGGCTCACTCGCCTTGTGGGACCTGCCTGGGAGGGCTATTTCCCCTGGGAAAGGAGATGCTCCAAGCCATGGGCAAGATCCAGGGCTGACTGTCTCAGCCCCTGCCTGCGTGCCTATACTTGGGCACACAGTTTTAAGCCCAAGGGTTTTAAGCCCTTCTTGGTTTTCTTGTTCAGTAGCAAGTTTATGGGACTGAGATCATTTTTACCACCCAGGAACTGAAGTACTAAGAGAGGACTGAAAATTTCAATTTCTGTAAAATTATTTATCAGGCATTTCAGAAGCCACTGCTACTCCTTCGGTTGCCTGTAGTTCCAGTCAGCCCAAAATGGCCACAGGGAGCAGATGCAGATCTTCTGGGATGTTTTATCTGGAAAACTTTAGTATGGGCATTTTTAGCTGAAATAATGTTATTTAGCTTTTTTTTTTTCCCTTTGTAGATGACACCTGGGCTGGTTTAATACCTGTGTTTGTTCTAGACTCACTGATCCTCAGAATCCTGCTAGATCATGAGGTTCAGATTGTCGTAGTTGAGACAGTCACAGTACAAAGCAACTCTCCATTTTCAGAAGGCTTCAAATCCATTTTTATTATAGCATGCATGCTTTTTATGCATTCCTACAAAATTCAGAAGTTTACACTTTACCCATTGGTCAGGAAAGACAAACAAAGTGCTCATTGGAACAGGCAGCTGCAGGTTTCTCTTATTTGTCCTTCTTTCTTTCTTGGTTTCTGTGCCAACGACCTTGGTAGGAAATTCTTTCAGGGGTAAACATGGATCCTCTTATCAAACTTCTCTCTGGCTCACAGAAGTCCCTGTAAAACCTTTTCCACATCCGAGAACTTTAAGATTGAACCTCTGAGGGAAAAATGAAATGCTGAAGATCCCTGTTCCATGAAGGCCTAAGGTTTTACCACAGTTTTAATTCTTTGTCACTGACATCCTGCAGGGACTGCAGAGAAATGAGCTTCTCTGCCAACCTAAGGACAGGCTGGTGGCCTTGTCCTTAGTTCTGGTGGACTCTGCCTTTCTCAGCTGTAATGTGTAGGGAACAGCAGTGTTCTGCTGCACCGGGGGCTGCGGGATGTGGGTTGTGGATGGCACACTGGGACAGCGATGGTCCGAGTGAAATCATCACCCCAGACTGTCCCTGCTTTCAAATGAAGAGCCATGCCTACCTCAAACAAGTTTCCCTATCTTTTCACATAGTCAGAGGTATTTTGGGACCATTGCAAGCCATATAGTAATGGAATAAATTCCAAGTGCAGCAGGAGACCACATTGGAGGAAAAACTCATTATGTGCCAAGGGCATTTCTTTGACTTTTTCTACCGGTACTGGAAAATATCCCCTAAATAATACATCTGGATGTGGAGGAGAAGAGAGGGAAAAGATGAAAAACAATCCTTTAAATTCAGTAGGAGCCTATTTAATGGCTTGTTTAATCTGCCAGCTGGCACAGCATTGACTTCTTGCTGCACATACTTTAAGAAGACCTATGTAGTTCTTGGAAGTGAGTTTATATTAAGTTGTAGAATCTTAAATATGGATAAATTGGCAAGGCTGCTTTTTGGTACTTAATAGACACCAAGAAACTGCTTAGTCATCTCCAAAGATATTTCTGTCTCCTTTTTAATATAAATACCAAAACAATATGGACTTAAAGCAGTAGCAAAGATAGTAAAAATTCAGATCTGTTCCATGAGTGTGCCCTCTTTGAAATATGTGCACATCCTTCAGACTTTGAAATCACATGTATTCCCTATGCAACACCTTGCTTTGGGCAGTGTTTTTTATAATGTTGTTTGTGACATCATTTTCTTTGGAGTAACATTGAGTTAGCACACTATGAATTTGTGTCTTCTGCAGCACTCCCTGGCTAAGAAAACTGGTGCTATCTTTATGTGGAATTTATTAGGGGTGTCTTGCATATAGTATCACCTAATAGGTTCCTTTATTTTATGTGACTCTAAGTGTTGATGCTTTTGGATTTTAATTGGCTTTGTGTGAGGGTAGATGGGTGTAACTGAGAGCAAACTTAACGTGCAGTGTGGTGTACATAATTACATTTACACTTTCTGTCCCTGAAAAGTTGGGCTGCAGCAAGAAGCATATCTTCTGTTTTCACTTACTTTCAGCAGTGGAAAAGCAAGGGAGAAAGAATTTAACTGGAGAGCAACCTGTCTTTTATATTTAAGGGACTTCTTTAACAGGATCTGAAGTGACACTTGTCAGTGTTTACATGTTGTAAAGGTTTTATTTGGTTCAGGTAAGCATTGAAAAATATGGCAGTTTATTTATAATTTTTAGATATGGCTTTTATTTCCTTTGTTCTCCTTAAGGGTGTAAGCTATTTTCAGGTTACTGTGGGTGGTTTTTTTTTTTTGGGTTTTTTTTTTTTTTTTTGGCTGGTTTGTTTGGTTTTTTTAAATCTGGAGTATGGATTGTAAGAATCCTACAAGTTTGCAAGCGTTATCATCTGGGACTTTGGTTTGATTCTTCTCTGTACACATCCATCTGCACCCTGTGGCTGTGAAAAAGGGGGCTTCATGTGCCTTTGGTGCCCAGAACGAATACTGTGAGCAGTCATGTGTGCTCTGTGTCTCACTCTGAGCTGGGTGGAATCACATGGCAACGAGGGAGGCTGGAGGAGAACCCATAGGGATTTTGGAAACTTGTGGAAGAGGGTTTAGGGAATGGTAGAATGTAACATTTAGTACAGAAATTATTTTCTTCCCCCACCTATTTCTATGATTTTTTTTTTTTGCCTCTGAACCACACAGGTATCTGAGGCACTGTTCCTAAATAAATGAAACAATTAAAAAATTATTTGCTTTATGCAGTGCTCAAGTGTAACTCTTTTTTGTCACATTACTACAAAGCATTTATGTATGACTGTGTGCACGCAGGACGCTTTCAGATCTCACCTTGTTTATTTGACTCTGAGCCAGGCCAAAGCCTCACTGCTCTTGGGTCTTCTGGTTTGGTGACATTGCTGTGTGTTTCCATTTTATCAGCTAAACTCAGCTGTAGTGGGGGTATATAATGTAGACTTTGAGGGATATACATCTATTTTGTGATACCCTGTTTGAATGGTCATGTTGAAAGGCTTTGTGTTTTTTCTGCCCTGCTTTATGTCTTTGAAAACAGGACTGACCTCCTGCTTCAACTTTCAACCAAAATGACACAGAATTGCTGCTCACTAGAGATAAATTGATAGACCTACTTGGCAGGAAACAATCTGGGTTTTATTTCTAAAGATGACCAGAAGTGTGAGCTGGAAAAGCCCAGCAGAAATTTCTGCAGCTGAATCCATGCCAGGTGGAATTCCACAGATTTCCATGATGATCTGCCATGGAATAACTGGCCTTTCAGCTGCAGTGTGTCTGTCATGCTGACATGTGTTGTCTCAGTGTGAGTGTAAAGATATTGGGAGGAAAGATGAGTTGAAGTTTAGAAGAAACTGGCAACACCTTGAAAATGTATCATTCATTTCTTCCAAGGAACTGGCTGGATTCAAAATACTCAGTGTCTCTTAGGGCAAAACTAGTTAAGCATCAGCAAACCAAACAACTTTAGTTGTGTTGGGGTTTTTTATGGCCATATTTATTTTTTCTTTAAAAATGTAGGGATGATGTCTAAAACCTTGCTCAATAGAGCAAGCAAGAGACCCCCTCAAGTCTCATTAGAGATTATGATGGTCAGCACTATGCAGAGCTGGATCCTAGAGCTGCATGTTTTAGCACAAAAAGAAAAAGGGTTGAAAACACAAAACTAAAGCTACAGTAAGCTGGCTGCATTGTATCTTCATATTATTTTCTATTACTATTTTATGACTGACTATGTAGCTTAATGTATCATGATTTTGTATTTTGAAACACGTTCCAGAAAACATGTAGAGTCTGAAGCCTGGCTGAGTGAATATTGCTGTTGGAACCTTACCTTAAGGTTTGCTCAAACATTTCATTATTTTTAATGGCATTGCCTTAGCCTTTTAATTCAAGACCTGAGTGATACAGAGAAAGTGTGTAAACAGAATGCTAAAACATTTGTAAAACCTGCTTGGAAATAAATACATTCAGAAAATGTATTGGTGAAGCTACTCCAAGGTTGTGTAGCTGCTTCTGCCTGTGAGATACTATTTTCTATTCTCTGCGGTTTTTTTTTCCCTAATAGAAATCAGTGGTGAATTGGCATTGTCATTTTAACAGGGCAAGAAGTGCATTAATCTTGTGATTAATTAGCAAAATGAAGATCTTTGCTGGTAGAAGCAGATAAAAGGCAAGGGTAATTAGTGAATGATATCCCATGAGCTTTCTTCCCAATGTTTGATTGAAGGGAAAAGTGAACACAAGTCAGGCCTCATTTGAGGATGAAGTGCTTTTATAAATGGTTTTGTGGACTACAAAATCCCTTCTATTTTTTTGTGTTTTGCCTCATTGTTGTTACCTGGGTTATTCTCACTCACGGTTAAACATTGGTGAAGGGCAATGAAGCTTTTACTGCACTTTGTATCTACAGCAAAGTGTTTCCTCAGTGGTAATGGTACATGTAAAAATAACTCATTTCCCACAAGTAAGGGTTGCAAGAGTAAAAGCAATTCTGCCTTTGCATGTGTGTGCATAAAGGTACAAGAGGATGAAGCAGCCTATATTGGCAACATCTGAGATTGCACCAGCTTCTGGCATGCAGAGTATGCCCATGGAACTTTCATTGTGCACATTAGATGATTCTGGCCTGTGAGGGTGGAATCCAGTCCTGATTGAAGTCTCTGGGAAGTGTGCCAAGGATTCCAACAGGACCAAGATTTCAACTCTAGTTTGTATACGAATAATATTTCAGTACCTTCTGATCTTTGGGGACAACATATTTGAAATAGTTCAGAGGACACTTGGAGGGGAGAGTCAAGGGTCGATCCTCCTACCATGAGAACCAGGGGCTGTGCCAGCAGCTTCCAGCTATGTCTTGTTTCTTCCTTCTTCTGCTAATAGGAAATGATGGACAAATGTCACAGGGATCAGGGGTGGGACAAGTACATGCAAATCCAAATGTCAAGAGAAAGCTCTGCCTGGCCCTTAAGTCAATGTGCAGTAGAGGAAAGGAGAGGAAGGAAGCAGGAGGAGTGGGAATGGCAGTCAGCCTGCCTAAGGGAGTAAAGATAAATGGGGGCTTTCCACTGCAACTGACTGGCTGTGAGATGAGAGCTCCTGCTGCTGCAGCAGCCCAATGTTTGCTGACACCTCTGGGACAGTGCAGCTCTGCAGTGCTCCTGCCCCAGGGCTGACTTAGATCATGGATGCATGAAATGGACCAGCCATGGACCTTTCAGTTGCAGAACCCTGATGCCTTAGGATTTTAGCTTTTATATTTTTCATATATTTGTAATCCAGGAATTCTCTAGTGTATAACTCTAAACTCCATATAGAGTGTTAGCTCCTGTCTTCCCATTTTGGTCAGACACAACAATTCTTCTCTAGGCTTGGGAATCGTGGCCACCTCACTGTCTCAGGCCCTGAGAAATGTAAACAAAAGTGAGTTGGAGGCAGGAAGCAAACCTGGGGTAAATTATTTCATATTACTTCATTACTTCATTGTCACTGTAACTGGAAGATTAACCCCCAATATGCAAATGGACCAAACTTGTAAAAGTATGAAAACCTGTGATCCGTCATCCATTTTTGGGTGTAGCCCCTAGGTGGGCTTTGTCTGCCCTAAGGGTACCTGAAGACCCTTCAGTAAATATAACCACTTTTTATTCCCTTAATTTTGTCTGGCCTCTGTTTTTAGGTAGTCCTGAAAAGGCATCAACCCAAGGAGTGAACTGTGGCAGGAACAAAGTCCTTTGAAAAGCTCCCTGTCAGCATTTTCACTTGGCTCTGTAGCAGCGGGAGCTGTCACAGTGCCTGGCGCCTTCAAGAACATTTGTGACCTACACTTTGGTAGCCTGTGCTGGAGGCAGGGTTGGTGAAACCTGTTCAGCACCTACTGCAGTTGAGGGCCTGGGCCATGGCCTGGTCCTGTGGGCCATCATTAGTTTGCAAACCACCACCTGGGAATCTCTATTCTATGTAATCACTGCAGATTTTTGCTCAGGATGCCACCTGAGCAAAAACCTGCAGTGGTTACATAGAATTGTGCAATTCTATGTAATCACTGTTCTCTAAACTATTCAGCAGGTTTGCAAATACCCCACCAGTGTACATGAACATTTTTCACTCCCATGAAATATGAGATGGAAAATGTACTTGATACCAAAAGCAGAGATTTTAACAGATTTGGGGTTTGATTTCCTTGTTGAAATTCTTTGTAATTGACTGCCTTCTTCTCATAAAGTCAGTTGGTTGGAAATATACATATAGCTGGAAGTGAAATGTTGGAGGAAGTTTTTCAGACCTTGAGAGAACACCAAAATTTGATTTTCTTATGCTTAGGTTGGTTTGCCATTGATGAATTGCCCTTGGAAGTCCTAAGAAGCATAGTCAGACGAAACAAGGAACATATACATTGGAATAAAACTGTCTTCATGTGACCTAGTATATTTATTTTGCCTCAAATCCCAAATGAGCTATTCTGTTTGGGAGGGAATAAAGCTGCTTGATAGCGGTTTGTGGGTATGTGTGTATATATATGTATATGTACAAGAGTTTATTTTCTGCAGTTAACATGAATACTTGGCCAGATTTAAAGAAACAATTGCAGATGTGGTTTTGCATGAAAGGAACATTGAAAATGAATTTAGGAGACTTGCTGTTGGTAATAAATGATTCCAGTGATATCTAACATCTTGGACTAAAGTAGGAGCATGCGTGAGGTGTGACAAAGGAGAATTTAATCCTTTGAACTCCACCCTTTGATTTCAATGAAGTCATGCCTGTTTCTGAAAGACCTGAGTGGCACTGAATGCTTCTAAAGCAGAATTAATAGGGGAAAATGAAAATACTTTCCAAATTATTTCTGACAGGTTTTGATAAAAAACACATTTATTTGTTTTGACTGAAGATAGATTAAGGAACTCTAATTCTCCCAGATATTGCAGTAGAATGCTTGTCATACCTGCATTTCACGGGTGCCAGATTAAACAAGACACATTTAGACAATGAGTGTTGCTTGCCGAGTTGCTTTTAGCTTCAAAAAGGGCAATGAAGAGGTTATGTTTTCACTTCTGAGGTGGAGGAGGTAGAAAGAAAAGGCAATGGTAGTCTTAGGGATACTGTACATGTCATGGCATTTAGCCAGCTAATGGGAAATATCCTTTATGCTTCTCACTGACCAGTCCTTTTCTGACATTTGGAAGGTCCATTCTTTGACACCA
This sequence comes from Anomalospiza imberbis, assembly GCF_031753505.1. NCBI lineage: Eukaryota > Metazoa > Chordata > Aves > Passeriformes > Viduidae > Anomalospiza > Anomalospiza imberbis. The sequence goes on along the minus strand of NC_089685.1, from coordinate 72,241,452 downwards.
GGGCTTTGAGCCACCTGAGGTGGACACAAATGGGAAAATGGGACACTTGGATTAATGGGGTGCAAATCACAAAGCTGCATGCAGTCTTGGTTTAAGCCAAAATTTAATGAGCAATTTGATGGTTTTGGTGGTAGTATTAAGAAAAATAAAGAAGGCAATGAGAGCAATAACTTCTGTCATCACCTGATCTTGCAGTGAGGACAGGTCAGAGGACAGTCAAATGTTTAGTTGCAAGCATGTGGGAAACCATTGTGTAGCTGGACTTGGAAGGGTCCTGAAATTTCTACCAGCTCCTGCAGAACTGGGATTCTGCAGTAGTGTAGGAAGGGCCTGTGCTGGTAACCCACTTTATTCACCAGCCTGAGAGGTTTGTTGGGCTCAGAAAGGAAGGGGACCCGAGGCACAATGTGCAGAGGTCTTGAGATACAATGGGAAATTCAGCAGATTTCTCTCGTTACAAAGAAACTTAGGCCAAATCCCCTTGCTTCCCTTCAAGTGAATGAGGAATTTGGGAAATTTGCTGTTGTACTGAGAGTGAAATAAGATGGAATGTGCTTGTATGATGTGGTCACCAGGCATGGCCAGCACAGAGCCTCGTGCTGATGCCTTGTGAAGGCTGTCCTAGAACAGAGACTGGACAGAGTTACAGAACAAAGCACGGATTTATTGAAAGGCCTCCATGGATCCAGCTTGGGCAGCACCAGAGCCCAACCAGGGCTGCACCCAAGATGAACCCAAATGGTCCCAAAATGCACGAGCGCTCCCGGGGGCTCTCACTGTGATCAGCTCTGCTCCATTGGCACATTGGAGTTCATTGTCCCATTCCAGCTTTAGCCCATGCAGTCCCATCCTGCTTGTTTTTCTCTCTCCAGCCCACGTTGTTTGTGCTCCTGGGCCTTAGATTTGGATCATTTGTCCTTGGTGCCCAGCTGGAGAAGGAATGGTTTTGTACCTACCCTGTGAAGAGAGCTCACCATCCCCTCATGTGGAGCTCAGACTGACACACTAAAGCAGCACAGAATGTGAAAAATGTGAAAGCTAAACCTGAGGCATCAGTGCAGTACAGGACCGTGTCATATCAGGGAATATGCTTTTGTTTGAAGTTTCTTGGCTCAGCTAGGTTGAAGCTGGTGTAGAAGTTCAGCCTAAACATCACAGTCTGGGAGCTCCTAAAGTGTAATGGAAAGGTGACTGGGATGTCTTGAAAGACATTTCTTGTTAAAGACCTGAGTAGTAGTTTGCATTTTGCTTGCTGCCAGACTGGCTTCTCTGTTTTTAAGACCCCCTGGATGCTGAGTTGTCACTGAAACCTGCGCTGGGAATAGGGTGAGGACAGTGTTAAATCTGAGCCAGAGCAGGAGGTTACTTTGTTCTCCATACTGGATTTTAAAATTATATGGTAGTGTGTGCATTTCTACTCAGCTAATTTATTGTTTGCTTTCAAAAAGCATATTCCCACCAAGTACTAGTAAAATATTTGTCACATATTTGCAATTACTGTGCGCTTTCCTCTGATTTTCTACCTGGATGAAAGCTTGAAGAAAGAAGACAAAATTTTCAAAGTCTCTCAACGGAATGAGACATAAAGGGGAGTGGGATTTGCATGTGTGTCCTTTGTTCTGGGAGGGATTAAGTGTGGCTGAAATAAGTACTTTTTAGCATGAAAATGAAAAACTCAACAAATTTTAGCAATAAACCATAGTCAGCTGAAGATCAAAGGCATTATGTGAGGTGCAGAGAGGGAGGGAGGGACTGGTATTGCTTTTGAAGTGAGGGATTTTTTTGGGGAGAGATGATCTTTTCAGGGCACATTCCTTGCTGTGGTTCTGATTCAAGCAATGTGGCAATGTAGGTAAATTCTTCCACAGTTCCCTCTTTTGAACCTGGTGGTAGAAAACCCCCACAAGTTTACTTCAGATTATTTCAGTGGTGTAAAAGCTTAAAAGATGCTGAGGGTCTTGTTTGAAGTAGAAACAACAAAATGGTAAGTGGTGGACCTTTTCACACTGCAAGAATAGCCCATGTTCCAGTAATTTGCACATAGGTGTGGATGCCAGGGGAATAGAATTGGTCAAATGATTTCAGACATCCACGTTTATTCAATAAATATATATATTTATGCTTCTTTAAAATTTATTGGTGTCTTCTAGGTGAATTAGATGAAAAATATACCTGGAAATAATTTGGAAAAAAAATTGAGATATCAAAATATTTTCCATTTTTATTTGAACCCCCAAAATTTTATGTTTAAAATAAAACTAGGGAATTTTTCTTTTTGAGGTTGGATGAAACATTGCTTTTGAAACAGTTTTCTTGGGATAGTTTTTTCAGAAAATGGAACTTTTTTGATTTCACAGCATGTTATTAAAAATAAGTGTTCCAGGAAAACAAGTATGCATACAAAGAGTAGAAAAATAAAATGTCTTTGCACACCTTGAAAAGTCATGCAGAGAGATGTTTTCCCAAGTGGCTTTGAAGGCAGGCCCTGGAGGGGAGCTGAGTGGAGTGTTACATTTTGTCCCAGGATGTTTTTACTCATGAACAATTTTAATCTTAAAAAAAGAAGCATTAAAATGTGTACACTCCAAAAAATGGCTCGTAAGAACCACTACTAATAATTGGTACCAACATCAATAAGTAAAGCAATTTTTTGAGTCTTCTGAGAATCTTAGATTTTATACTATGTATATAAAATGTGCATTATATTATATATTGCATATTTTTGTGGAAATGGGAAGAATGTTTAGGTGTTATTGTCAAGTGGTTCTCAGAGGCTGAAAGACAGCTTCTCATTTCTGGGGAGACAGTGAACAGCACTGAATAGTTGACTTCTTCAAGTGAGCCTTCTGGCTGATGACTCCTTTTCTTGCACTAATATGGCTTTGCTAGCTAAAGGTCAAACTGTTGACCTGAACTCCATTTCCCAAGTGGCTTCCTGATTTTTGAGAGAGAGATTTGGATTGCAAGCCTTCTGAATGCCAGGCAGTGGCTGTGCCTCAGTCCTTTGAGACACTACACTGGGATAAACCCTTGACATCCTCCCAAAACATCCATCTATCATCCATCCATCTGATCTTCATTGCACGACAGAAAAGTATCCTGAGGATGGGGAAAATTTGCTGCATCAGGGAGCTCCTTATCACTGCTGGGCAATCTCCCCCGTGCTCCTGGGAAGGAAAAGAGGGGAGGAAGAACAGAAATAGTTCTGGGTTGTTGTTATTATCCTCCTCAGACTTCCTCAGTGAGGAAGAGCTCGAGCTTTCGGAGATGGGAGCTGGTGCTGAGGACCACGTAGAACAGTGGAGGATGGGCTGGGATATTTGGAGAGGGCATGGGGGTCATGTTGGTGCACAGAGCCTCGAGCAGCCCAGAAGGAAAGAGTGTGCCTTCAGAGGTGGAGAGAGGGATGTGCCTGGCTGGGTAGGAGGTGATGAAGGTGCACATAAATCAGATATCAAAACATGTCTGCTTTGGGGAGGCAAAGCAGGAAAAAGCTTTGGGATTCTTGTTTCTAGCATGTGAGCTGTCATCCTTACAGCCAACTCTTTGTTTAAATCCCTGATGGTGACTGTGCTCCACAGACTAAATGCCTGGTACAGTCTTAGTTCCTGAGGACACTGTCATTGCACAGAAACCCACGGTGCTTTGAACTTGTTTTGCCGTGTGCCATTCCTCCTTTGATCAGCCCTGCAACTCACAGGTTCTCCAGTAAAGAAACTGGGGCCAGATTTAGATGCACATGTGGGCTGAGATGGAAACACTCCTTGGGAGAAAATGGAAGATTTGCTGTTCTGGGCTCTTCAAGAGGTACCCGGTGCTAAGAGTAGACACAAGATTGGCAAAAAACCTTGTTACAACTTGCTTTTTAGATACATGGTCTAACTGAATTTAAAAAAAGGTAAGCAGCAGCAATTGTAGTGTCTCTATCAGATTTGCAAAATTAATCTTTCCCTTGAATCTCCACAAAACAGCCCCAGACAAATGCGAGGAAAATCACATCAACAACATCAAAAATTTAAATCCCCCAATCTGGGAACAAATCAAAAAGAACGATACCCCCAGGGAAAGTAAACTAATAAAATAACCTTCACAAAACCCCTGCCCTCAGCAGTGCTTTAATCCAAAAACGGGGGCAGAAAAAGCCCCAAATTCCCCGAAGCCACGCAAGGCTTTGCTGGTGCCAGTGATTTTATGGGGAGGGCACTTGGCCGTTGCCCCGGCGGGCAGGACCATAAATAGAGCCACGAGACAGATCTCCATCTGCAAACAGAGCGCTTCAAATAATGCCCAAATGCACCTTGGCTTCATTTGCCTCCCGCTGCGAGCAGCTCCTGAGGCACCTTTGGAAGTTGTGGCACGGTGGCTTTCCCTGCGGCGCGACGGGCTGGGAAACGTGGTTTTTGGGGGGGATGTGGGGGGTGGAAATGCTGGGATTGCAGAGGAAGCTGAGGCCTCCAGCCCTGCACAGGAAGCAATCTTAGAGCAGGCCTTAAATGCCAGATTCCAGGCAGAGTTTAACTAACCACTGACAGCTCTGTAAACAAAGCAGGGACAAAAAGAGAACAGCTTTCCCTTTTCTGGTAGTCATTTTTGGTTTGGGGGCTGCAGGGGAATTCTGTAATAGTCGGCTTGATGGGATATAAACCGAGGCTGGAAAGGCTTTGTATATGAAGAACTGTAAAGGGGAAAATACTTCATGGACTAAATCATAAAGAAGAAGGTAGGGCACGGGCAAAATGCGCGGATTCAACTACAAAAAAAAAAATTGCTACTCTTCGTTCTTTGAGAAGGATTTGTACACAGTTTGACTTCCCCTGGGTGGTATTTAAAAGCAGTACCTTATTTTTCTTGTTTCTCTTTTTATTATCTTTTTTCTCCCCCTCTTTTTTCCTTTTCTTTCTCCTCTCATTTTCTCTTAATTTTCTTTTTTCTGCATTTCTGAACATGGGGGTGGGAACAGCCGGACAGGGACTAACTTTTGCAGAACTTTTAATTATCTGTCCAGCTAAAGAAAATAAGAACTCTCTTGTGCAGTGCTTTTATTGCTTGCGGTGAAAAATTGGAAGCTTAAAGTTAACAATCCTGCTGAATTGTTGCTTTTGTTAGTGGAAAAGACCTGTGACGTTACAAATAGCTAGTCTGTGGCTAGCAGATGTATACAGTCCTTACTTGAAGCATGTTGATTTAATTTTAACTAGGAAACTAAACGCAGGCACGGGCTATGTTTATCCTACAAGACATTTCATTAATCTTGTTTGTCTCAACAATACTGAGGAAGTTGAGTTTTTTGATGGAAAAAGAAAATAGTTACAGCGAAGCTAAGACAGCAAAACAAAACTAAATGGACTCAGTCGGTTAGATGCATCCCTTGTGCTTTCACTCCCATCTAAGTAATCATCTCCTTTTTAGATTTGGATCTTCCCAGAGCTTGGAACGCTTAAACACCCACCATGGATGACTTTGAACGCCGCAGAGAACTCAGGAGGCAAAAGCGTGAGGAAATGCGCCTGGAAGCAGAGAGGTGAGTTACTACATCTGGAAAATGGTGCTGGTGGCTGGCCTTTGGTTAGCAGTGGCTATGAGAATTTCTGCCTGAAGTTCCAGAGAGTCCTTGGGCTAATGATGTGTGCTAAAAACCAGCTTTAGCTAATGTCGTGGGGTTGTATTGTCTAATTTCCTTACACTGCTGTAAATTGGCTGCTGTAAACTGGCTCTAGTTATTTTGCTACATGGATAAATGTAAACAGCAAAGGTGGTGGAATATGGCCATGTGAAATCATAGAAAGGAAAGCTCCTCCTCAGGTGCTGTGTGAGTGCTGTGCAGAAGGCATTGTGTTTGCCAGATATTTATATATCAGATATTATATGTACTAAAGATAAAGTTGTAAGATATAAATTGAAAGCTGAGATACACTTGGTATATGTAGTATAGCTTATGTGTGAATTGGCTGCTATTACTGTGCAGCTGCTGTTGTGTTTGTACTGCCTGTTGCTTTTTGTTCATCTACAGTCACTTTATGTGGGCAACAAGAGCAGCATTTGCTGTCAGTTGGCACAGATTTACTTCGGTGAAATGAGAGCAGAATTTGATGTGGGTATGATGACGACAATTTATGAAGGAAATACCATGAAAATACTGGCAATGACATTTCATTGACTAAACCCATTTTACACCTGTACAGTTCAGTTTGCTTTAATGAAATTTCACAATTTGCACTGGTGTAAGCAGGGAGAAAGGCTCCATTCATTTTTGAAATGTCTTCAGTGATACAAAGATTTGATTTTGCTTATTAACAATGCACTGATTTTAAAAAATAAAAGCCAGGTTTAAGCACATTTTGTTCTCATTTTTGTACTTAATTTTTAAGAGGGACTTAATTTTCGTTTCTTCTTCTTTGACCAAAGCTGTTAAAGGAAAGGCCTTAGGGTTTGTAGGGAATAGAGGCCTTGGGTGGTCTGTGGAGGATGTTAGGGGCTGTAACTCCCCGTGTGAGTTTCTGTAGAAAAATGCCACTTCTCTTTGAAGACCTCCAGGCTGTTGTTGAGGATTCAGAGGCTGTGGGGTGACCTGGGCATCAGCCATGTGGTATGGCTGGTTTGGGCAGGCAGGGACAGCCCCAGGGGTTGGGGATAGTGGGCTCTGCCCTTGCCGTCACTGGAGCTGAAATCCAGGGGGTCACGTGTATCCCGTCCTGCTGATGGGAAGTGGTTTTTCCACGTCCAGGGTGCTTTGTTGGGGCTTAGTGTGGTGATTTCATGGAGGAGGGTAGCTTGGTGGCATCCTGGCCAGAGGAGAAGGGCTTGGGCCTGCATTCCTTTTTCTCCCTAATCACTGCAGATGTGCTCCATGCCCTTTCCCACACAGTTGAGGGCTTTCAACAATAAATTACTGTACACTAAATCTTGCTGTACTCCCTTTGCTGCTGCCAGCTTCAAGCATTCAAGTACAATGAGTCAGACCCCTTAAAAGTCACAAGACTGCTTTACAAATCTCAGGATCTTAAAAATAATTTGGTCTGGCCTTTTTATTTTTGATTTGCCTTAACAATAACAGAGCCTGATTCTCAGGTTTGGATGGGACTCTGGGACCTGGGACCTCCCAAATCCTGCCCCAGCGAGGGCAAAGTGGGGCTGAGCTGAGCATCTGCCCCCACTGCAGTGCTCACACAGAGGGAAGGGCAGCAGCACCGGGGCAGTCATTAACAAATGAATGTGTGATGCTGCATTGGTTTTGGAGAATTCAGATTTTTAGGGATTTGGGGATCATCTTCGCCTTTAATAATATGACCACAACATGTTCACATGTCATAAGCTGCAGAAATCTGCTTGCCAGATTTGCCTCTGAACACTTTCAGGTGTTTTATGAAGTGGTTTGTACAGTCCTAAGGCGCAGCATGGAGGCTGGAAATGTTCCTTCATAGGTTCTGAGCAGAGGTCAATTCCCCAGCCCTCCCATCAGTGGGCTGTAGCTTTGCTGTGGGGAATCCAGCACTGGTTGCAAGAATTTCTGCTGGAAGATGGAGAGATGGATCTGTATAGGCTGTAACATGCTTGCCAGGTCTCCCATATACTGTTTAGGCTTCTTTGAGTAGATCAGTAAATGCAGAAATGCCAGCAGCCATACCCATCAGCAGTGCTGAAACTCAGCATTTTGCTGTTTCCTGGGATAAATGCACATTGGAAGCCCGTCTTTCTAGCTGGATGCCTGTGCCCAAGAAAGACTGAGGGGTGAAAAAGTAGCAGCATGGACTCCTGTACCACATGCCCAAGAGAGAGTGGCTTGATGTTACCATGCCTTCATGGGAGCCCGAAGCTGTGTTAGGCTTGGTGAGGATACACAAGCTGTCACATTCCCAAGTGTCTGTGATGCTGGAGCCACTGATGTCCAGCTATTTAATCTTTGGAGAAGCTCAGCGTCAGTTCAGTCCTTGAGGTCTGGTGTTAGGCTTTGTGTTTTGGGGCTTTTTTCCATTAGAAATCTGTTGGAAATGATACTTTGTTGTGCTGTGTAGCCCTGGCATTCTGGGTTCATATGCTTAAAACCTCTGGGTTCATATGCTTAGGATCCTGAGGACTCATTTTGTCTTTGAAGACCAACATTGCATTTCACCCCTGGTACGTGCTGTGGCTAGGAGTTCATGCGGTGGCAACTCAGATAAAAAGTGTCACCAACTCAAAAACAAAGTGGGGTTTTTTGCATTTTAAGGTCTTATAATTTCAAGGTATTCCAGACATTTTGGACTCCCCACACAGGCTCACTGTGCCCACCCAGAAATGTTGTCCAGACAGTTTTTTTTTTTTACTATTTATATTTGTCTGGATCTCTGGAGGCCTATCAACGTGTTTGGAGCAGCACAGCAGATCTGTCTAGGGGGCATGTTTCCAACAGCAGACATATGGGACTTTGTCCAGCTTTCTCCCAGGCTGTCAGATTTATTGCATGCGCTCAGCCTGGCGGGGACCCAGCAGCTCAGGTGCCTCAGGGGGGAAGGAGACTTTTCAGGCACAGCCTGGGAAACCCAGGACAAAGTATGGCAGTGTTAACTTGTGCCTGTCTGGCAGTATTCTGCATCAGGTGTGTACTGGTCAGGGAAAAATGGAAAACCTTCAGCTGTGGGGGTGATGGGACGTGCTACATCTTTAATTGCTCTGTGGCAAAGCCAAGGCTTTGTCCTGCTCCCCTGGGACTCCTGTGCATGGGTTTTATAAAGCCCTGAGGTACCCCACTGAAGCCAGTGGGAAACTTTGCACTGATTTCTGTGGCCTTTGCATGAAGCCCTACCTGAGTTATTCTAGCCAGTTGATTTTTTAGGCACTGGCAGCCCTGAGGGAGCTGGGTGAGAGCTTTGCCTTCCCAGCCACAGGGTACATTGTGTGCTGGAGCACCAGGGCTGTCACAGAAGTGAGCTGCACGTAACTGACAGGAACAATCCCCCGTGGAATTGGAGCACAGGGGACGGACTTCTTTCAGCAAGGGAAAAAACAAATACCACCTGCTGCTTTGTGCCTCTTCTTAGGCAGTAAAAGATGTTCTCTTGAACAAAACCATCGGGCTTTGTCATTTTGATGTTGTAACTGATGCTGGAAGAATTTAGCTTGGAGCTGGGTAGAGTTTGTGTCTGCAGGGGTGGTGCTTTCTGAGTATCTTGCTGGTCCACTTCAGTCTGCTGCAGCTGCACTGAAAAATTGAGGTGAAATACTTCTTGAAATGACAATGGACCTACTTTCCTTGACTTCAGCATAACTGAGAGCAAAAATAAGCCCCTTGAACTCTCTAAAGAATATTTCTCAGGTTAATCTAATTTAGCACTTAAGCCTCAAACATTCAAGTGGCTGACTTGACATTGTACCAGCAATGAATTTTCACTTCTACTTTGTGATTGTTGTTTTGTTTGTATTTGGTGTTCAGTTTTTTTTCTTTTTTTTTTTAAATCTACTAGGAACCTGATCCAATTTGCTCCTTTTCACATCATCTCTACTGCAGACTTCAGAAGATCTTAGGGTCATTGTCAGGCTGGCCTCCATTTAGCTGAAGCTTAACTTTGAATGTGAACCAGAGTTTTGCCCTGTGTCATGGTCTTCCCTAAGGGACTGTAGATCGTATCATGGGGAAGGAGAGATGTTGGTCATCCTGTTGTGAAAATATGGCAAAGAGAAGGGGTTAACTAGATCAATTACTATTACTAGTTTTTTATTTACTAATAATTATTACTAGTAATTACTATGACTAAATTCACCCTAAAAAAGGTTATGTGAGTAGGACATAGAGAAAAATATTGCCTCAAAGCTGTTTGGTTCTTGATAGCATTAATTTCTAAAGGCAGTGGTTAAAGATTTCTTTATTTAAAAAAAAAAAAAAAAGATCCTGCAGGTCAGGGATGGCAGCAGCCTGCAGGAGGCTAAAAATCTCCTGGGTTAGTAAATTGCTTAATGAAACTTCTGCTAAGACAAGACACATGGTTAATCCCAATTTGGTACAACTGAAAAAGAAGTCAAGTGCATTTCAGTTTGGATCCATGAAGATGTGTAGAGAACCAGAAAGACATTTCAAGTGCTTTTTGCTGTTCCTGTTGAGCCTGTTGTAGCTCTGGTAGCACACAAAGGACTGATTCACCAAGTTAAGAAGGTCAAAGCAGCAGGGTACATCTTTGCAGGACAATGAGAAGCACATTTCTTTTCTTCTGGAGAGGTTAATAGTGGACACATTTGTGTCCATAGCATCTTAATGCTTCTGGAGAGCAAGGGAGTGCCATCTTTGTCAGCCACAGAAAGTAAAAAATGTCCTTCTCCTGTCCAGGACAGTGAGGGTAAGCATATGTCCATGTCAGACCAATGCTGAATGGCCACAAATAACTTTTGAAGCTGTTTTTCTTTCCTACAGTGGAGTTACCCCTGGTATGGGGTCTAGGTTAGTGAGAAACGTTAAACAGAGTTCAGAGTTTAGGAGTTACACAAAAATGGTTCCTTTCTGGTTTTCCTTTTCTTGAAACACTAAGAGTTGCCCATTTCTTGTTCTCAAGCATCTGGTTATGTTTTTATGAAGAGTTTTCCGAGATTATGCTTCAATTCAGGTTCATGTTGAGGAAAGGAGAATATGATCTTAATACAAGTTTTCAATGAGTGCATGTTTGAGCATAAGAGAAGCTGGCTGCATATGTGTTCCATGTAATTTCCCAATGCTCATGTTTTATTTCAGAATTTAATTTCCCCAAAAGTTAAGCCTCTGTCCTCCTAAGGGCTGTGATCCTGTCTATTCCAAGCCTCTTTTGCTACTAGAAAAAAAGAACTTACAGTGGTTTTGTCTCTCCATGAATTTCACATATCCTGAAGTTGCAAATATTTGGGGGATTTCTGTTTGTCTTTCTGTAAAATACTCACTTTTTGCTAGAGCCAAGACATGACATCTTCTGCCCAGGAGTTAAATATCAAGGCACTGAATAAATAAGATTAGAGATGCGTGAGAGTTGGGAACAAATTGAAGCAGAGTGCTCCAGCTGTTAACCTGTCTTCACAGCTGCCTGGAATTCCAGGACTGACAGGACATATTTGGATTGTTGAGGTGGGTTTGGCCCTCCACACTGAATGTCTGTTGTACAATTTTTGCAGTTCACTCTTAACCCAGCCAGAAAACATGACCTAGGAGCTCCTTAAAACCTTCTCTAATGCAGTCACTTTCAAGTGAGAGTGGATGCTAAACAAATCTTTGCTATTGCAGCATTTCAAATGCCCTGGAGGAAATAACCAAATGAATGGAAAGATGGGTAGAATTTAGCAGATAATTTTTGTGTTTTTCAGATTGCATTTTCTTTAAAATGCAAGAGAAGTGCTTCATAAAAGCAGCTTTGTTTTTCCAGAGAGCTAGACATACAGAGTATAGACTTCACTGAGCTGAACCCACTGCAATTCCTAAGCAGCCAACAAAATCAGCTCCTTAGTATCTCGTATAATAATCCAGATTATGGATTATAGTGTGTTAAAATCACTCTGCAATCTGGGTACCACGTGTACTGTACCAGCCAAGCTTTTAGGAGGACAGCTCCAATCTAGCACCCAGACAGTTGGCAAAATGCCTCATCTTTCATCTCTTGGGAACACCATGGAATTTTGGAAATGATGGGGTGAAAAGAGTCGCCTCCAATCCTGTAACCAGGTAACCCACCTACTGCCAGTGGAAAACCTGCCCTTTGTTTCCTATCATGAATTTATTAGCTTTAACTGGACTGATGTCCCTCATGAGCTGGATCTTATTTAAATATCTAATAAATACAGGCATGGAGAAACAGATTTTTGTGCTTATTATTGATAATTCTGACAAGCATGCCTGCTTGAAAGAGCACCATGTGAGGAGCAAAATAACATGGAATTTTATCATGATTTTCAGGATTTGACCAAAACATAGCACTGCACAAAGAAAACAGTGAGTCTGAAGAAATGTAGCTGATATAGTGCAAATAAGTGTCAATGGCTTTCCTGCCATGTTTATGTTGAAAAATTAAATCTATTTAGTATCTTAGATGCAAATTGGCATCAATTAGCATCAATGCAGTCTGTTGAGCCAGGGCAGGCTGCAGCACTTTTGCATCTCTGTCATTGTCCCTTCAAACAGTGTAAGTCACACTTGCCACCAGAATTTTCTCATACAAAACACTTCAGATACTTGAAATGCAAAAAGGCTGTGTTAGGTAAGCATTGGCCTAAAGTTGTGAAGGCACAGAGCCTTCAAATTTCGTGTGCCATCCACAGCAGGGCACGTAGCCTACCTTCTGATATCTCCACGTGGCAGAGACCAAAGACATTGCTCTAAACTGACTCAGAGTAAAAAAAGGTTCTGTTCTTGGTCCCTGGTCTACTTCTGTCAGACTCTTCGGCAGGGAAATCCCTATATTTCTATATTTCTTCCCAGACAATAAGTATGTAGCTGAGCTCTCAGCTGCTTAGTCATTTTCCGTGTGCCTGGTATCCACAACTAGTGCAAGTGGCAGAGTTAATTTAATTCATTGTATAAAGCATTCTCACGCCATAGGATTATATTTACCTCATCACACAAATGCATATGCTTACAAATGAGTGGGCTGAAAAATTTACATTAACCCTTCTTTTGAATAAATAAGGCCTTATATTTAATAGTGATGCTCGGCAACAAATTTCATTTAGGTAAAAGAAAAGCAAAGGGAATACTGTGTTGTTCCCATACCAAAGAAGCTGATGGTTGAACATCCCTGTGTCTTAGGAAAAGTTTTAAAGAATGCTCTTCAGGCAAATATGTTTGGTATATTTACCTCCAGTAACATACTCTCTAGGCTGCACATGTGTGTTGTAAGGGTCTGGACAGAAGAAGAACTAATGTCAACCTTTAAAACTGCAAATTTGCAGACTTGGAATGGTATTTCTTAGTTATTACATTTAAATGCCTTCTTCTAAGAGAACAAGAACATTATTGAACTTATTGCTTAATTATGTTACTGTTCTTCAGGACTTTCTGGGCTCAGAATGGTAGAAATTATCAGACATGAGAGAAACTGCACTTATTGCCCAGCTGGAAGAGTCTTTAAAGAATGACATGAAAATAAATTTAGCCAGAGTATTTCTAGGAGCATCTGCTTCTCAGTGTACGTTTGCATTTTATTAACATCTTTATGGTCTGATATCTGAAATTAAACCAGACAATCAGAAGATGAGGTTTCCCCTTAAAAAGCTGAGGCAAATTGGTTTGCAGGGAAAATAGATAAAATGAAGTCAAATGCTAACAAGTTTTACACACGAATAAGCAGAGTTTTGTAAACACTATCAGATTGCTGGCAGCCCGGGCAAAGCCATCCCTTCACAGCTCAGTTCAAAGAACCACAGAGGAAAAATGTGATTTGCAAATGGAACCCCAGACTGATTTCAACTTGCAGAAGCATCTCATTTGGTCAATTAGCTTCTGCATTTTTGGCTTTGTGCCTTTAAACAAGTTTTTAATTACTGAAGATAAATTTTTATAAGCGGCTTTATTTCTGTCATCCTAACCTACTTATTAGCTCGTGCTAAACGAGGAAAACCCCTCTTGCCAGAAGATTGTGCTTGCGTGATCAAGGCCTTTCATAGCATGAAGGAACTCATCAGGTGGCTGTGCTTCATGGGCAAATTAATTCATCAGCACATAGCTCAGGAAATATTCCTGGCCAGAAATAAGGTCAGTGGGCACCTAGACCTTTGGAAAGGAGTCTGGTGACAGCACAGTCCCCAGGAACGCTGGCACGGAGCCTGACCAGAGGGTCAGGTCAACACAATGATACAGCTAGAGATAGAAGGAGTAGTAGTTGTGTTGGTGCTGCAGCTAAGCCCTTCTCTTCCCGGGGAGCAGCGAGGGGGATGGGAAGTGGGAAAGTAAGCAGGATGCATTTATTTTTGTTTATTGGAAAGTATAAACCAGCGGGTAGTATGTGACAGTTAAAGGTTAGCTTCATATTGGTTGACATTAAGAAAATATAAATAGATGCTGTTTTGCTCCTTTTTATGTCAAAACTTGTTGGTTGGTCCAAATAAACTTGCTTATTAATAGTCTTTGCTAGATAGTCTTGAATAAAAGGCCAGCAAGTTTGTCATGCTGACATAGAAAATCAAGGGAAGGCAGCAACTAAACGGAAAGTTGTGCCTATCTTTTGATTTGGGATTTTGTCTTTTGGGTTTTTTCCCCTCTAATATTTTTCTAAAAACATGCTTCAGTTTCCTTTAAGGCAGGTTGTGACCCATTTTCAATGCAGACATAATTTAAGCAGACAGCAAGGACTGCTCTAGCAGAGGTTATCTTCTAGGTGGACTGGGTTTTTGTGCTGAGACCAGAAGAGGTGCTCTAAATTGGTACCTAAAAGCAGAGCTTCTTCAAAGGTTTGTTTAAGTTACTTCTCCATACTCCTACTTCCCTCTTCCACCAGCTTGAGACCACGTTTTGGTGTTGGCAACATTTTGGTATATGGATTGATTAATTGAATTGAGCAAGTACTCCCTTCTTAGTGAGACCTCTTTGACCTGATGCATACATATCATAGCAAATTTTAAAGTCAGTTAAGTGCTCAGAGTGGAAAGAAACCAAATCACCATGACTCGATTTACTGCTTGTCAGCTGAGCCTCTCTCAAGACAGGTCTTATGGTGAAACAGCCCGGTGGGAGGGTAAGCACAGTCACATTTGCACTGGGAGGTTTGCACAGATTCGATGCACTTGGTTTCAAACCAGGTTTGAGGCAGTTTTCTGCTATTTCTGTGCACAAGCAAGGACTCTGTAGCTGTGATGCACTTCTAAAGTCACTGAGAACATAGGCAGTTTTGTGTTCACAAGACACATCTTCCTACCACAAGACAGGTCCCTATATGTAAGAGCTTCATTTGGAGAAGTACGTATTTGAGGTTGGGAGGTTGTATTTGAGCAGAATTCCAATGAGCAGACAGTGTTAACAGGAGCAAGCTGGTTTAATTTATAACACTGTCAGCCCTCTAGTGATAGGGAGATCAGATACTCAGTTTATCAATCCTGGGAATTTCTGAAAGGCAGTGTTATAATTACAATGGTGAGAAAGAGGGCTGAAGTTGGCTCCAGAGCAGAGTGCTTACTTAATATAAAGAATAAAACTATTTCCATCTGTGTTTTTTAGCAGAGAAAAGAAATATGGTGGTATAAATGGCTTCAAATGAAGTGGACCTTTTGGGAGCAGGGAAAAACAACAAGCAGGAAACCTCACAAATTTCTTTTTGCTCTTCACCTGAATTCCAAAACTGTTACTCAAAACTTAGCCATCAGATTTTCACAGAAAAGCTTACAGCTGGGATGTGCGACACAACAAAAGGCTGCCTCTATGCCTCCCATTTTCAGTGCTATCGTCTCCTCAGAGGACCAGAACACAGCAGAGACTGGAGAGGAAAGCCCTTTCCATAATCCATTTACGGAAGGTTTTTTTTCCTTGTGCCTCCTCATGAGATGCTTATACCACTGTATTGGAATGTCACAGCATGCCATCCCTCAAGATGAAGTCATTAACTTGCAGTCTGTTTTGTCCCTTTTTCCCACATAGAAAATGTTTGGTTAGAAATAAAAAAAAAAATAAAAAAAAAAAAAAGAAGAAGAAAATTGTGTGTATTTCCACAGGAATAGGATGATGTAGTTTCTTCAGAATAGGTTTCTCTTACTGGCCTGTGATCACCAAGCTGAACAGTCCTCACAGCTTTTTCAAGTTCATTTTCAGCCTGCACGAAATGACAAGCTTGTTCTGGGCACTGTTGCTCGGATCATTCCCGAGATTCTCCAGCATCTGCTGCTTCAGTGTCTTAATAAGGCAGTACCAGAGCTGGGAAAGACAAGGAGATGGATTTTCTAAACACTGGTTACACAGGGATTCCTTTTATGGTCCAGCTTGCACAGTGGGGTATTCTTCTGAAGGTCAGAGACATGGATAACAAAGTGCTTCCCACTGCAGCTTATTTTTTGAGTGCAGGCATCGTGTGTCTGGTGCCACATATCCAGGCTGTTCTGAGAAGGAGAAAGAAATGGTTGGGTAGGCAAGTGAAGAAAGAAGGGGGGAAAGCAGGGCCTGAAGTTCTGCGTATTCTGCACTGATGCTATTGCTGCTCTCACTGGGGCTGCAGGATGGATGGATTTGTGACTATCGTGATGGATGGATTTTGCTGTTCTTTCACAAAAAATGTCCCTCAGAATGTCCTCTGTAAGATTTCAGGGATCAGGTCATCCCACAGCAATACCAAGGGCAAATTTTCATGTCATGGCCATGAATTTGGCTCTTCCTTCTCGCAGCAAAATGAGATAGAGTGCTAATGACCTTTTCAAGCCAGTGAGTTATGATAGCTGGAGGGTTTGTCTGTGCTGGAATGCCACAAGATGAATTTGTTTAAGGAAAAAATTTAATTCCACCCCCTCTTCCCCTTCTCTCTTGTATAAGCTAGAGAGTCTTTTCTCTCATTAGCATGTAATCATCTTAGAGTGGAGGATTGAGTAAGTTCCTTCAGGGCTATATTCTCATTTCTCACCCAAATTTTTGATGGAATGGATGAGTCATTTCAATATTCTAACGAGAAGGAATATATTGGTGATTAAATTAATATGAGAAAACCTCCTACTAAGTAATGAAAATATCATGTTTTTTCAGGCCTGAATATAAGTGGAGGATATGCATAAATTGAATGAAGAATATATATCTTCAAGGCAAACCTGAAATGTTCAGGCAAATTCAGTGGACTTGTAATCTAATTTTTCGTTTACTGATTATTATCAGATGGACTAATACAGTACCTAATAAACTATGAAGATAATGAAAGACTTCAGCTGTGTCACCAGCTCTGACACTGTTTGAGTAAAGAGAAGTGCTTGAAGGTGTTGTTTTGGTGACTCATATCTTGAAAGTCTAACTTTCTTCATCTGTTTCCCTGTTGCTTTGCTGGCTCCATCCTGATTTCACCTATCGTGCTCACATCATACTTACAATGAGATCCTGATGTACTGCCTTTGATATCACCATAGGTCTTGCATGCTTGTGGTTAGGCTGACTTTGGAGGAAATGTGACTTCTCAGTCTGTTGGCTGTGTGGTTTTGCTTGATAGAATATCTTGCTTTGAGGAGATAAAAGCATAAATGCACAGAAGTGGAGCAAAGACCACAAAACATGCAGCTTAGCTGATGAAAGCTTTTAAACTCCAGTCCTTGCTTGAAGATAACAGAAGAATTCTGAAATCCAAGTGAATATAAATGAAAATGTTTTAAAGCATGGTAGATCTAGGAGGAAAGGGTTGGCTGCCAGTTAAGCTCAGGGGACCCATTTAACAGGCCATGTCATACATTCAAAGCTTTTCCATGTTAAATTGCATTCTCTTTCAAGGCTTGCCCTCGTTTCAGTCTGAATCCTGTTTTTGGTAGTTGTGCATGTTTGATAGTTACTCTGGATTTGAGGGATAGGCATAACTGAGAGCAGGGTTCATCTGTCCCATCCTCATTCTACTGCTGGAAGAAATTCTGGTAAGATGTCTTGGTGACTAGCAATGACTTTTCCGTCACCAGCCCATCTTCATTTATTTATTGGTTGTTCTTCCCTCCACTTGGGCTGTACCCTGTCATCAGTTTCTAAGCCAAATTCTTTATGGAAGTCAACAGGGAGTCCTGCGCAAAGGGAAATGACATCATGTTGCCCTTTAGTCCTACCTACAGAGAAGCAGGCTTGGGAAACATACAGATTTTCCTAATTACCAAGCACTGAATTTACAGCATGTGTTCATTTTCTATTGACATCCGGCAGCAACCCAGCACGTTGTAAATTCGACCGTTTGTATTCCAGACAATTGTTTTTAATAAAAATATTCTGGATGTTGTCTTTATTTGCCTTGCATATGGTAAATGTTGAGGTCTTCAGTCCTCTGAGGTAAAGAATGTGCCATTTTAATGGGCAGCATGGAGTGTTCTTAGCGAAAACTCTTTCCTTGTCCCATTGGAGTGCATGATTTTGTAGGCTGCCACCTTTTACATGACCAGTAATTGCATTTTGCTGGAGATGTGTGTCTCTAGTTTGTAAAACATTTTTGATATGAAAGATGCTTCTGTAAATGTAAGGTGTGTTCATGTGAACTGTCACCTTCCACAAGGAAAGGGTTTCTGTGTTCATGGCCTCCTTCTGTAGTGCCTTCAAGTTGTTCTTCTGCAGCACAGGATAAACAGAGATGCAGAATGGGTTTAAAAATGAGACTTTCCTAATAGGACAACCTCTTTGCTAGTTAGAATTCAGACTATTTAAAGCTTAAATGCTCAATTAGATGAAGTAAGGATGTAAGCATAAAGAAATCTGGCCAGAGCAGACTGCTTGAAAGGTAGCTGAAAGTGATTCCTTCTGTTGGGAATAGTAATGCCATTTTTTACTGCTTTTACTCCTCCTTTTAGCCTCTCATGATGAAAGCTGCTTTGTACATCTCTCTAACCAGAGCTTCTGGCATTTGGCCAATTATTTACTGAATGTATATATATCCCTGCATCATCCTTGAAGCAGGGCAGTGCTGTTCTTTAGCTTTCCAAACGGGGAGTGAGGAGGGACTCAGCCACAAACCTATCAGAGGGGATGTAGTAGTGCTTTTTGCTTGCCTCTACTTACCAGATCTTCTCCAGGCTGCAGAATTTGGAGAATCACGTGCAAATCATCCAGGCCCACAGCTTTTTGCACCTATACTTTGGTACAGGCCACTTTTAGAAGGAGAAGCCGTGAAAAGCAGCCTTGGTCTTGGACTTCAGGAATCATTCTCCATAAGTTTTAAGGTCTTTGGAGATTGGCCCACCTCTGTAACATTTCATAATCACTCTGTGTATGTTTCGTTGCAGGGAAAATTGCATGTGGAGCCATTGCTTATCTCTGCCACTGCATGTTGGCTCCTGGATATTGATAGGGAGATCTTGCAGTGTGTCTGCTGATGACTTCTCCTGGCAAGGGAGGCTGATAAGGTGGATAGCCTGATAGTGCTGGACTTACTGGCTGTTGGGTGGCTGGCACTGGGATGGCATGAGGTGATTTGCACAGGCTGCAGGGCTTTTATGGAGCAGCTGTGTTCTTAATAAACCTTTTCAGAAGCTGGAGAGGAGTAACACCTCCTTGTAACCCCTTTCACTGGATTTTGTGGGATTTCACCTCTACGGGTTGGTTTTGTGGTTTTTTTTTTTTTTTGGTTGGTTGGGTTGTTTTTTTTTTTTTTTTGTTTTTTTTGTTTTTTTAGGAGACTGAAGGGTTTTTCAAATGCCTGTACAAGCTTTAGAGTCACATCTTGAATGGTCAGTGGACAGGGCACTTTAATGTTGCTGAGCATGTGTGTGAGAGGAGGATGTGGGAGACATCTAGAGATTTATTCTGTCCAAAATTAACAAACATGATGCTGCATTTTTGGGAAAGCAATCAGAAACTAGGGCAGGAGCCCTTTGACTGAAGGCACTCTTCTGCCATTTGTGAACTGGATTTATCATCTGGGACAGCAGCTATGGCCATATCAGATTTTTTCTTTTTCTCTCCTCTCCTCTCCTCTCCTCTCCTCTCCTCTCCTCTCCTCTCCTCTCCTCTCCTCTCCTCTCCTCTCCTCTCCTCTCCTCTCCTCTCCTCTCCTCTCCTCTCCTCTCCTCTCCTCTCCTCTCCTCTCCTCTCCTCTCCTCTCCTCTCCTCTCCTCTCCTCTCCTCTCCTCTCCTCTCCTCTCCTCTCCTCTCCTCTCCTCTCCTCTCCTCTCCTCTCCTCTCCTCTCCTCTCCTCTCCTCTCCTCTCCTCTCCTCTCCTCTCCTCATTTTTTCTTCTTTCTTTTCTCTCGTAAACCAGAACCATGACCCTGTTTCTTGTAAATGTGCCTTTGTCATCACAGGTTTAGGCTATCATAACATATTTTACCTCAAGCTCCATCTTTAATCACTGGTTGGCAGACCTGGGAATAGAAGCCATGGCTCAGCCACTGGACCACATTGCCTCTCCAAGGCAGAGAGCAGCTGGGAGATTTCTAACAGAGCAGCCTGCTCTGCAGTTTGCTGGCAAGCTGTACTTGGGGTCTCATAAACTGGGGCAAATGCCACTTCACCTTGTAACAAAGAGCAGTCTGAGTCTCAAAGGGCACAAAACTGCCTGCAGCCTTGTTTAGGCAGAAGAGGGGAATGTGGGAGCTGAGCCTGTGCATTTAGTGAATGTTGGGAACAGATAATAAATTAAGACTTTTAGGGGTGAAAAAAAGGGTTGCTTATGTAACCCAACTCTATTTGTTAGACTTCCTCCTCCCTAGACTCGTTCCCTATTGTTTATCAATTAAATATGCTGAGAGTAGTGAGCTGATGACCACGGAACTGGGGAGGGGGGCTGTGGGGTGATAGTTGTTATCCTGTTCCAAAAGCTATAATATGGATACCAGAAAGAATGAGAGTCAGATGTAGATGATGCTGTTGAGTTGCCATTGGTGGAACAGAATGTACTGCACTCTCCAGCTATGGTTGTTGCTGTGTCTAAAACCATACAGTATGAGTGAAATGTGGATGTCAGTCTGGAGCACTTGTGGGGTTTATAGGCTCCTCATTACATTGCTACACTGTGTGTAATAGATTACACTGCCATTTAAATTCCATGTCTCAGACCAGCTTATTTTGCTGCAAAGGCTTTGCTCTGCTTCCACTGAGAGCTGCATGCGAGTGAAGAGAAACTTATCACTCAGGCACTCCAAGGTGCCTGTTTGCTGTTCCTACTGTCAGCAAAATTCTGATTGACTTCATTACAAAAACAGGATGAAATGCTTGTAGGCTTGTATTTCATGAAAAACTGGATGGCTGATGGGGAGCTAGGAAAGAGTGCTGAAAACTGGGAATGCTTACCCCAAACCCTTCTTGATGTATGAAATTGAAGGGGGAGGGGGACAAATTCTACATTTCCTGCAAGGTCACAATGAGCAGCTCTGGTTTTCTCCACATGGAGAAAATTCTCTGATGATTGCTCCATTAAGAAATAAGGATAGAGGCCTTGCCTTCACTGAGCTGTGACCCTGGTGTCCCTAAATTGTGATTAGTAACTCCTTTTTTGCTGTACTTCAAATCAGTGTTTTTCAGTACTATTTGGAGTCAAAAATTGAAAACCAACATCAAAAACCTAAACTAAATGTGAACTCGAGACTTGTTTAAGCTGATACTCTTTTCCTGAACAGCAACTCAGTCCAAACAATGACTTTTAAAAGTCTTTTTAAAATTCAAACATTGACTTGAATTGAAGGAGCCAAACTGAAACCAAACCAAAGCTGAGCTGAAAAGTATACATTAGTTGAACTTTATGAGCAGTTGTACTGCAAAGTTGCTTACACATGTGCAAGGGAAGGAGTGAAGGGAAAGACCTCTGCTCTGAAATTCATGCTGCCTTAATTAGCACAGGGTGTGTGCAGCTGATTGACAGTGAAATGGCAGAACATACAATCAGGCAATCACAGATAACACAAACAGTGCTCACGACTCATCAGATTGACTGTGGAGTCACTGGCAAATGTGACCCAGACACAGGGATTGCACTGAAAGACAAGTTTTATAGGAAGACCTAGAAAGGAACAAAGCAAAATCTCACCTACTTCTACACTCCAAGATGTTACTGCTTACCTGAGACAAAAAGGAAGGACACAATTCCTTAGGGGAGTTAAGGTGGGGTATTTGTGACCCTGATAGACCCATCTAATGGGACACATGCCCTTTATCATGTACAGGTGTGGGGATCCCTTACCCCACTTGAATCACAGGTGTACCTTGTCCTAAAAAACCATACCAGCACTTGATGCAATCTACTCTCATGAGTTATCTAACCGAAGCCTCCCATGGATTTAAAAGTATATTTACAAGCAAATTTTTAATCTTTCCTTTTTCAAAGCTGAAGGCAACCAAAACAATAAGAAGTTGGCAAGTACTGGGAGTGATCAGACCAACACCAGTTAAAAGATTTAAAAGAGGAAGAACACATTAGAAAGAGTAAATTTTTAAAGTATCTCCCATGGGCTGAGTTGATGACTGCCACAGGTGGTTGCCCAGTGGTGCAGGATCACATCCACGGTGTGGGCGTCCTCCTGAATTGTCCTGGGCAATTCTGGCTCCAGACTCTTGCTGTGAGAGAGCTCCTGGGCAATCAAGGCTGGGCTGAGAAATTTACACACTCTTTATTTCAGCTCAGCACCTTGCCTTGCAGTGCTCAGGTGTAGGCCTTTCTGGCAATGTGTATTTGGCCTGTGATAAATGTACCAAGGGGTTTTTTCTTCCCTCCCTTGAGTACTTAAAGCTCCATTGTCAGCATTCAGGAAAGCTGTGTTTAGACTGAGCTGGAAATGGGTACCAATATGGCTAGCTGACGCAAGAGTGGTTTATTTTCCATTTTAATAATTCTTTAAACAGGTCTTGCATTTGTATGTAGCTCCTTTGTTGGAATAAAAATCTTTGTTGGAGGCTACCAGACAGCTATAAATAGCTGTCGTGAGTATTTATGCTGAGGATAATCTCAGGAGAAGATATTTTTAACTTTGCACATTGTTTAGAGTAGGAAATTCTTTTAATGCCTACATTTTCCATTCCCAGTGCCATTAGCTTTTCCCCACCCCCTCTTATGATGTGTGCCTTGCTCGCTCTTTCTCCCTCTTATTTCCTTTAAGGTTCAAGGTTGCAGCCAATCTGCTCCAGAGGCAGACTTGAGTTTATTATTTTTTTAAAGGAAAATGCTAACTTTGGCCTTTTGTGACTGTGTGGGAATTCAGTTCGTTTCATGGGGCTATCAGAATGTAAACGGGATATCTCACCAGGCTGTCCCCGTAAATTGGGTAATGAATGAGCACTTTATTTCTCTCGTGCATGGAACTTGTGTGCTTGTTAGAACAACAGTGGCCAATCTATTTTATACTCCCACAGAAAGTATTCCACTTTGTTTTGGCAAGTTTGTGAGAGCTGCTACTTGTACCAATACTTAATGCTGGACCAGGAAAAAAAAAAATAAAGGCATTATGCTGAACTAGACTTACAACTTAAAAATATGGTCCATAACAAAGCTTGTTCTTCCATAAGCCGATACATAATTTCAATCTACAAACTCATCAAATATCTGTTAAATTGAGAGGTGCAGACTGTGGGCCAGATTTAAAGCATATATACTTTGACGCAGTTTGGTGTGCAGCCTTTGAGAGAGGCTCACTGTTTAGCTGTGATGCAATCTAGTCAGACCTTTTTTATTTTTCACAATTCTCTTTAGTCTTAAAAGAGACTGACACATGCAAAGCCTAGCAATTAATGAGAATTAGGTACTTTCTAGACAGGGGGAACCTAGGTTGTTAATATGAAGGATTATTTGACAGCAAAAAATATATGAGGTCTGTTCTGTATATAGAGTCAGATTTTAAAAGGTATTTCAATACCTCTTGAGAGTTGCCTTTGAAATCTCTTTTGACCTCATGGGGCTGCACAAAAGACAATCTGTGTGCCCTTGAAAACCTCACCCAAGCTCCCTGCTACTGCCAGCAGCCCTGGAGTATCTTTTAGCCTGTATGAGGGGATGGTGTATTTTTAGAAGATGAAAGATATTTTAAGCCTCTCTTTCTATATTCAGTTGATAAGGATTTGTGGCCTGTAACCTACCTGCCTGTGTTTGTAAAACTGTGCTGTTGACTTCATGGGAACTGTGTTTGTGTTTTTGACAGCTTGTGTTACTATTAATTTGGCTATTTAATTTGTGTTTGCCACATAAATATATAGGTAGATGTGCACACATACCCTGCAGTTTTGAAATGCTGCTGTGCTGGAAGCAAGGGCTGGTGCCCACACAGCTCATTTGCTGCACTAATGGTTAAAGAAAATGAATTGTGAGGACAGGGAAAAAAAAAAAAAACCCAAAAAAAAAAAACAACAACAACAAAAAACCACAAACCCTCCACTGCAGACTGCACCTCTACTTGGCTTGCTGAGTGAGCAATGCCATGATCACAAAGATCAGGGCTTAATTTCCCATCAGTAATGTTGTTTGCCTGAAGATCAGAGGTTATTAAACATGACTACTAAACAGAAAATCTGACCTTCCAGGCTGTGCAAATGTTAGAGAAAGGAGCTTGGTGGGTGAAGAGAGGCTGAGTGCTCAGGCACACCTCGCTGGGGAAAGTGTGGCCTGTGCCCAGCAGACCAGCAAAAGGGTTGGGACCTTCTGCCCAGAGGCAGCTGATGACCTCCCCCAGGCAGTTTTTTGTAGTCTTGGAAGGTCTCTGCTGAAAACCTCAGGAACCCACCTTGGATAAGTGTGAGCTTTGAAGCCCACTGTGATCCCCTTGCTTGGGCTTAGCTGGGAGGAGGTGGCTAATAAAGAGGGACAGGAACGATGGAACTAGCTGGAAAATAAAAACTTTAATAATGGAAAGTAACACACATGGTGTAGGTACAGAGATTAAATTCCCAAAGACACCGGGCATGGGGCAAACACAGCCAGGTACAGGGACACAGATCCAGTCGGAGAGGTGAACTTAGAACATGACCTTTTAAGAAAAAGGTCTTGAGCAGCGGCGTAGGAAAACTGGAAACTTGACCAAATGTAATGTGTCTATTAGCACACTGGCTCCCAAGAACCAGTGGCCTGGTCAGGTGTCCCTTCCCCTCAGCGCCCTGCCTGCCAGGGTTTATGGCCAAATCCCCCTGTAAAAGCATCTGAGGTAAAAATCTCAGGGCAAGAAGATCCCACAGGTAAGAACCCTGGGAAGTGCAATACGACATAAGCAGTCGGCCCAGCTACTCTGGGGGCGCTCCTGCCCTGTGCAGGCAAAACCCAGGAGAAAAAGCAACAACCAGATGGAAGCAGGACTTGGTGTTGTGCCTTACTGCAGAGTCAGTATTGGCAGTGTTATTGCAGCAGGCAGGCCAGAAACCACTGCAGGTCAGCAAGAAGAAGGCTGATGGATTGCAGCCACAGTGATGTCTTGACTCCCAAGCCAAAGGTGGCAAGGTGTGTTCCAAGTGAAAGTTTTCTGCATGTGCCACAGCCTTGACTCAGAGGTGGCTTTGCTGAGTGAGCTTGCAAGGGTGCCAGGTGTAATCAGTCCAGTAAAACCTGGCTGCAGACCTCTAAGTTTCTTAAATTCCCAGCTTATGGGATGCTGTCAAATGATTTTTTTCACTGTTACCTTGCCTTTCTTATCTGATGAAACTGTGCCTTTATTCAATCTCAGTATTTTTCTCCTTTCTCTGTTGTCTAGAATATGACTAGATCAAATTTCTCCCTTCTGTCATGACCATTAGTAGCTTAGTTGTTTTTTTTTTTTACATGAAGCTTTTTTCAATAATAAAATCTCTCCCAGACTGTAGTTATATAATATTCAAGGTCACAGTAATCATAACAGAATCAACCTCACTTATTAGGACTGTGGTCATGGATATGAAAATGCCCTGGCAGGATTTTTTTTTTTTGCCGGATTTTGCTACTGCACACATAATTCATGAGACTTGATCCATGAAAGATGACGCCATTTTTAGGCCCATTGCATTGAGCTATTTAGTATCCTAAATTCTTTAGTTGTGAGGTAAAAGTAAAAAGCCTTTGGGCTTCTGTTCCCAGAGCATAAGGAAAGAAAAGCCTTGTAGCTACAGGATTTTTAGATATTGCAGTTGTATGCACACTAAGTGGCTTTGAATCCAAAGTGTCATATGATTAAAAATCAGCATGTTTATAGATGTGCAGAGTGTTCCCAGAGTCCTTTTGTGTTATTACTCCTTGTGTTGCCTCTGTATCCTCCCTGCTTACTTCTCAGCACCACAGTCTTCCATCTCTAGCTCACAGTCATCCTCACAGGAACTATTCACGTCAGAGGAAAAGCTTTAATGTGCCTTTGGTGGTTTCACTGTGGGAGGAGAAATGGTGACCTAGGGGGAAGCCGACCAGCTGTAAAACTTGTGTCATTTTCTTAATTCATAATTGTCTATTTCTGATATTCTTTTTCCTCTATCACGGATGGCTGGGGATATGTTTGCTCTTTGAAAACTGTGAGGCCACGTGCGATAATTTTCAGAGAATGTCAAGACAAGAAATTTGGTGCAAATTTCCCTGAAAGAAAAGCTTGTTGCCAAAGAGATCTCATCTTCAAGTGTCTTCTGACATGAAAATACAACTAAGCCCTCAGTATTGAAAAGTTTATTGTAAGCAAAGAGATGTGTCCACTCACTTGGTGCTTGTGGGCTCCCCTCCATGAAGCAAACACAGGATGTGATTGCCTGGGGGCCCTGTCATCAGTGAAGCTGCACTGAGATGGAGTTTGGCCTGATCTTTGTCAGGAGCTGTCTAGCATAGCTCCTTGCCAGAGGTGACTTCAGCAGACACATATGATGCCTTGTGAGGCTGCCCTAGAACAGAGGCTGGACAGAACTAAAGAGTAGAGCAGGGATTTATTCAAAGGATCTCCTCCATGGATCCAGCTTGGGCAGCACCAGAGCCCAGCCAGGGCTGCACCCAAGATGAACCCAAATGGTCCCAAAATGCACGAGCGCTCCCGGGGGCTCTCACTGTGATCAGCTCTGCTCCATGGGCACACTGGAGTTCATTGTCCCATTCCAGCTTTAGCCCATGCAGTCCCATCCTGCTTGTTTTTCTCTCTCCAGCCCACGTTGTTTGTGTTCCTGGGCCTGAGATTTGGATCATTTGTCCTTGGTGCCCAGCTGGAGAAGGAATTGTTTTGTACCTACCCTGTGAAGAAAGCTCACCATCCCCTCATGTGGAGCTCAGACTGACACACTAAAGCAGCACAGAATGTGAAAAATGTGAAAGCTAAACCTGAGGCATCGCATAGGAACTGCTGAAACACAGCCACTTCTTGATCAAACCTTTTGTTAAAGTCTTCCAAAGCAGTTAGACCTGGTAATACAGCACTTATGTGGTAAGAATTTGTGCTGCAGACATTCTTCTGTGCCCAGTCTCGATGGGGAAGAGCAAGGAGGAGTCCTTTCCTTGGTTAGTGTTCTCTCTTTAGGATGAGCTGTAATAGCTTGAGGGCTCTCTCTGCAATCCTTTGTGCTCCCACTGCCAGCATGGCAGGTATGGCAGGTGCTCCCTTCAGCACAGTCTGCTGAAAGTTTTTCATTGCTCTTGTTAATCCAGATTGAGCCTTTGACTGCTGCAAAAATACCAGCACTTTAATAGCAGGAGTAGATGTGTGCTTCCTTGGACTGCAGTGTGTCATAGAATTTCAATATCATTGCCACGTCTTCCCTGGGTAAGGATGCCTTCAAAAATTTTTGGTGGCTTCTAATCCATCTGTGTGGGCTACAAGACTTGGATTCGTATACACTCACTGCTGTCAGCAGGATTTAGGGAAGTTTTGAAGAGTGTTCTGTGTTGCAGCCTGAGTGGTTTAGAAGTGTCCCCTTGCATTTCTGCAGGAAATCTGTACAGGATTAGACTCAAGTTTTATTCAGCTCAGCCTGTTTTCATCAAAACAGGCCCTGTTTAATTCCATCAGTGAAAGTATGGAGGGCATATGATTTCTGGTAGTGCGCAGGTGTGCTAGAGGTCACCTGAGCTTTAGGGAGCCTTCCCAAAAATGCAGCAAGGTGACAGTGTGCTGTGCAGAGGATGGAAATTGCTACAGAGGAAAAACACTGCCAGAACAACAGAATTTTGCTAACTGGTCTGTGTTGAAGTGATGCCTGACTGTGTCATCCTCCTAGGGCCTTGGTGAGACATTGTAAATTCCTTGAGATTCTGCCTTTAATTCTGAAATTACGATACTTTGTTTATAGTGTTCCTGTAATTTGATGGTAATTTAAAAATAATTTTGGAAAAGTGTTTGACATCAGTAAAAATGTTCAGATCTTAACTTCAAAATAAACACAGGTTCTTGTAAATATGGACAAAGGTAAGGGCACCAGAGAGTATCATTGTAAGTGACCCAAGACTGTGCAAGTAGTTGTTAATTTCAAAGGAAGCATTAATTTCCTTTTCCTGTTTTTCAAGAATTTTTATATGTAGGAGAAATGCCCCTGCTGCAAAAACATTTTTTAAAATAATGGTTTTAAAGGGCATGAGCAAGAGTCTGAATCCAAATGTTTTGCTAATACTTAAAGACTCTTTGTTTAACTCTTGCTTCATTTTTTTTCCTTCTTTTTAACATAGCTATAATGTGGCTGGAGCCAAGATCATTATAGTGCATATGTGGCCAAAACCCAATAATAAAATAAAAATATCTGCCTGTCCATCATAACCTGCTCTGTTTTCCTACCTAATACTTCAGCTAAAAGGAAAAAAAAGAGCCAAAGCCGGAAAAGAAAAGGATCATTTTCTTTCCTCTGCAGCTACAAGAGGGCAATTTGATCCCAAGTTTGGGTTCAGTTCTCACCATATTTCCTTTGGGGACATTTGTCATCCTTCTTCAGGGGAAAAAAGAAACACCAGGTGATGTTTGTTTCTGAGAACATCATTTGGAGGTGGCAATCACGTGTGCTGGGTGTGTGGCCTGCATCTGGTTGCCTGGACAAATAGAGGAGCACATTTGGTATCAAGAGGCTAGAACAGACCCACAGGCAAGGGCTGGAGCACCTCTTAACTGCAAGGTGATCAGACATCAATTGGTATGGGATATAGACCAAACTGGAGTGACTTCACTGGTGCTCCTCACCATCAATAACACCTTCTTAAAACAGACTGAGATGAACTGCTGCATCTGGAGGAATAAAGGGGAGTTACAGAATTAATAAAAGTCTTTGTGTGTGTTTTTGGGGACACACAAAGTTCTTGGGGGAGATGTTGGAACCCTGGATGCTGAGAATTTTAAACTTCCTGTGCTGAGAGGCACAGACCCTCAAGAGAACACTGCATTTGACCTGAGGCCGTGGAGAAGGCTTCCAAAATTGAGTGATAGAACTGGGATTATGGGTAGTTTGATTAGAAGAGTGTGATATCACAGGGTGGAAAACAGAGTTTAAGGTTTTGGAATATAGTAATATATATAGAGCAAGGTGGAGGTTTTATATCAAGAAATGTTTAAAATCACTTTAAATAATGGATATTTTCTTAATTTACATGACCTCTCTAAGCTTCTTGTGAGAAAGCAAGTGGAGTGCTGCAGCATAAGGTAGCAGAGATTATGCTTAGTGCTTAGACCTTGGTCCTGTCTCCTTTAATCCTGATTCAGTGGCACAATTCCTAACACTGAAGACACTCAAGTAAATGATTGACCATTTCAGGAAGTTCCCTTAGAATCCTCTGCCTGGTTGTAAACATATGTAGACAAAATCTTGGTATTTAGATGCATTCAGAAGATGGGAACAAATCAGTCTTCTCTCATGCAGAGTTCCTAGTTTCCTTGCCTGAAGTTTAATTGTATTGTTAAAGAATTTGGTAGGCATTCCCCATTTGTTTTCTAGACCTTTCTGCCACAGTTTAACGTGCATTATTTTCTGATCCCATCTATCTGAAAGTCAATAGGAAAAAAGCTGTTGCTTTGAGGTAAGTGTAAAAGAAGTGCTCTAAATTACACTGCCGTGGGAAGACAATGGGTAGAGGAACCATGTCTGCAACTGTGATTTTCCCTTGTCACGGATTTTTCTAACCCATCATGCTGCATACATTTGGGTTCATCAAGCAGCAAAGCACTGTAACACACAGGGCCAAGCCTGCAGAACTAGGGATGCTCTGGTAATGTGGTTTTGGCATGCTGAAGGCATATTCTCCCTGTAAGAGGTTTTTCTCCTATGCTTTGTGCTTGATTTTAGTAGACAGTCGTGTCCAATGACATGCGCTGCAGTGACACAAAATAATATGGATTTTATGATTAGGGTTATCATTGCAAGCATGGATCTTGTGTGTGTGCATGAAAAGAGCTGATGTACCTCTAGCCAGACACACTACAATTATTTCTGATCTGTCTGAGAGCTGCACATACAAATGGCACTTGAGCTTTGCGCTCTTCACCTGTGGATGAAAGCTACTACCCTTCTTTATTCAAGTATTTGTGGGCTTGAAATTACCAGCCTGTGCTTGTTGTGGTTGCTTTCTTTTGGGTAGGAAGTGAATACTTTTTTATAGCTTTCAAATCTCTGTGGTAATTTTTGGTGGGGAGAGCTTTTTACAAGGTTCTAACTCCTACTTTTGGAAGAGTTTCACTTCCAAGTGAAGTAAGTGCTTCTGGAGAATTTCACATAAGTAATTATTGTATTATATATTGAAGATAAGAGGCGAGAAAGCCAAAAGGAACTTGTTGTAAGTGGTGTAGGTAGAGCAAGCTGTAGGTTGAAGCAAACCACAACCCTCTCTTTAGGCTTCAGCTGCTGTTTACCTCTGTTTAATAATGTTTGCTCTTCCTTTCTTTGTGGTATTTTGGCACATCACATGGATGGGGACCACATTAACTACTACCTAATTCAGCAGGTTTAAATTTTAAACTGTAACTTATGAGGTGATGGGGTGGGAAAAGCAGTCCTTTGGCCCAGTCTCCCACTAGGACAGGGAACTGAGAGTCAGGGAAGAAACTGTGGCCTGCTTGATGTTGAGTGTATGGCTGGGGTGCTGCCTGGCCCTTCCATACACCATGAAAGACTGGGCAAGGCTCTCAACTCCCACTCCTTTAGCTGTGCTTTTAAGGAAGGATTGTGAAGCATCTGGCCCTCAGCGAGAAAGAGCGCAGGAAATGCCTTTGCTCGTAGCATTTGCCAACTGTGGTTTCTGGTATGTTGGTGGGTGGGTTCTCAACGTGTCCATCTTGATAAGAAAATGCCTAAAGCCAGACCCCGCTCATCGTTCAGCAAAGGATCATTTTCTTTATCTCCAGTTTCAATTAAATGTAGAGTTTCTAAAGGCAAAGAGGCACTGTGCTCCTCTCACAAGCATATTTAACCTCTCAAGCCTTGTTTCATGCACCAGGAGTAACTAAGTTACAGCTAAGGGTTGGGTCTTATCTTCCCAGTTGAATCAATTTCTCTTGACTTTCTCCAAAGACTTCTGTACCCCCTGAAATTCAGCATGTCATATCTTATCATAGATGAGAAGTCTTTTTCAGGGAATATTTTAGAGGAAAAAAACAACAAAATGTTATAATGGTTGAAAAAATGTGCCTATTTTGTTTTTGTAAATTATAAAAATATAAACATAAAAATAGTCTCCTGTCAGGTGAATATTATTATTCATATTTTTCCTACTAAGGAAGAATGGAGAAAGAAAACATCCCATAATTTGATTGGGTTATTTGAGGGTATATAGCCTAGGTTTTGTGTTTTTAAGAAGTACCCTTTTAAAAAATGTGTTTGGGATTCAAATGGAAGGGTGTGGACAAAGTTGGGTTTTGGAAAAAGACTGTATTTAAGAAGAATGCATTTTAAATAATGCTGATAGGAATAAAATACTAGCGAAGGATCACACTACACTTGTTTCTTTTCTGTACAGTTTCTTACACTCCCAAAATACCTACTATCTATTAATATTTGGGTTCAGAATTGGTCCAGGCCAGCTGTTTTTGTGTAAGTTTCTAAGTGTTGTGGATGTTAACTTGAATTGCATCAAGTGATGCGGGAGTCTTTGTCCATGGTGGTGTTCAGAGAGGCAGGACCTGCTGCTGATCCCTTCCCGCTGTCAAAGGGGTGGCATCTCCTCTGGCAATTGCTCCAAGCCCACACAGCCACGAGTGTTTCTCCCAGCTGTGTATTTCCAACATTAAAAAAGAGCTAAGTTAAATCACAGGACATCACATCAATAGTTGTTAGCTTACTTGTTGCCAGACCAAAATACATTTGAATCAAACCAGTGGTTTAATGCTTCCATCCTGCTTTTAGGTTCTATCTTGGCATTTGGAGCTGAAGGGAATTTTCTTCTTTCTTTGTATTCTGAAATCCTTTCTCAGTCTTAAGGACAGAATTTCACAGCAGCTTTGGTGTAAAAAAAATGAACGCTGAGGAAAAAGCTGCAACCTTTTCCCAAAAAAAAAAAAAAATTGCTTTCAGGTATTAGAAGTGCATGAAATCCTGCCAAGTTTTTGAAAATGCTTCTGATTTCTTTCTTTCAGACTTTTCTGAAATGTTTATTTTAAACATGTTTTTAATATTTTTGAAGAGCTCTAGTGAACTAAAATGTCTAGTGGCCATTTTAGTGAGGTATTTCTAATTATTCCCATGGAAACCTTGAAATGTCCGAAGCTCTCTAGGTGCAAAAATGATGCCCTAAGAACCGATTTGTCTTCAGTTACCTGTGCTTTGGAATGATAGAAAATTCACTTTCTGGATGTAAGTTGTTTAGATTGGAAGGGTAAGTTCCTGTTATAATGGCTAATTTTAGGAGGAAGTTTGTAATACTGCATATGCTTTAATCTCTCCTGAACCTCCAAATCCTGTAAGAGCCCCTGCAAGAGGAGTTCCTGGAATCCTTCCCATCCCATGAGGTTTATTCATAAAATGTGACACTCTGAAGCCATGTCTCAGGGCACAAAACATCATCGGGCATGAAAGCATAGCTACAGCTCTAAAATTCAGGCTGCAGCTTTTGGCAGACCTTGAAGGGGAGGTTTGCCATTGGAAAAAGGAAATTATTTTTCTTTGTAGCCAGTAGTTTCTTTGTAGCCAGTAGCTGATATTTCTTTTTGCATACTGGACTGCTACTGACACTTTTGATAGCTATTTTATTTAAATCTCCTTAAAGACAAGTCTGTCAGCTGTTTTGGGGAAGGCTACATTTCTCTTAAGCCACTTACTGTCAGTTTCTCCATTTTTTTCAGTTTCTATGAGGAACTGAGTTTAAAGGGAGGATATTGGTTAGTGGCAGATTGCAGAGAATGCACACCCATCCCAGCCAGTGAGAGCTGACAAGGATTTCCTTTATGTTTAGTGGTGGCAAAGGGGATTTTCCTGTTCTTTGGGGAGCAAAAGAACAGCTGAGGGTCAGACCCTTTCTTGCAGCACGCCAGAAACTCCTACAAAGCGAGTGCAAGTTTGGCAAAGGTCTGTTTTCATACCCAGCTCCAGTCCCCAAGAACACTGTGCAGTGACATGGGAGACCTTGGAGATGTACAGGGACGCTGATCCTTGTGAGAGTGGTCAAGCTACTGGGTTTCCAAGATGGTGAGAAGGAAGTAATTCAGCATTTTTCAGTTTCCCTTAAACACAGGTGAACGCTCACAGCTGCTGTTCCTGCTATCATCTGCCACTGCAGATGGAAAGAAGCCAAGGGCTTGAGAGCTGGCTCAGACCTGTCCTAGCCTGATGGTGTAAGGGATGGCCAGAGAGCCATTTTCCCGGAGAAGCTAGGAAGTAGATACGGAGTGCCTAAAACTAGAGCTGTTCACATGGTGTTTTTATAACTTACAACAGCTTCCAGATACTTCAGTGCAGAAATAATGATTAGCACTTGGCTATGCAGAAAAATAACAGAGAAGAAAATATAGTTGGGTCTTTTATTACACTGGAATAATTTAAGCCCTCACATCATTATGCCCTTGATGCCCTTGATGCTGTGATGCAATCACTGGACATTTATCACAGAATCAATTAATTTGGAAAAGACTTCTGAGATTGAGTCCAGCCTATGGGCACACACCACAGTGAACTAGACCCTGGTACTGAGAGCCACATCCAGCCTTTTCTTACACACCTCCAGGGATGGTGACTCCAAGAGCTCCCTGCATGCTGATCACCTTTCTAATGGTCTAATCACAGAAAGGTCTAATCACCTTTCTGTGAAGAAATTCCTCCCAGTGTCCAACCTAAACCCCGCTGGTGCAGCTTGAGACTGTGTCCTGTGCTATGGTGATTCAGTTTTAATTTCTTGGTGCCCTTTTATGTCTATTACCATGCAACAAATCACTCTTTTCTTCTTTTGAAAGCCTGCAAGGCCTGAGCTGCCTGCCAGGGGCAGAGAGGAATTCTGCTGTGCGGGAAGACCTCTGCTCCACAGCCAGGTGCAGTGGCGTTTGCATTTTTTCCTTTTCCCACTACTTTCCTCTAAATTGTTAGGCATGAGCCATGGCTGGAGGCAAGAATCCAGCCTTGATGGAGCACCCTCCT
This sequence comes from Anomalospiza imberbis, assembly GCF_031753505.1. Lineage (NCBI taxonomy): Eukaryota > Metazoa > Chordata > Aves > Passeriformes > Viduidae > Anomalospiza > Anomalospiza imberbis. The sequence continues at coordinate 72,207,455 of NC_089685.1, read as the reverse complement.
GATCTGGTGTGACAGGGCTTGTGCAAGTGTTCAGCCTTTGTTGCTTTCGAGAGGGAAATCCCATTAGATTGTACAGATGAGACTGGAAGATTTCATGTTTAGATTTCCCTAAGATGAGAAGAAAGTAAAGAAACCTTGGTTTTGTGTGTGGTTTTGTTTTGGTCTCCTTCAAGAAAGGAGAATTGCTGGAAAAGTATGTGTTAGATGTATCCTGTTTCTTGAGCAGTCCAGGGAGTGATGCACTTGTAACACCGTTTATTGCCCTGTTTGGTTCCTCCCTGGAAGAAGCTGGCAAGGCTTGCTGCACAGGAAGAGTAAGTTTGATGTGTTGCTAGCTCATCTTGGAAACTGAAAATGGGCTGGGATAGGAGTGCTAAGGAGATTTATCAGACAGCAGGAGCCGGGAGGCTCAAAGTCAGTGTGGAGATTAACGTGCCGAAGAAACCTCTGTTGTGAACCGTGGAAGTGAAGGAGTAACAGAGACACTTCAGATCCACCCTCTGCCAGTTTGCTAAAGTGGATTTGAATGAAATTGAATGTATAACTGGCTCCTAATTTCCAAAGCATTTTTGTGTGGGCTTAGCAATCTGATTCCTGTCAAACCCAATGACTGTCATATTGACGCAAATACCAGGCAATATTTAGAAAATTTAGGAAAGGTATTTTGCCAAGCAAGAGAAAAAAACCCAACCCCTGTCTTTTAACATGCATTCCTGTAGTAATCAGAAATACAGAAGAAAGGGAAAAAGCATACTGAAGTGTTGACCATTCTAACAAAAATCATACTGTACTGGTCTTTTTTTGGAATGGTTTTTTTTTAAGTTTTCTGCTGGCTGGAGGCTTTTGTAGGAAAGAAAAGAAAAGATTCATCTTCTGTCTTGAATTAACATTGTTAATGATTAACAGAGCAGTGCAGTATGTGTGGTGCCTTTTAATTAAATCAGAAGAGACATGATTTGGACAAGATTTTAGTTTCACTTTGAAAGTTATTAAATAAACTGACACTGTTTGCTCTCCAAAAGTTCCTGGGAGCATCGGGTTAGCTGGTAATCCCGGTGCAGCTAGTGAAATAAAGCTGCTTCTAAAACACCTAAGGGCCAGTACCAGATATTAAAAATGACCGGTCCAGTCAGACAGGGGCATAACTGAACATTAACCTGCATGAAGCAGGGGGCCTGCTCTGAGGATCCAGTTTCAGTTCAGGGATAACAAAGATCCAAACTGAGTGTTTGTGGTCAAGTTTGCATTTTTAATACCTCTGAGCTGTTCAGGTGGCATAAACTGTTGAACAGTTGGTGCCTTTGGTAGAGTTTGGATGGCTTTTGCTAGCTGAGTTTATGAGGTTGTTTCTGGAGTTTGGATGGCTTTTGCTAGCTGAGTTTATGAGGTTGTTTCTGAAGTGAGATTCTGACTGGGGCTTGTATGTTGCTCACCAATAAAATTCAGAGTATCATAAGACAGGAGCTCTAGGTACAGGAACGTCTCCATAACTTGGCCCAGCAGGAAATGCTCTTCTCCTCCCAGAGCTGTGTGCACACATGAAACTCTCCCAGCAGTGAAGGATCTGGACTCAGAGCCTGGCTTCAGACTGGAGCAAGACACTGGATGCTCTTGCTGGTATGTGGTGGCACACAGGGGTGAACAGATCCAACATTTCACACTCTGAGTTTGCTGTTGTTTACTGATCTGTCTGTTAAGGAGCTGCAGCTGAGGCCTCCACCCGTGCCCTCTCAGCAGTAAAATCAAGGCAGAACCTGTTTTGCCTGGATATGCATCTATCATCTGTGTGTGTATCACACCTACCACATTGTGGCTCCTTCTGGCTTTTGTGGCTAAGCTTGAAGTGAATAGTTATCTTTGCAGCACGCCTCTATTATTTTGAAAATAACAATAATCTCATATAAAACCTGTTGTTGAAATTACCTTTTGCCAGAAACAGCTGGGGCAAAGAGAACTTAGATCTACATTATTGGCAGCTTTATGCAGCTTTCTGTTTTGTGGGTTCTGAAAGTATTACCCTACATGGCTGTGGGCAGAAGTCCTACAAGTCTGGGCTCTGAGTGTTATCCTTCACACTGATACAGCAGAAATTTATTAATAGCCATTATAATTCAGGTATAAATGAGAGACAGCAAATTTTGGAGTTTGAAAGCCAAAATAATAGATTGCTTTTTGTTGCTGTGAGAATTACCATGTGTCCCTGAAAGGCATAAAACACAAAAGAACTGGTGTGGAATTGAGTGGGGAGACAGTGGCCACTGCACCTGCTGCTGGTGGTGGCTGCGAGAAATGGGCTCCTGCTCAGAGCAGGAGGGCACCAGAGTCTGTCCCTCACTTGTGGCAGTGCCAGGGCACAGGGAGAAGTGATAAAACCTTTGTGATTGCTTCCCTCTTACACTTCTTCCATTCCAGTTGTCCAGAGAGTATCTGTATCCTGGTGGTTATATGGAGACTATTGTTTGGATCTCCATGTTTATTTGCAAGCAGTGAAAACATGACATAAAACAAAAGCTGTGCTTTGGTGGAAATGGTCTCTCACACCCAGGTAATATTATGCTGCTTTATTTCTGGATTGTGCATTTCCCCATAAGTGACTGATAAGAGAATGTAAACAGCAACAAATAGTTTTTTCTATTCAAGTTTCAATTTACAGTGATAATTCTTCTTGGGATATGATTTTAACACTTGTCTTGCAGTTTGTTTTGTTTATTGTTACAGCCATACATGCAGTCAGTAACTTTTCCATGTGAAAAGCAGGACATTATTACCTCAAAAGCTGAGTACATTCAGAGAAAAGTAAATTCTCTTCCCTGTTGAGGAACAGACTCCTGCCTGTACTATCCAAGTCCATCCTGTCTCAGCAAAGCAAGCATCAGATAGGATTGAATGCTGCGTGGACTCTACATGGGTCTTATCTGGAGCCACTTGTTTTGGAAGTGTTTATAATTTTGGTCTGCAGGCTCTTGCATTCTAATGTATAAAGCTTGTGCTCCCAATCCTGCAGAACTTGTCTATGCAAATAGTTCTATCTTCTGGTAAGGCATTTGCTCCCTGGTAATGAGTCAGTGTGAACATGCAAATTCTGCTTGTGTGTGGCTCCATGATTTGCACATGCAGATGCCCAAACCTACATATTTCAATCTGAGTATGTATTTTAATACATAAACCCACATACATAGCTGGGTACTCACAGGTTTCATTGAACACGTTAAATGTTTTGACACTGCTGCTCTTTATGGGCACCTGGGTAGTTATAACTGTGGGTTAAAGAATGAAGGGAAGAATAGAAATCATAGCTGTAGGATGGATTCTTAGTCTTGAATCCTGAAAGAGCTTGGAAAACTTACGACTGGGAAATGGCAGAGTCTCTGTTACTTGAGATATTTACAGCTTGACTTGGAAAAAAAATTACATAGTAAGAGACAGCTCAGCATTATTTGATGACTAAGTACATAGTCTTGTTTTTTTAAGTGCTCAAGAGATATGCTCCAAGAGCTTATGTATGAGCTGCCAGACTTTACCTTCAGCATGTGATTTAATGCAGAAAGTGTTGTTCATCTGTGAAATAAATTCCCTGCTCACATGCCAGTGTCCTAGAATGAAATCTCCTAGGCTGGTGAACACAGATGCTTTTTGCCCTGTGAGATGCATCCACTGAGTTCCCTGCAGTGAACTCTATTGGGGCGTTTCAGAACAGACCTTAAAAAAACCAGCAGAGTTTGTCTACTCCGTGAGAACATGAAAGAGACTGTGGCATCTTTCATTTTCCCAGGGAGGGAACAGTTAAAAATATTCTTCAAATAAGGAGCAGATGTTAATGTCATTAGAATGGATTTTCATAAAAAAACATTTGTTCTCTTGCAAAATGCCAGTAGCTCTGCAAACGTCTCTACAAGTCTGCCTGATGATTTCAGACTTGTGGCACAGAGAAGGGGCAGTGCAGGGAGAGCTATTTATTGTCTCTGAAAGCAATCAGGTACATTTCTGTTAAGTTGCCTGTTTTAAAATTGCCTCAGCATGGACAAAACAGCTGAAGAAACATGAAGGTGTTTGAATAACAGGACAAGAGCAGTGAGCACCACAGCAAATTCCCTGTTGACAAATAGGTACAGAAGGGAATAAGCTACATTTGGAAAGTAATGGTCTGGACAGTGCATATGCTTCTGTCAGGTTGTAAATTCACTGTCATTTCAAAAGGAAAAAAGATTCACAGGCTTTTTTGATCAGCTCACTGAAAACTCTGGCTTGTCTTCAGGAATGGTTAAAGTAAAAATAACAAACAAAATATTAAGTGGCTCTCTGGATGACCTCTGGACATTCTTATTGTTAGTATGAGTAGATGTTGGAACCTCCCAGTAATAATTTCCTTTTTGGAAAGCTCTCGTGTCTCCTTCCTCCTCCTCATTTTACTGCTTTTAATGTTCAGAACATAGGAAAGGCCCTGTAGTTCCTTTTGTTGCTGCTATAGATGACCTTGCACTCCCCTGGAGCCACTTGCCTTGAGTTCATTGGCATGAATGACACCTCACAAGTGCTCCAGTGTAGTTAGCATTTTTTTGCTCTAGTTTTTTTCTCTTTCTAGGGCCTTCCTTAAGGGTTTTGGTGTCCTAGATCTCTGAAGCATCAGGACGTACAAGGAATGCAGGTTGAGACACATCTCCTGCCCCATCACTTTTTTGTGCTTTAGATGCCCGTGTGAATTTTTGAGATTATTGGGAGGTGATTTGCCTCTTCCTGCTCCATATGCAAGATCTTCACCTCAGGGCCACAGCGTACTGAAAGTATCCCTCTTGGTTAACTTGCTGAAGTAAACAACAAACATTTGGCTTCCAAATATTAAAGGGATTATAAAGTGCAAGGATCTATAGCTGCTTCAGATCCTGCTCCCACTTCCTTTCCAAGGGGTTGCAAGCATGGCACACTGTGTTTCAGTTTCTTTCAGGGGAGCCAGTTCTGCACTGCTGTAAGCTTAGGGAGCTGCTGGATCCACACCCAGCTGAATTCACAGAATCACCAGGTTGGAAGAGACCCTTAAGATCATTGAGTCCAACCCATGCCCTAACACCACCTCAGCTAGACCCAGTGCCACATCCAGTCTTGTTTTGAACACACCCAGGGATGGTGACTCCACCACCTCCCCGGGCAGCCATTCCAGTACTTTATCGCTCTTTCTGTGAAAAACTTTTTCCTAATATCCAACCTATATTTCCCTTGGCACAGCTTGAGACTGTGTCCTCTGGTTCTGTCAGTGCTGCCTGGAGACAGAGACCGACCCCACCTGAGCACAGCCACCTTTCGGGGAGCTATAGAGTGATAAGGTCACCCTGAGTCTCCTTTTCTCCAGGCTGAGCATCCCCAGCTCCCTCAGCCGTTCCTCACAGGGTTTGTGTTCCCAGCCCCTTCCAGCCTAGTTGCCCTCAACAATGGGAATGCTGGGCATGGCAGGGGCTGGCTTGGCTGAGCCCTCCTGTGTGCTGCAAACAGGATGATCAAATGGCCCCGTAGCTCTCGTTAAAACAGAGATGTTCCTCGGCTGGATGGACCTTATGGCTTTACATGATGGGCACAGCACCCAGGGCAGCTGGGATGAGACCTGCTGGGCACTCCCCAGGACAGCCACCCAGCCGCTCCTGTGGGACATCCCAGCTCCACTTGGCCCTGTGTCCTCACCTGGTGCAGTGGATCTGAGTGTCCAGAGCTGCCTGGTTGAGCTTTGCAAGTGTGACAAATCATGCTTGGAGCAATTTCTGGATGGAAGAAAGAATAATAACAACACTGGTGCTGTCAAATTAAAAATTAATTTGTGGGATGCCAACGTGCAAAGCATGTTGAGCAGTTGTTGACAGGGATGCCTGGCACAGATACCACAGACACATGCTGATACTGTTTGCAAGTGGGATTTGCCCACCTGTTTTATATCCAGTTCCTCATTTGCAGGCAAAGATGGCACATGCCTTGAGGATGGTCTTGCATGACCAGCATTGTTCATTGCTGAATCTATAGGCAAATGAAATCTAATTCTCAGTAGTGCTGTAGATGAAATTTGTTGCTAAAGTCTCGAAATTAAAAATGGGCTGACCATGTGAAGCATTGTGTTTCATCTGGACTCAAGTTATCTTCCGGAATTTTGTAATTCAAAGCAATATTTGGAAAAGGGAAGAAAGAAAAACTGTGATTCTTGTGAATAACCAAAGAGGAATATTTTTATGGTTCTGGAGTCTACTACAAGTGGAAGAGGCTCCCCCTTTTTTGTAATGGTCAACAAATAGAGCCATGCATGACGGTACAGGCAGATTTTCTAAAATTCCGGAACTGTTCTTTGAAGATGTAGAGTGCAGTGTTTTAGAGGGTAGTCAATTTGCTTTTTATTTTTATCCTGAATGGAAACAGTTTTGATGGTGAGCTCTGCAATAATCTAATTTATTCCAGGATGGATTGAAAAAAGTGTAGAACAACCAACTGGAACAAAAAGATTCTGTAACACAGTAGTAAATAGAGACCTTTATTAGAAATCTGTAGGGCTGCCTTGGAACCCAATTTAGAATTTCATGAACATCAACTTTTACATCTGGCATCTGATTAAAATGTGTACTTTGGAAGAACAGTGATACAATCTCTGTTTAACTAATGCTCTTCCAGAGGGAAGAATTCTGCTTCTGTAATTCCTCAGCAGTAGAAATGCCATTTCCAGGAAGAGTAATTATGCCCGCCTTCTCACCAGTATTTTTAAGGACCCTGTGTGTTCACACTGCCTTACATGTTCACCTTCCTTTAAGGGCAAGGTAAAAATAAAAAAGTAGCAATGGCCTGCCTGCTGCACCCTCATCTCATTTGCAGATCTCTCTGCAATCACAGAAGTGGAATTCATATTTTCCTCCCCTGGCAATCAGCACTATTGGCCTTTCCAGTATATGTTTTTCCAGTGTATTTTATACACCAAAGGATGGGTGGTTTAGTGTACTTTAGAACAAAGGGCTGGGTCTACAGAAGGTGTGCATGAAGAAATAGCAACTTTGTGGGCTACTGCAGACCTGTTTCTGTGTGTGTGTAAAAAAGCCCTTGTACAGGGGAATCGTTCCACTATCCATAAAGCTGTATTGTTACCTTTTCACAAAAAATCTATCTCATCAAAAGTGCGGAGAGTGTTTTTGGGAGGAAAAAAGATCCAGTTATTGCCTATGGGACTTGAGCAGAGCATAAATTAATATCAGTGTCCTGAGCAAAGTGCAGCCATTGGATTCTTGAAAGCTCTGAGGAGAAAAGAGTCGGGGTTGATGCTTCCCTGGCCGTGCAGCATTGTCCATGGCTCTGTGCAAGTGTGGCCAGGGTGCTCACTCCAAGGTAAGAGTGCCACCTGCTGAGCCCACATATTCCTCCCCACAGACAGGAGAGCTCACGGGAGAGATTTCCCTTTGGGGTCCTGATCCATCCACACCCCCTCTTGTAATTTATGAGGGGAAACAAGATCACAGCCTGGGGTGGAATAGCTGCAGGACTGCACAGTAAGTGGTGTCAGTTTGCTCACATTTTTGGGCTTTGAGGGGAAGGGGTATGAGAGCCAAGCATATGAAACTGGTAACTGATGGTGCCTCCATTTAAATCACTGTTTGCATTTCTATTTCCTGCTCTGCTCACTGGATTACATGGAAGAACACTGAGGACAGTCTGTTACGCTGGGTTCAGCTCCAGCAGTGGTTTTAATGCTGTTGTTAAACAAAAGATGGTTTTACCTTGACTGCAGCTGAGCTTGCAGTCCCCACCTCCCTGGATTTGTTTGTGTTCAGAAATCACCCTCAGTCTTGAGCTGTCTGATCCAGCCTGACCCTTCACAAGTTAGATGGGATGCAAGTGTCTGCAAAATGCTTAGGCAGTGATTTACTCTCAAAAGGGAGGACTGTTCCCTGGACCATTATTTTATATCTGGGTCCTCTCATCTCTCAGCAGGCTGGAATATGACTTTCCTGTGAGCAAGTACTTGCAAAGGCACCTCTGTGCAGTGCTGAGGCTGCTCAGACCAGCTGCCTGAACAGAATCCCTTCTTGTGAAAGCTGAATGGGAAGCAAGAGTTTTTCAGGCAGCAGGGAGCTGAGGAATCTGCAACAATTCCTGAAACTGGGGGCTCACCAATGATGAGAAGGATCTATTAGAGAGAATACAGTAAAAAAAAAAAAAAATCATAAAATCACAGAGCAGAGGGGAGGGGGATACAAGATAGATAATGAGCTTGACAACAGGCAAAAACCGAGTGTCATTCCAGGAGCTACAGCACCAACCAAATGGTTAACCTGTGGGGTGGAAAGAGCATCCAATGAGTCTCGCATGCCTGAAAGGATAATGGCATTTTTATTATCTCATTCCACGCCCCGATCATCCGTCCATTTGCTCCCTGGAGCTGCCAGCAGTTTGCACAGACTCATCCGCTGCAGACATGATCAGCAGATCATACTGCAGGCAGAACTTGTCAAGCCTTTCCAAGTGAGTTGCCAGTTTAATATATTTGTATGGATTTAGCCTTTTGGTGCTGTGTAGGAGGTGCTGGGATGATGGGAATGGCAAGGGCAACAGAACAGCTGGGAAGCTGGTTGAACTGGGAAATAAGCAATAGATTGGGTTCTTTTGCTTCTTTTTCTGCTATATTGTGTTCTGTTGTCTAAAATCTTTCTATTCATGCATTTCTCTTACCTGGATTGCAGAATTCAAATTGTTCCGTGGTAGAAGGATATGTTGGGAGAACTGGCTGCTAATTGGAGTTCTGTTGGTGGGAAGTTTGCCGAAATTTCATAGTTGGTGTGAAAGCTTTCACATAACTCAGATTGCTTAATTCACTGAGTAAATAAAGTCCTCATGGCACATTCATCCCTGAATGTGGAAGGCAAGACAAGAGGAGAAACTCAATTAGCCTGTGTAATATTGCCAGGAATGTAATCTGCTTTATTCCTGTCCTGTATTGTTTTGTTGGTCTGCTTTATGAGCAGATGGGTAGGATACAGGACACTGCTCTGTTTCTCAGTTGCTGTGATTTATATAAGGGTTTGGTTTAAAGCTTGGGAGAGGTCTTGAAGAGCAACTGGGATTTCTATGCCTGCTTTTTAGGGTTTCCAGCATGAAATCCTGTGCTCTTGGAGGGAGAGGGAGCTCAAGGATTTCCAAAACTCAGCCCCTCCAAGAAGTCCCTTCTAGGATTCTGAAATCCTTCACTGTGATTTCAGAAACTGGGTAAAAAATAATAATTTAACTAAGAGCATGTTAGATGACACTTTTTTGTGTGTTGTTCTGTGGCGAAATACAGCCACAAGCCACAGTAGCCATACTTCTGTGTGGGAACAGGGAGCAGCCGTGGGGGAGCACCAGTTTCTCTGTACTCAATGCAAGGGGAAAGCAAGGGAGGGGAAGGGGCAAAGCAGGTGAGATTTGGGCACTTTAGTGATCATGTAAGTGATGAAAACATTGACTTGTGATACCTGATGTGGTGAGCTGGCCCTGAGTGCAGGCTGGACCTCTGAGGTGACCTTGAGATCCCTTCTAGTCTGTGCTGGAGCTGGTTTAGTGAGGTGTCAGGGTCTGGCTGTTTTGTTTATAACACTGGGGGCCATTGGCTATCCTTGCTGGGAGATCTTCTCTTCCAGTCCCTTTTGGGCAGGAGAGGGAGCCAGCAGTGCCTTTATACTTGGCATATCTGATGTGTTGGGGGAGTAAAAGCTGGGAGCACAGCCTTAGCTTGAGTGTGAAGTGAGTTCACTAAAATCAGTGAAGTTACGCCTTAGTGAACACAATCCTTTTCTCTTGAAGTATGGGTAGCTACTGCAGTGTTGTTTTCCTGTATCTTGACAGTCCTGGGTCCTGTAACAGCTTCTAACAAAAGCAGACACACCTTGAAAACCAGACATGAGTTTCTTTTGTCAAGACTCACAGTAGCATGCTTGGGGAAGAAAAGCAAAGTTCTCTTTGGCAAGGACTCTGAGAGAAATCAAATGTGTGGCCAGAACTTGGAAACTGATTTCTTCCCTTTTAACAAACATCTCCATGACCTCAGGCCAAAAGAGGGAAGACACCTTTAGCATTACCCACAAAAGCTTCTTCAAAGCATTGCTCAGACAAATACATGATGAAATAGTGCCCTTCCCAGGCTGAGGCATAACGTAATCATTCCAAGCGCTCGTGGCTTCTCAGGAGATTGCAGCGGAAAAGAAAAGGAGTATTAAAGTCCTTATAAGTTCACTCTCTGGAGACTCTCCAGGGGAAAGGAGGAGGCTGTTATTGCATTATTTTGAATGAGGTACAATGTGATTGTTAACTTCTTGCAAATGTCCTCTAATGGCCCCTTTATATGATCATTTCATCTGCATGGTTTAAAGCTATTTTCTATGCTTTCAGTGGACTTGTGGTATTTGTAGAAAATTTTGTAATTGCTAAATAGCTGAATATAATCCTGTTAGCATTTGATACACTAGAAATTAAAAGCAGAAGCTCTTAGTGGAGCCAAGAAATTCCGGTTGGCCTGAAAATATGTAGTCTGTTTAATAAAAGTATAGGGATTGGCTTGGCTCGCTGTGTTGGACACTAAAGTGTTTACTGTGCAAGTTCTGAGGGAAAGCAGAAGTTCTCTTTGCCAACAGGTAGAATATTTTCTTCCAGCAAATGATAACTTCAGTTATCATTATACCAAACTTCAAACTTCAGTTTGGTTGTTGAAGGCTCGGTTTTTTTCAGCATTTTCTTTGTATGATAGGTTATCTTTCCTGTATCTTGGTTGGATGTTCAAGACTGATATCAGCTAATTTTTTAGGAGAAGAGAGGGGTTTAAGAGGACTCCTCCACAGATAGCAGTGGTGTTGGTGGCACTGTGTTATCTGGTTAATTCTGCTCCAAAAATTGATGCTAGTAATTTTCACTTGAAGCTCTCCCCTTCTTCTGATCTTCTCTTTTTGCCCATGCTCTTCATTCCTGTTCCCCAGTGGGCAAAGTCCTGAATCTTTAATTTGTAAAAGCCTTTTTACATTGCTGAGGTAATACAAGAAGGACATAATGTAACTACAGACAAGACATATGAAGATGTTTGCCTGTAGTGAGGTTATTTTACTGTTTTGGAAGCAAAGAATCCCAGTCTCAATTTCTGAAAGTGGCTCTTCCCCAAAAGTAACAAGTCTACACGAAGAACTGAAACGTTTTTGAGTGGGAGTTTGCGTGGCAGAGAAGGGACAGGTCTATGGGGAAATGTCTGAGATTTTGCAGCCTTCTTGCCTCAGTGAAAGATGTTGTTTTCAGCATAAGAAAAGCCTTGGCTTTCAGGAGCACAAAGCTGGAGTGGAGTTTGGAGCATCCACCTCAGTCATAAGACTGTGAGCATCAAACATCTAAAGTTTTGTCAGAGAACAAGTGACTTGGGAGAGTTTCATGAAAATTCTGAGCTGAATTCTCTACCCTGAGCAAGTCTTGGTTCAAGCCAGGAACTTGCTGTGAATCCAAATGCCTGAAATGAGCTGTGAGAACTGCTTCTGATGAAAGGTAAATTTAGTAAAACCTAGAAAATATGGGAGAGTTTTGGCCAGAACTCTTTCAGAATGGTTCAGAGCAGAGCTGGTTATGAGTTCATGTCAGGTTTCTGAAATTGCCTTTCTCTAAATTAAAAGAATAGGAAATACTTTTCTTTTTAATGAATTTTTCTATATTTTCTACGTAAGAAATTACTGAGTTGCACGTTTGCTGCTTTTGTAAATAAAAAATTCCGTTTTCTTAAAATCTTTTGATTCCAATTGACCTGCATTTCAAAGAGAAAAGTAAAAAGAAAAAAAACTTACGTGAAAGATTTGCTTTCTTGTTCCAGGCTGAATTAAAAGAAAAAGAAAAAAAAAAAACCAGCCCTGAACATTTTCCATATCACTTCACTCTGACAAGGGTTTTTGCTTCTGCTTCAGCAAAACTAGAAAATTCATTGTTAGTGCAGATCTTAAATCCAGATAGCTCCCCCACAGCCACACTGTTGGCATAGGTGTTCAACCAGTGATTGATGGGGGTGGTAGAGCTTTATCCTGCTTCTTCATAGCCCTGCCTTCCCCTTTCCTGCCCAACCTGCACTCCCCATCCACCCTGTTCCCAGTTCAGAGTAAAACAGGAAAAACTCAGGGAAATTCTCTGGTGATTACTTTAGGCCCTCTTTGCTTTTCGGTTCATATATGTGTATATATTTCCATATAAAGCAGATAAAGTCAATTATGTCCAGTATATTAAATCCAATGCTTAAAAATGCAACCAAGAAAAACACTTCCACCAGTCATTGAAATTAATTGAAACACAGAGGCTCATCTTACTGTAACTTTTCACTCTATCCACGTTTTACTTTGTAAAAAAACCCTAAAACATTTGAAAAACTCTTTCTTGCACTATTTTCATGTACTGACTATTTGATTTATATTTTGGGATGTGTAAGATCTTAAATGTGGTGAAAAAGTCTCCTTGAGTTCAGTAAGGCAGCTTGCATGTATAAGTGGCTGCAGAGCCAAATTTGTAATTATATATCTGTGTAATGTTATAAAGGCTATATAATGTTAGCCTTCATACATTTATCCATTCCAATTTTAATTCTCCATTTCATAAAATCTGTGATCAAATTTTGGAGCCCAAGCTAAGCTCATGTTGTCCTTTCTAATTTAGGACTCAGCCCTTTTATTCTCCTTCTGTGCTTTACTTTTATTAGCTGCTTACTTTTTGTGCTGATGTGCAGCACATATTGTTAAAGGCACTTATTAGAGCTGGAATTTTACAGCATGGAGAGTGTCCTAATAAGGGAAAAAAACAGCCCTTTATTGGTGAGGTAAGAGAAATCAGGCAGTGAATAATTTTTTTTTGCTGATTGAGAAGGATAAGGTGCGGTTTGGCAGGTATCGCATTGGTTTGGCGTTTGCTGACACGGTTCCTTTTTTCTGCAGTTCAAATCCTTTGCAGAGCAGACAGGGAGGGCTTCCCCCACTCCTCCTTTTGCCTTCCCCTCCCCTCTTCCTTCTCTTTTTCACAAGTGTCCAGCTGTTGCTGTGAAATCTCACTCTGACACTCAAACTGGATGTGGTAATGAGACATTTTTGCGAGTCCAGCAGTGCAATACTGTAATCACCTTTTTGGGGAACAGCGAGCACATTGGAAAACAGCTTTCCATGTGGGGTTTTTTACCTCTAAAGCATTTAAGCAGTTTGTGAAGCTGTCAGAAAAATCACACTGTAGTCCAAGGTATTTCGATACAATTTCTCTCTTCTTCAAAACCTACTATTGAAGCAAAGTACTAGCTACAAGGTTTAGTTGATTGCTCATCTGTTTTTTCCTTCCAATTGCTTTGGATGCACATATTGAATTCCAGAGATGAGCCGCTTAAGTACAGGCTTCACATCTGAAGTCAATGTAGTTCCTTGACTTTTAAGCTGAGTTATGGTGAACAAAGTTTCAAATGAGGGCAGAAGCTGGTGTTTTGGGTTTTTTGTTCCTCAGTCTCTGTTTATCTCTTGGTAAAAGAATACTAAGCCAAGTATTGGCTCTGCCTAAATTCACTTTGTGCTGCGTCAGGAGACTGAAACTGATGCAAAGTGGCTGCCCCCTTTCCAGCTGGTGCTCTGGTGTGTTTCTTTGATTGTAAGAGGAATAAGGGTTAACTTAGTCACTAATATCCAGTTTTCTCTGTCACTCTCTTGCTTATTTTCTCCTGAATACTGCACATTTGCTGGCATCACTTGTGAAACAGTTTTTTTCCTCTGCTCCCCACCATAGTAATCCTAGAGTACATATCCTGTCATAATTGAAGTTAGCTTACTGTATGGAAAGGATGTGAAAGACAAATGGATTATCATCATATTATCATAAAGCAGAAAAGGAACCTAATCAGCTTTAGTTGCAGGGGTTGGATGTACCAGTTCACATTAAGCAAAATATACAGATGCACCATTAGGTGTGGGCTACCCCCAAAAGCTTAATAAACAACTCTTTTTTGGAGGGATTGGTAGGGATTGGGGTTTTTTTGCAACATGCCTGTTTGTTCAGACCCTTCCTCAGCCAGCATTTCTCTTGAAGATCAGGGAGTTGGCTAACTTTGTCTTCTTTTTTAATTTCCATCCACCGCTTTTCCATATACCTTGACTAAGCAACAGTGAGAAATATTCAGTTTCTCATGGGCAAGGCTGACTCCAGCAGAGCCTGGCCTACCAACTAGAAAGGATTAACTCTCTGCAAGAAGTTTCATTCTGAACTCTGAATCTTTTTCAGATCACTTTCAATTTACCTTATACCTCTCTTTAGCACGATCTGGTACTGCTGTAGGTCCTCGAGGCAAAGGTTGTTATATTACAGAACAAAAAAATAAAAGATTATTCTGGTTTCAGACTGAACATTATTGAGAAATATGTCTCAATAATGAGAAATATGTCTAAATGGTGTGCTATGCATTTAAAAAAATTGAGAAAACAGTCCCTGGAGAAGCCATCCATGTGCATTTGTTTTTCTTCCCACGATACTTCTGGAAATGCAGAGGCCTGTCCTAGAGGTGTGTCCTTGAGACCAATGCACTTGACAGCACAGGATGTAAAATTCTGGCTTCTGTTTGGTTTGCTGAAGCCAAATTGCCCACAGGCCTTTTTCAGCATAAAAATATATTACATGTTTCTGAACAGGAGGTTTTTGGCTTGCCAGATTCCATCTGCAATTCGTTCAGCACTGAAGTTGCTGTGATGTAATTACAGAAGTACCTTCTAGCATCACAACTGTTGCTGTCCTGGCTTGTTCCTTACTACAGGTTTTTGTTGTCTGGGGGCTTTTTGGGTTGTTTTGTTTTGGGTTTGTTTTTGCTTGTTTGTTTGTACTTCTTTTGTTATACCTGATTTAGTGGAGTTTGTGACTCAGCAAGAGGATCATGGGATGGGTGAACCTCACAAGCTCAACGCACTATGGGCTTCAGCACCCACAAATGATGTGTGCTACCATCGTCACACACTGACATGTCCATGGTGGAACCTTTGCAGTCTCTTGGGTCATTTTCAGGTTGTTCCTGGCATTCCAGCTTCCATGAGCTACAGGGACATTCTCCATTGTCATGTGTTTCCTTTCCCCTCTTTTTTTATTTTTCCTTTTCAGTCATCTCTTGATAGTGTTTTATTTGATCATTTTGCAAAGCCCAAATGAAATGTGTTCTGACCTTCCTGTATTCTCTTGCACACTGATGTCCATAAAAGAAGAATCCCACTTTTAAGTTAGAGTGTGTATTCTGTGCAACACTCATCTTTCCTCTGTGAAGCCTGAGTTTTTTTTTTTTTTTAGGATTCTGTTTGTCCTGCAAGAGGAAAATCACTGGCATGTGCTCTGGGTGTGTAAGATGGTGTTGTGCATCTTGGCCTTAGTCATCTCCCTCCTCCTGGAACAGGAGTGGTCAGACACATCATGTCAGCAGTTTTCTTTCTCAGGATTGCAAAAAGCCCAAAAGCCTAATTAGCAGAGGCCACATCTGTTTCCAAAACCATCTATATTTTTACTTTAGTTAGAAAATTGAAGTTTGTGAACCAATTTTCTCCTTGCTCCTCTGTTAAATTTGCCATAAAGGCTGTAGCACAGCAGTTTTGTTGTTCTCTAAAAATGCAGCTTTTACTCGAGGCTTACCAAGCTTACAAAACTCTCTTAATGCTGTAGCAGAGCTATCTTGGTGTTCCCATAGTCCTTATCTATATGGCTGTGAAATCTTCCCACTGACTGCATGTGTGTTAGTGATAATTTGCAGCCCATTCAGCTGAGAACAAATATTCCTTTCTTGCGCATGTTTGAGAGCTCTGAATTTGGTCCTTTGGCATTTTGGGAAAGCCATGGGGTTAATTACTTACCTGAATTCCTGGATTCTGCTCTGTCTTTCAAACTCACCCAACACCCTGTGAAGTGCTGAGGTAGGAGACAGTGTCTCCCACCCAGCCCTATGTTTATTGCCCCTGAGCAATTTTGGGTGGTGGTATTTTGAGCAAACTTTGGTCAAATGTCCAGAAAACCTGTTTGTATGTGATTATAGCTATGCACCAACACTGGCAGTCTGTCTCTTGCTCATCTTGAGCTCGCAGAAGCACCTCTAAGTACATCCAAGAGCACCTCATTGGCAGAGGACTGCAAGTGTTTGGGTTGAGTTACACCTGTGTTTGGTGTAGGTAGTACCTGTTGTGCTGGCCTCTGGATCCTGAAGTTCCAGAGATCCATGATTTTTTTCACTGAACTTTTTTGAATGTTAGTCAGATGGGATCTGGAACACAAGAGAGTTTAAGCATCTCACACAGGAACGTGTGAGGAGCCAAATGAAGTCTTCGAAACCCTGTGTTTAGCAACATAACTCTCAGCATGTTAGCTTGAATTAAGAGCAGTCTCAACTTACTTTTCCGATTTAGAGTTTTGCTGATGCCTAGACCTTTTTGTTACCTTGTAGCTGCTAAGGGTTATCTTCTTCAGATAGATAATGACCCTATTCTTGTTGACTCAGTAATCTCAGTTGAAATGTGGTGACAGGTTGGATCGCACTCTGTGTGAGTAGGAATTTAAATTCTCTTATGCTTGTCCTAATTCTTTCTTGTGCCAAGCATTTGTCATTTTACGTTGCCAAATCCTTGCTTTACAAATGTTGTATTTTACAAAGGTATATTAATGCAAATTTCCTATCCAGTACTTGGTTTTTGGCCCCTCCCAGTGCCTTTCAGGCTGCATGACTTAAATTCAGTGAGAACTTCCACAAAGGGATAAATGGAATTGCATCTCCCTTGCGAGAGACTTGGTGTGTGTCTGTGAATGGTTACAATGGATTGCTGGGAAGAGGATAATTGGATGAACAGTGCGTGGTTGGATCAAGTGTAAGGTCTGTTCTCTGGAGTTATTTCCGAGGATCCATCTGCTGTGCAAATGTTGCAGAAGTCTCAATGACATCCCAAAACACTCTATCTTGCAGTCCAGGTGAGAGGGGAGAAGTTTTGACTTCGAATCAAGACCAAGTCCTGCAAGAGCTGGTGTTGGGAGGGTTGGCTGCCATTCAGGCCAGTCCCATCGATGCTGTGGGACCGACAAGGGAGCACAAAGAGCTGTGGTGCACAGAAGCATTCCCGTGTGACTTCCTATAGTTTCCCTAGGACTAAAACCTCTCTGGTGTAGAGCTGGGGTTTTCTCACGCCATCAGCTTTTGGGAGTCCTACCTCACCAAGTGCTGCTGAGCTTTCTGTACCTGTTGAAGCTTGAGAAGCAGAAGGGTGTGGCAGCAAGCAAACTCCTTGTTTCCCAGTGGTAGAGTGATGACCCTGAACCCCATTTCTCACACTTTCAGGCATTTAAGTATATCTCAGTTCAAAGCCAAGTGCTTCAAAATGTTCCAGACAGTGTTGAGCCCTGCTGACCCCTGTGAAAAGTCCTTTTGCAGTGATATGGGCACAAGATACCCTGGGCTAAACTTGCTTTTGGCCCTTCCTTTCCTACTTCCCAGCAGGCACACCTCTGTTTAAAAAAATGTAGACTATTGACTTGGAAATACCTAGCAACGGAAGGCTTTATTTAAACTGTAGAGGAGAGACAGGCCATCACTTGATCAGAGAGAGCTCAGGGGAGCATGTCTCTTTGTTCAGTATGCCAGAAAAAGACATCTCAGGATAATTCTGTCAGTGGCTTTCATGTGCTTTCAGGAGCAGCAATGGAAGTCAGCACAGTGCAGCTATTGGAGATGGGGCTGGGAGGAAGGAGTCCAGATACCTACAGCTCCCTTTAGAAGCTGCTGGAAGAGCTCCTTGTAGCTTCAACAAGTTTTTGGAGCAGATGTGAAGTAATGCAGCCAAAAGAGGACCGTATCTGCCCTGTTTAGACTAAAAGCAGTACATTTATATACATATCTGTTTTTTCATTCCATAAACTGGCATTATAATAGTCATAGAACTCACCACACGGAAGTCAGAAGGGTTGCAAGGATTGCTTAACATTTGTAAAACATGTTAAGATCTTTTGATGGAAAGAATTTGACAAGTGCCAAGAACTAGTATAATAACAAGAGGAAAATAGCTATCAGTCTGCATTCACTTCTGGAATCTAATGGATTATACCAGAAGCCTTGGCTTAAACATCTGTGGGTGTGTACATTTAATGGTGAATTTATTGATTACCCTCTCTGGGAAAATGTCAGTTGAATCTGTTAGACGGCTTTGCTTCTTGGTGATGGAAACTGGTGAGGATCAGGGCTTGTCTCCGCTCACCTTTGGGATCAGATCCTCTTTTGGCCGCCCTTGCAGTCTGTTTCCAGTCACTGCATTGCTTTCTTATCACAGGAGCTCTTTGCTGTCCTTCCTGTCTTGTTGCCCACCTGTGCAAAGCATTTTGCAACAGCTATTAATGACTGGCTTCCTGAGTGGAGCTGCTGTTCCAGAATGAAACTGGAATTATCAGCAGCAACAACAAAAAGGGTGCCATAATAACTGCTATGGTTTGAAATCACATGAATATTGCACCCTGTCCCTATATCTCCACAGGGCAGTTTCTCTGTGTTATGCACCTCTTTATAGCTGCCTATGTCCCTTTGGAAGTCTCCAGGCTGTGGGCACTTTTAGGGCAAGCAAATTGTTTTTTTCTAGTGATTCCTGGTTTTTATCTGGATACTTCTGTGAACAGCTTATAAATTGTGGATACTCTGTTAGAGAGTCTTTGAAATGGAAGAGGTTTTTGTTGGATGCTAGAGTTCTGTGAAAAGGGTTGTCCCCCTCCCCGCCCCCACCCCTTTTAAAGAACAGTGGCTTTTAGATTTGTATTTGCAGGGTGATTAATCAGCTCTCATAAGCTCAGTCAGCTTTCCAGACAGTATCTCCAATACTGAGTTTGGTAATTTCTTACGAGTAACTTCTCTGGAATAAGGATTACAGTAAAGCAATATGAGAAGAACAAGCACATCTAAGGGAAAACTAATTGAAAGGATAAAGCCAGGATATTTTATTGTGTTTATGTGGGTGTAGTTACAATGGCTACATTTCAAACTTCCAGCTGTTTAATTTGCACAGTGCTGTTATACGATGTCTGCAAATTGTTGTAACATTACTGAGCTGCTCAAAGTGCTGTACGTGACCCTGCAGATCTGTACAGACCTGTTTTATGGAAGGGTTCTTTACCTTTCATGAGGGTGAAAGACACACCAGGATTAGCTTTCATAGGACTGCATGGAATGTATCTGCCCCTAATCCTGTTAGCAAATGACGGGATCTGCACTAATCATTCCTCTGCTGTCTCACCGAAAGCGTCTCCTAATCACCTTGGCCGTTGACAGTAGGCTTCTGAAACACCTCAGAAAGAGAGAGATGCTTGCCTAAAAAGCAAACAGCCATGAATTTCCCTTGAAACAAGACCCACACCTGCACAGCATCCCTGAGTTGTGGGCGTGGGGAATCAGGACCAGAAAATGTTGAGACGTCTGATTTTCATCAATTTTTTTTTCCATTCACCACATGTTGTAACACTGGATGTATTTGTAATGCCATATTTCCCCTCAAGTGGTTTATTTCAGTTAGCATAAGGGTTCGCAGTCTGCTCTGTTTCGGTGCGTGTTCTGGTCTTGCATTTCATCTGCTATCCTGTTTGTGGCATTTGTCTCAATAGTCTGCTGTGCTGTGTTAAGGCTATGTCCTCCTAGTGCATATTTTGTGCTGGGAAGAGTGGATAAAAAAAGATTATTCTATTATTATCCGAATAATTATCTGGTAACATTATTTTTCCAGTCTCCCTGTGTGCAAATACATGCCTTGTACTCTGCCGGTCAGCACAGTGTTTGCTGTATTTCTGAAAGCTGCAGCAGACCTCCTCCTCCTCCTGGCTCTGAGCAATAGTCATTTCATTACCATCTCTGCTCCCCTGGGAAAGACAGAGCAGTTTTGATGCTTCACAGAGACCAGACTAATGCTAACACCCGTACCTTCAGTGGAGCAAGGCACAAAAATGCTGGGTTCTGGCTGTTTGTGGGTGTTTCAGACCACAGAACACTTCAGTCTAGGCTGAGGTTATTGAGTGATGTGTAGTCTGGGTAGTCACAACCTGCTGTGTTGCAGTTTCCCTTCCGCCAGTCATGGAGGGTTTGGTTTTCCAGGCTCTGGACAGCCCTCTGGAGCTGGCTGGATGTTGGTGACAGTCCTGCTGCTTTCACTGTCCTTGCTGTTCCTGGAAGGACCTATTTCCCTTTTCCCCGTTCTCCCAGTATTTCTCTATCAACGTTCCTCCACCCCCCACGGCAAGGATGGAGGCTCCTGATCCATTTGCTGCGGTCTGTCTCCTCTCTCCCTGGCCACAGTCCAGGGAGATCTCTTGTTCCTGTGCTACAGACCTAGCCTGCTGTTCCTGCTTCCACATTCCTCCTCCCTGCCACACTTAGTATCTCTGTCCCAAATCCAGAATGAATTTCAGGATCAGTCCTAACTCAGAGGCCGCTGGTTTGGATATGAAGCCATCGAAGGCCTACAGTCTGACCCACCCCAGGCATGGCAGCATTTCAGTGATAGATGAAAAAACTCCTTTCAGGGTGGCTCCAGCACTGTTGGTGGGTGTTGTCCTTGATATCAATCCATGGGATGCTGGGAATTTTCTTCCTTTCAGCACTCGCCTGCTGTAGAGTCCTGGCTCATGGTTCTTCATTATAGCCTGCAAAGAGAAGAAACTGCAGGAGTGCAAAAGGCAATTCTGCTCAGAAATTTGTCATCTTTGAAAACCAAAGCCTTGTTCCATCTCCAGTTTCACAAATTTCTTGTTTTGTCAGGGTGGATGGTGAATAAATAGATGCTGCAAGTTGATTGTGAGTAGATTGGGCATGGTGGTGGAGGATTAGGGTGTGTGACTGAGATTGGTGTGAATATGAATGTTTCATTCCTCAAATAAGTGATTCTCTGAGTTAACTTCGTTAGTCTTAGTCCTTACATGATACTCAGTGAAGCAAGAGCAGGTTGAAATTAAAGAAGCTTTGTGTGTATGAGACCTTATCCTCATGGTCCTGCATTTCCTTTTAAAACACAGCACTCTTAAAATGCAGCAATCCTATTAATCTTTGTGGAGGAAATGAGGTGGAAGCGTTGGTTTGTTAAGAGGCTCTCTATTTCCTAGAGTGCTGCATTAAAGAAGCCTTCAAAGCTGGTAACCAGGGTGAAAGTAGATAAGCAGATGAAATTGAAGGCTGGGTTTCCAGGTCAGGAATACATACATGATTTATTGTAATTCAGTTTCTGCTTTCCTGAAATCATCAATTTGTTCTTGTTTGCTAATTTCTAAGGATGCAGACTTGAAATAAAAAAACACCGGAAATATATATATACATTTTTAAGTTGAAACTACATTTTTTTCAAAAAATATTGCCTGCTGCAGCTACTGGGCTAAACTGCACATTGAGTTAGATCTTGATTTTGGATGCAATCAGTAAGCTAGCAATTTGACATATAAAATTGCCTTGAAAGCCATATTAAATATAGCAGCCCAAAACCACAAGAAAGAAAACTTCTTATTTGTCTTTGTAGAAATTGTGGATTGTGCATTCTAGGGCAAATCCTGTAAAGCCTGACTTATGCCTCAGCTAGGCAAGATGCCCATTGTTCTCAAGTCATATGCCTGAAATATAACTTACTGGGTAAGGCTGTGGCATAAATTATTTTGGATTTTATATGCAATAAAGCACTGGAAGCTGGAGGTGGTGGCAGCAAGCAATTTGCTCCAGAGTCAACAAATACCACATTAACCACAGTGGTATGCACACTGATTGGGTTTTGCTCCCACTTTTTCACGTTTGGAAAAGCAAGCTTGTTTTGTACAATTTTTTGCATGTTTGCCAACTGCCAGGGAAACAGAGATCTGGGTGAACTCCACCAAGCTTCAAGGAAAACAGTAAAAAATTATCCGGTAGAAGGTACTTGGCCAATTATTGTTTTATGCTTTCTTTTTTTTTTTTTTCCCTGTTTTCTTTTTTTTTTTTTTTTTTCCATGTGAAACTTCTAAATTAGACCAGATTCGATATGCTGCTCTACTCACTGGCAGGTCAATGCCATGTCTGTTGTTATGCAGTAAAACTGTAGAGCATTAGGCTTCACATATTGAGAGAACTATGTGCTTCCCCCTGGTACATTTCCAGCAAGCACTTTTATCTAAATACAATATACGTTGGAGGCACATTTGACATTGTTTCGGTAGCGGAAGGGTTTTACCCTTCATGTTTGCAGCCCTGTGCTGGATTTATGCTGAGGTGCTCAGAGTCAATTTACCAGAGCTATGTGGCTGTGGTTGCAGAATCTGCTTGCATTTCATATTATGAAACAGATCATCAGTTTTAAGCCATGAGGAAAGGGGGGGGGGGGGGGGAAAAAGAAAAATAGGCGCGTGCATGAGTCATTCTGCCTTTGTGCAGAGCAATGCTGTGATGGTCCAGATGGATCCAACTGCGAGGCCCATGTTTAGGGCTTGAATCTAAAATCAAAGGAACTGTGCTGTTATGAGCAGGAAAAAAGAAGAGAGACATGGCATTGGAAAACTTGGACATCTAAAGAACTGAAATTTACATTTTCAACAGAAAACGGTAATTTGGGAAGGCGGGATCTTTCCTAGAGGCTTCAGTGTCATCCGCAGCAAAGAAATCAAATCTCTAGATGGGTTTGACATTAATCACTTGGTAGTCACCAAGGATTTTTGTTGTCACTATGGAGTCCTTTTTCTCGTGGTTTCTACCATGCATATCACTTTTTATCCTTCATTCTTCAATGTGGATGGCTTGCACCTTAGATTTCAGAATCACACTGTTAGAGGGATGAATGCTCCTACTCTTCCCTTACCTGTTAAAAAATCTTAATGTCAAAAACATCAAAAAAAGAAACAAAGAAGAAGAGTCACAAACTGAACCTCTTAGAATGCCTTTTCTTTCCCATGCTTAACTGTTTTGTTATGTACACAAAATAACAATCTCCCAGCCAAGTCCTTAACCAAAGTAAATAATCTAAAGGTTTTACTCAGCTGAAACAAAAAATTGTTGCTAAAATGGTCATTTTAGGTATTTTAGATCAAGGTTTAAGGTAGAAGAAATGTTTCTAAAGGTTTGGTAGAAAATGAAAGATGCCAAGTCTGACAAAAATATGTTCTTCTGAAAATGTATTTGATAAGTGGTCAGAAAAAAAAATAATACTTGAAGTCTTTGGAGCTATGAAAAAGAAGAAAGTGTGTTAGAAACACAGTATGAAAATGAAGTGAATGAGAACATAATACACTGAAAGGTGCATCAGTCTCTGCTTTGGCCCGAGAACTGTGTGCATATCTGGGTAATTTGCCTGCTCAGAAGTGCAGGCTGTGTACCTGTGGAGAATGGTGGGATAAACAGAGTAAAAGTATTTGTGAGACAGAGATGAACTGTGGGCAAAAGGAGAAACATGTACTGTTTGTAAATGGAAGGCTGTAATGTTTAAGTCCAGCAGGTGCCACCATATAATCTAGTCTAACTTCCTATACATAAGTGTTAGTGGAATTTCACCAAGCTATCTACAATGAACCCAAAAATCAGTATTATTTTGTAGTATAACTTCCAAAAAGGCATTCATCTTAATGCAGATATTCAAGAGATAGATGTTCCATCATTTCTTGTGTGTGTAATTATCCTCACTGTTCAAAACATGTGCTTAATTTCCAGTTTTAATTTGTCTGGGTTTCATTTTCAGCCATTGGTTAATTTTATCCACTTGTCTCTCCTACATTCAATGTGGAAAAAAAAATGGTGCATGTCAAATTGAGAAATATGTGAAAAATATGGGTGTTAATAGCAGCATTCATGCACAACATTGGGCTGAGAACTGTGGTGGCATGTCTGCATGTCTCCACCATAATCCCCTGTTTTCACTCAGTACATCTTTTTGAAGCATGAACATTCTGGACTGAAATTCTGCTCCTTCCCTCATAAAAATGAATCTTCTTGAGCAGGTCTGAGCAGAACTCTGGCAGCTCTCACTGAATGATGGAGGAATGATTAGAAAAAACAGTTTTCCCCACAACTGCCCCCCACCATTTAGCACATTTTTAGATATGACTTGAATGAAATGCAGCTGAGATTGACACGCAAAGCTTGAAAGAGAGAGGCACAGCTCTGTGGAAGCATGTGCCCTTGTTATGGGGTTTTTCTTTTGAGGTGAAGATTGATCAGTTGTTTATATTCAGGTTTTGAAGTGTGCCTATCATAACACAAATTAGGCAAACGATAAAAAGATTGAAAACATATGTAATCGTAAATAAAATGGGACTGAATATCAACAGTGACACAAAGAGCACTCCCCAGTGGGTATTTGAACAAAGTCCATCCTCACCCCACCCATCCTTTCAGGAAAAGCCTGGGTAAATAGAAGGACTTTCTAAGAGCACAGAAGGCCAACAAATTCAACTTTTATAGGCTGAGTCTGGCAGTGAAATCTGTCATTGAGGACATTTTACTGGCATCCTCCATCTGACATAAATTTGGAGACACAAATCAGCAGCTATCACTTCAGCTGCTGTGGTTTTACGTAACAAAGGGCAGAGGTCTTAGAAGTAGGTTAGGTTGCAATTTGGAGGTGCAGCAGTTTGGTACAGGATGGATGATCTCATTTCTTGGGGTGGACCACAGGCAAAGCCAATCTGTAATACATGTAAAAGCTTCAGGATAACAAAGCAGTGTGGGAAAGAGCTGGCTGAATAGGTGCAATTGTGCCTAATTGAGTCCATGTTGTGAGGGCACCGCTAAGAATGCAAGGTGTTTCTGCAGGCAGAAAAACCAGACTAACATTGGAGTGAACCATGGAGGAAAGAAGAGGCAGATATGAGCTGCCTGCTTAAAAATCTTAAAGGCTTTTGTTCTGTTTGGAATTTTTTCATGTATTTCTGACTCTGGAAATGGAGTCCGAGTTCAGATCCACAGCAGTTCTTTCTCCCTGCCTCCTCTAGAACGGAGTAGTGGGATCCAGCTCAAATTAGGCAGGTTTTTTCCTACTCCTGTGAAAAATGAAAAAAGGATTTAGATTCATCAGGTTTATTTATGACTCACTGAGGGCAGATTGTGCTACAAATTATAAGGTTTCTCTTTAATCAGAATACACACTCTTTAGAATGGGGACCAGATTTTTGCCCTATCTTCATAAATTGCCTACTGTAGCAAGCCTGTGAGCTGGATCAAGCAATTTCAGTGCTGCCATAATTCAGACAATAATAATAATGTACTAGTACTGGGCAAGGAACTCCAAACCCAAAGTGCCTTAGATAATGCTTGGGCTGATTTGAGGTTTCAAGTGGAAACCAGTTAAATCTGGCTTGTATGAAATGGTTTCAGCACCATGATCATCACAGCTATTACAAGTTTCTTGCTGGGTTATAACTTTACATAAATTCAGTGTTTTGTGTAAAATACAGAGTGCTGTAATTCTCTGAAAAAGGTCTGAAGCAGATGGCCACATCTCCTGTATTCCCAATCCAGCAGATTTATTTTTCACTCAAAGTCCCCCCACCCTGTTCAATCTGAGGGCAACATTTTTAGACTTAGATACTAATGAGATTTGCTGTTGAGATCTTCAGGTCTGGAATTTCAGCCCTTGAGAGTTGCACTTGATGATCCTTGTGGGTCCCTTCCAGCTCAGAATATTCTGTGATCTGAATATTCCACAAGAGAGTGCTATGGGCTGGCTTGGCATACCTCTTGGGGATCATGCTGTGTTGTGGTCTCATTGCTGAGACAGCTGGGACAGCTGATTGTGGAGAGACGCTTGCCTGCAAAGCCATGTGGAAGGTGGCAAATGGATACAAGTTCAGTTTAATTTAGTTGCTGGGTGTGTGCTGGGCAGCAAGGCTGCTCTCCAAGGGTGGAGGAACAACCCAGCCCAACATGCAGCATCAGTTTTCCATCTGTCTGATAAACAGAGTTGAAATCTTGGAGACATACTTTTTATTATTTTTTTACTCTTAGTCTGAAGAATGTCAAAAGATGCAGGCAATTGGGAGAGAAGCTCTGAAGAGCTCCCAGATTGATTTTGCTCATGATGGGTTGCTACAGAGATCTGTATCAGTGGGAGAATGAGGGTCACCCCTTACACTGAAAGCAGTGTTAACACAATTGTAAGGAAAACAAGAAACGCATCTCTTAAAAAACCTGCAACTGGTTGTTCCTTATGACTGTTTTCCTGATTTCTGGGCAGATTGCTTGATTGCTGGTGAACAGAAATGAATATTTAAGGTGATTCTCATGGAAGTCCCTGGTGTACTTGCTCACTGTAGGAAACTGCTGTGATATGTAGTAAGGCAATGGATGTGTTTAGAATCATATTAAGAGACATTTTCAGCTTTCTTAACAGATGATCTATGTGATAAGTGTCCAAGGACAGGAAGTACATATCTGTTTAATGGATAAGGTTTTGTGAGAAGTTTTGCTTAGGGTATTCTTTTTATTTCCTTTTTTTAGTTTGCTGAGCAAATGATGATTTTATAAAAGCATTTTATGGAGGCTTTTAAAAGCAGTTGTTCTCCTTGCTGTGTAGGGGTGCTCTGTGTGGGTACAGAGAGTGGAATAAACTTAATCTTTGTGTGGTCTCACTGCAAAGAGAAATCCTGAGCTGTAGACACTGGGTATTGACTCAGTTGTGGCCATTGTCCAGCTGCCACAGGCTAGGAGCAGCGTGTCTTCTCCTGTGCTCTTACAACTGGACTTCAGAGTTGAAAAGGTCATAGACTTCTTGCAGCCAACATCTTACTAATGAGGGGGGGTGTTTGTGGTCAGTTTGCTGATGCAGTTTTATTCCAGAGTCACTTTCTTGTGGAAATTAAAGACCCTATTTATTTATTATTGTATTCATATCCATTATTTTCTAGACCTAAATGAAATATTGATACCCCTTGAAGTTGCTTACAAATAGCAGGAAGTGTTTTTCCTTACCTTCCCTGCATCACACTTCAGTGCTTTTAATTCAGCTCCTTCCTTTCTTCCTCATCCCCTGCTGTGATCCCTCATGGCCATGTTGCTCATGGTTTGCACTCTCTTAGAGAAGAATTGTTTCTATAAAGAAAAAGCTCTTAAAGCAGAGCATGAAAGTAGCAAATTAAAATCTTTGGTGCACTGAGGATGAAATTGCTGTTCTAGGTCTGGCAAGTAGCTCAGCCATGTTTTACACTTTAAATTCTTAAGGGAAAATTGGGGTAACTGAATCCCTGCTGAACCTGTACTTTCACCCTTCTTTCAGCAAAGGAGAAAAGTAGTATCAGAACATGATGATGGGAGAGGTTTGGCCCCAAAGAGTCTGATTGATGGCTAAACCAGAATGGTTTTGTTGCTTTTAATGTTTAAGTATTTGCAATACAAACATTATCTGAACTTGGTTTTAGACAGTGAAGAACTCTGTTGTTTTTTTTTTTTTTCCCCTATGTTCATGGCTGCGCTGCTAACTTAAATGTGTGATTATGTAAAGAAGGGAGACTTCTTAACCATGATGTGTCAGACCAGTGCCAGAAGCAATGTGAATGAATGTCCTGACTGGGTCTGGCACATTCTAGCTTCCTAATTCACTTTCCCTGCTCAAAAAGATAAGAGGAATGCAGGCCTCTCCCTTTATCTCACACAGCAATAACCTCAGCAAAGATTTGAATGGAACACGGGATTATTAGGATTTTAAGGTCTTGCTTTCCTTTTCAAGCAGGATGAAACTAAATGTAATCATCTGTTGGGGCAGATGAATACAATGGGTTCTCAGCTGTAGGCTTTCATCACAGCAGAGATCTTGTGTGATTTGGCCTGGCAGGGCTCCGGGCTCACAAAAATTTTGTGGGTGTCAGATGTTTGGCATTCAGAGCCGACCACTGAGAGCTGTTGTCATACTTGTGTCTCCCTGCTTTCTAGTCTTTAAAATGTAGACTATGTCACCATTTTCAGCGTGTGATATTTAGAGGAGACTAATGAAAAGCTGCTTTGCTGAGTCCAATTTCAGTTGCGTGGGCCTGAGCAGCAGTCTGCTCAAATGCTGCTGTGAGTGCTCCAACAGGATCATGGTGCAGGCCAGGAGGATGTTTGCTCAGCTACAGAGCTGGGCATTTATGGATTTGGTGTTTTCTTGGAGCCAGCTGACAGTGTGGTGTGGCTGCTGCCTTCACAGGGACTATTTTCTCAAGATCACTTCTGAGAAACAAAAGAAAACCAGGGTTTGAAATGATGCGTCTCAATTTCACAGAATATTTTCACAACAGCACATGGAGCAGCCGCTGTAGCCATGCTTACTGTGCTCTGGAAAACTGCTTTTTGTGATTTTTTCAGTGTCCAATTTGCCATAGCACCAATGTTTCCCTCTCCCTGTTTCAGGCTGTCCTACCAGAGGAACGACGACGATGACGAAGAAGCCGCCAGGGAACGGCGCCGGCGGGCTCGGCAGGAGAGGCTGCGGCAAAAGGAGGAAGGCGATCTCTCAGGAGAAGTATCAGAGAAATCCGAGGTTAATGCCCAGAACAGGTAAATGTCTGATGCTGTTTACTGACAAGGTAGTTTTGTTCAGAGTAGTGTCTGGGAGAGCTTTGCTTTGGTGCTTGAATTTGAAGTACTGGGTTTGGCCATTGTTAAACTGGAGAAGGACCTCACACTCTGAGGATCAGCCTGGCTGCGTCTACATCGTAGGGTGGGAGCATCATACCTCTGGCTCATGGCACATATCCAGGTGTCCTCAGGGCTGTCTGTGTGGTAATTCAGCTGGGGCTCATGGAGGCTCCCAGATTCTCCCAAGCATGGGTGCATCTGGCCTCACAAAACACCACATCTCTTGTTCTGCTCACAGGGGTCATGGCACCATGGGGCCAAAGCACTGGGTGGCACCCAGTCTTCAAGCTGTGGCTGCAACACACCTACAAGGTGCTGGGTGTGAGCTCTAGAGCACAGCACTCAGCTGGCATTGTGAATGTCAGACAGGTATAAAGAGGAGAAAAGTTTATGCAAGGAGGTGACGCTTGAAATCATAGAATCATCATAGTTGGAAGAGACCTTTAAGACCATCAAGTCCAACCATCAACCCAGCAGAGCCCCTGTGGCCCCTAAACCATTACACCATATCACTCCTATCACCACCCACTTGTTACAAAGCTGAGTGGCCTCCCTGTCTGTCCAGAGCTGGCCTTCCTGTCCGTCCATCACTTGTTTAGTTTCACATAGTCATAAATACTCTACCCAGATTTCCAGTGGCCATAACACAATTGATAGAAAAATCCAAAATTGTGATGGCAAGTGCTAATAGATACCGAGCACAAGAAGCAATTTATTTAAGGCAAGGAGAATGGATATAGATAGCAAAACAGCAGCTAAATTTTGAGGTGTGTAACCTGTTGTGTTTTCCAGCTGTGTAATGATGATACAGCAAGCCTTTTTCCTAGAAAGAGTGAAGTGCATAGGTTGTTAGAAGGAATTTTTTTGGTTTTTTTTTTTTTTTTTACATGCAAACCTGTCCCTTTTACACAGTGTGGCAGGAGAGGAAAGCAAGCGCTCCACAGATGATGAAGCTGCATTGTTGGAGAGGCTGGCAAGGCGGGAGGAGAGACGCCAGAAACGTCTGCAGGAAGCCCTGGAACGTCAAAAGGAATTTGACCCCACGATCACAGATGGGAGCTTGTCGGTGCCCAGCAGGAGAGAAGTAAACAACGTGGAAGAAAACGAGACCACGGGGAAAGAGGAAAAGGCTGAAACACGCCGGGGACGCTATGAGATTGAGGAGACAGAAACAGTTACCAAATCGTACCAAAGGAACAACTGGAGGCAAGATGGGGAAGAGGAGGGAAAAAAAGAAGAAAAAGACAAGGAGGAGGTACAGGAGGAGAAACCGAAGGAGATCCCCATAGAGGAAAATCAGGTAGATGTGGCAGCAGAAAAATCCACTGATAAAGAAGAGGCAGTAACTGTAAATGCAGAGGAACACAAAGCGGAGAATGATACAAATGCTGTGCCAGAAGGGACACAAAATGCAACTGATGCTGTAGATAAAGATAAGCTTAGGGATGAGGAAAAGGCTGAGGAAGAAAGGAAGGAAGCAGAAGAAAGGGAGAGGTTAAAAGCAGAGGAAGAAAAGAGGGCAGCTGAGGAAAAACAGAAAGCAGAGGAGGAAAAGAGGGCAGCTGAGGAGAGGGCTAAAGCAGAAGAGGAGAAGAGGGCAGCTGAGGAAAGAGAGAGGGCTAAAGCAGAAGAAGAGAGGAGGGCAGCTGAGGAAAAACAGAAAGCAGAGGAGGAAAAGAGGGCAGCTGAGGAGAGGGCAAAGGCAGAAGAGGAAAAGAGGGCAGCTGAGGAAAAGGCTAAACTAGAAGCAGAGAAATTAAAGGAAAAACAAAAGGTGGAAGAACAGAAAATAGAAGATAAACAGGTAAAAGAGAAGAAAGTAGAAGATGAAAAACCTCAAGCAGCTGTCTTAAAAAAACAGGTACAGTAAACATTTTGCACCAAAATAAGACACCTGTGGTTTGTGTGAAATGTAATGCAAAAAATGCAAGAAAAGATTGAATTGGAATTTCCTCACAGATCTAGTCCTGTACTGAAGTTACTAACACTTGTGCTGTTGCTCTCTGTTTTTAAAAATAAATCCCCTCCTGCTTACCAATAATTGAGTGCACAACAGGCCTGACCTCACTCCATTGTTCAAAGAAAACCTTGCATGTTCCGACCTCTGCGTGTGCTTTTGCTGCCTTTTTTTCCCTCAGCTGCTATAAAAACTGGCCTGATGCAGTAACACATGAGGTGAAGGCAGACACATCTTGGCAGAAAATATTATGAGCACCTGTTAGAGTGTGTGAGGAATGCTGTGTGCCACATGCAATCACAAGAAAGGGCTCTGTACTGGGACACGTGAGCATGATGCCACGCCAGGGAGAAAGGCCCAGGTGGGGGCAATGGGAGGATTTGGAGAGGGTGGAGGGTGCATTGCAGCACTCAGGGGTGTGGGCACAGCAGCACATGATGGAGCTGTGGCTGCACACTGGATTGGTACGTGAACACAGCGTGGAGAAACAAAAATGCAAACAGGTGCGCTGCTTTTGTCTTAAAAAATAAATAAATTATTGAAAACCCAAAAACAAAGGAGGAAGAAAAAGTGGAAGTTAAAAAGGAAAAGCTGCCAGAAGAGAAGCTCCAAGCTACCTCCATAAAAGATCAGGTAACTCATAAACCACTGATTTAGATGTGATAGGGAAACTTGAGATATGAAAACAAATAAGGCACCTATAAGTGAATGTTGCTTCTTCAGCAAAGTACTTAAGCTTGTGCTCCACTTCAAGAACATGGGTAATCCTGCTGAAATAAATAGGCATGAAGCTCCTTAAGTGCTCAAAATTAAGTAAATTCTTAAGTAGTTTGTTCTTTTGGGGCTTTAGGACCAATTCCTGTTTGTCTTAAAACAAATATTTCAGGAAACTCAGTTCAGTCAACAACACAAGTATGGTTTTCCCTCTAGGGATGAATTTTTCAGGACAGTATCAACTAATCATCCTTCTCTGGTTTCCTCTCACTTTACTGTGAACTTTTTCCCTATGAACAAAACCTACTCTAATAATCATCATCATGATTATAATTAATAATAATCATTGTAATGATAATAATAATGTAGGCCCTTTGGCCAGCAGACTGCCTTAACTAATAATTCCCTGCAAGCTGCAACACCCTGTGATGTAAACTGTGCATACCCAAGATTCTTCTTTTGTTTTAAAGAGAAAATCCACCAAAATTACTGCATTGCATTTCCACTGTAAACACAGGAGCTGGTGCCACGGTGTTTTACTGTATGGTAAGTAAATCAGATTTGGGGACCATTTACTCTTCAGGGTGCAGCTGGACACAGGGAGCCATGCTCAGTGCTGTGCAGTGGTTTTGGTTCAATGCAGCAGCTCTCAAAACAGCCCCTGATTCTGATTAGAGGACACTGCTCAGAGGTTGGCCAGAGTTGGAAGTTTGGACCCATTTGGGTTCAGGCAGGTCTGTGTGGCTTAAAGGGAGCCACAGCACAGGTTGCTGCCTGCCTGGTGGACTGGGACCACTGAGAGCTGTGGAGGATCCACGCCAGGGTCCTTAGCAGATGAGTTTGGAACGTGCTTGTAGATGCTTAGCTCACCCTCGGAGAGCAGTGAGGAAATAGCTGCACAAAAAATAAGGGATGGATTATATTAAGAAGCAGAACCAGTTTCCACTATTCACTTTTGCATGCGATCTTTGAATATTGCAAGTAAATGTAAAGAGGAGTCTGTAGCTGACCACAAACTTTGATTTGTGGGAACTTGAGACACAGTTGTCCTGCTTGCTCTTATGTAGAGCTCGGCCAGCTCTCCCTGGAGCTCTCATCATGCTTTTAAACCCTACCCACTGGGCTAGATTATTTCAGGAAATTGGCAAGACTTATAAAAGTTACTTGGGATTTTAGTGTTTCCATCTTTGGATGCTGAAGCCGAGACAACTTAATAGAATCCCACTTCTAGTGCAGTCCTGAGCCTTCAAAATGTCTTGAAAATCTCAGATGTTGCTTCTTTACTTGTGAACAATAATTGATGATCAGGCAAGATCAGGCTCCCATCTCCACTTCTCCTCCCTCCCACCCCTTTCCAGGACATACAAATTCAGTGAGGCGTATTTCTGAATGTGCATGCAGCTAAGAGGATGCCAGTGTTCCATGAACAAGACCCTGGGGGAACAGTGTATCTACACAATCAGGTTTTGCTTTTGCTTTGGACCTCAAAGTTCAGGTTTTGATTAATTAGGCAAGAAAAAAAATTCTCTTTTTCTGAACTTCTGCACAGTTTTTCCTTCTTAAAAGTGACCTTAGAAGTTCATAAGAGCAAGCTTTCTCATGATGTGAGACTCCTGGTATTTCCTGCTTCCAGTTTGGCTAGACGTGCTGCAGCAGTTGCCTTTCTCATGGTGTTTGGGGATGGCAGTTGACTCTACAGCGGAGCCCTAGACCCAGGTGCCCACAGCTTTTAACTCACCAAATATCTGAGCCGAAGTAAGGAATCAGATCTGCCAGACGGGCCCCAGCCTCAGTAGCTGATTTGCTTCAGTCTGAAGGTGTTCAGACTCAAGATTCAGAAATCTCAGCTCTCAAATAATAGCAGTATGGAAAGAGATATAAATACATAAAGCTGGGAATTTGTTAACCATGCCTTTGGTCATGTTCTAGCTTGATATCAAGGTTTGTGTGATTTATCACATGTAAGAACATGTGAGCTATTTCCGTTCAGGTAACATCACCTGTCTGCTCCAAGTGGAGTTCTTTATAAATTCAGCAGAAGCTGAATTAGTCTGTAATTTAGGGGAAGCAGTGAGACAAGGGAAAGAACTTATCTTGCTGCTTGCCTTTGGAACGAGATAGGTTTCTGCTTATTTGCTAATCAGTCTCTGCTTTGGTATTAAAATTAGTAGGAGAAGGATTTAAGCCCAAAAGATGTAAAATGTTTCTGTAATATCTTGTTTTACCATCTTTTTGAATGAAGAGGCCAAGCTGTGTTAATGGTTTTCTCAAATGCAGACACATTATCATGAATCCTACTGGCTTCTGAAATTCTATTTCCTAACCTATTAATTTTTAAACGATATTGTTTTAATATTAGTTTTCTCAGCGATTTCAATTAAGATGTAAGAGATACAACCCTCCCCAGGGGACCTGAATATATAAGGCAGCTGGAAGTGTTGGCGTTTCAAATAAGACTTAGGAAGATCTTGATGAAAATCTCAGCAAAGGAAATCTTATGCTCTCAAAATCCCAGGACAGACATCCTGGCACAAGAAATCTTGCAACCAATCAACACAGCTGGTTTCAGCATCACCCTGACTGGGGCTGAGTGGTTGGGAGTTTGCTCACAGGCAGCAGAGATTGCTGCTGTGAACATGATCACCAGCTCACCCTGATTTGGGAACGCCCAGAAGATGATGCTGTCTGATGGCATTCAGCAGGATAAATGAATAGCCCTGCTTGTCTCAGCCCAGCTCCTAGAAAGCAGCAGGACCATTCCTTGAGGCCCTCGCTCGCAGCAGTTGCAGCATCATGGCCAAAGAATGCACGGCCAAGGAAGCTGAACTCCCCTCTTGTCCCTCAGGGAGCTGCTGCCAGGCCTTGTTGGCAGGAGAGGGTGGGAAAATCTGCACCTCTGCTGCCTGCTCTCAGAGCAGACCTAATGCCTCTGTTGGTTGTGCCCAACATCCCCCACCGGTAGGAAATTTGCTGAAGTGGTTTAACCATCCTGTGCTCACTTATAACGTGTGCCGCCATGGTGGCACCCATTGCATCAGCTTCTCTGAGCAGCAAACTGGCCTCAGGAAGTCAGGCTCAGACTCTGGGGCTTCACCCTGCACCAGCCTAATTCAGTGCCTTAGGAGGATCTTGGCTTTGAAGGCTCTGAACTCATCCTTTGTAGGTAAAGATTTTGCTTCTTCAGGAGCTGAGATGGATGGATGTTCTTCCTCTTTGATGAGGAAGAACAGAAATTTCTTTTGATGAGGGGTGTGAAGCTGTATACTTGTTTTTCATTTCAAGGTACATCTTAAGACACCTTTAAGAGCAGCTGTGTTGCAGACAGGAGAGTTAGAGAAGTTATCTTTCTAGTTAGCAAACAGGATTACAGCAGGCTTCCAAAGTATTTCTTTTCTAAAGGTCTCCATGTGAATTCTACATGGAAGGTATTTCTTGCTTGCCAGCTAGAACTTTCCTTCAGCATAGAGCTGGGGAAAGCAAATAAATACTTTGGAAGTAAATGTTTCATCTGCTGCTGTTGAAAGTTTGTTTTGGCTGGAAGTCTTAACTAACAGAGAATATTTCTACCTGAGGATGCATAACTTAAATCAGTTCACTTTCTCCTTTTACCAGCATCTAGCCATGACTCAGCATGCTGGGGTCAGGCCATCTGTGGTATTGATAAATACTTCAAGCTCATAACTCTGAAGAAGTACTGGAGAATGAAATTTATGCACAAAATATTCTTGATTACTATCAAGAATCATAAGACATAACTTTTTAAGGATAAAGGGAGTTTTTACTCGTGTTTTCCAGAGCATTTCCTGCTTCACAGGTTTAAATATTCATGTCTGATAATGCTACCCATGACCAGGACTGTACTTTGTGTCAGAGTAAGTTTTGCTCTGATATCAAGATGATTTTGTGTTTTGGCCATTATTCTTGCAATAATGAAGTATCCCTCTGCTGTGACACTGAAAAGAACATAAGCTTTGTCAAACAAGCTTGACATTTGTTGGAGGTTATGTGTTATTTTTATTGCACCAATGCCCTAAACCTAGTACCAAAAATGTGTTGGCAAGTCGCAGAGAGTTTGCAACCCACAATCTTAAGAAGCAAGAATGATCCTGCAATGGGAGGAAGAGCTGGGGCTGCAGTTGCAGAGCAAAGCAGTGTGGTGGCATAGTCCCATGACCACAGCCAGCTTTCACAGAAGACTGATAATATTATTTTCAAGATGCTTTGACCTGGAATTCAGGTCAAGACAGCAAAGTGACAGCTGATCACGGTTAAGAGCTTTGCAGACCACTTCTGCCCTACAGGACATAAACAGATTGAAGACAGTTCCCAATCTTACCAAGAAATTTGTGTTTCTCAGCTGTTATTTAGAATGCCTCATTCTGACCTTTTTTTTTGTTTGTCTTGTGTTTTGTTCTGTGATTTGTGCTATGTTCTGAACAGGTAAAAGATGACAAAGGTAAAGCACCCAAAGAGGAAATGAAAAGTGTCTGGGATCGTAAGAAGGGCGCTCCTGAACAGAAGGCACAGAACGGAGAACGTGAGCTCCCTGCCTCCAAACTTAAGCCTACTGAGAATGCTTTTGGGTGAGTTCCAAGTAAGAACTGGGCTTGCTTGTCCTACAGCTGATCAGGGGCCATCTCTGGCTCTCTGCTTGTGGCAGCTGAGTGGAGGAACTGGGCTGGCACCATCAGCAGTAGCTCAGGTGCTCACTGGGCTGTAGTTCTGTAGTTTCTGAGCTGGCCCCACTCTGCTGCAGGAGCAACATGAAGTCCTGAAAGCAGCTGGAAATGGCCTTGCTCCCCCAGTAGAGACAAGAGGCTTGGTTTTGTTCAGCTGGAGCTTTGCTTCCTTAGTAATATCTAATATCTACACAGAGGCCAATAGTGACAAAACCATAGATTTTTTTTAGTCAGATCTCAACTTTTACTGTAGTAACCTATTTCCAATTACCCACCTATCTTTAATTAGCAGAATAAAGCACAATCCATTTGGTAACTCTAGAAAGAGCTTCTCTCTTGATTTCAAGGCAAACATTAAAATTAATGGCTTCTGTAGAAAAGTGTTTTTCCAGTTAGGTAAAAACCTCTCCTAGCCAAAATAATATTTTTTTTCCCTTCCTTTTTATAAGCTGTGTCACAGTTTGATTTTTTTTTTTTTTTAAGGAAATGTTTGACTTGTGGTTATATTGGGAAATTCAAAGAAGGTAACAATTTTCTAATGAAAATTATATTTAAAAGGATCCTGCCTGCTAAAAGCTTGGGATACATGAAGTAAAAATTAAGTTCTTTCTTTTAGCAGGAAACTAGGAGTGAGTTGGTTAGAAGTCTAAATTTTTCTCCTTCTGCATCTCTCTTCCTCTTTTACATTGACACAGGCAAAGGAAAGGTTAAGTTCTCCAGGCACTTTGAGAAATCTGAGCATGGCAGATAGGATTTGTTATTGTATCTCAGCATTCCCCTCATGATTCTTCCGGGAAAAACAAACTTTCTCAAAATAAGATGCAGTGCAAAAGACCCTGGAGACACCCTGACCTAAGGCCAAAAGACAGACAGTGATGGAGATAGAACAGCAGGAAATTGGCCTTGCTCAAAACTTGGGTCACATCATCAATAACGAGAATGATTTTCTAAAAATATTTTTGATGTGTTTTCATTTGCTTTACTTCCTGTGGGAGACAGGCATTAGTGGCAAAATGTAGATTTGAGTTTCCACTCCTTATTTTTATTATTATTTCTCTTTTTCTCCTACTGTTTCATGAAAGTGTGAAGAAGCCTGTTCAACAACCTTTTATCAGTAGAAGATTTGGGTTGGAAAAATCAGCAGAGGTGCCACTGTTTTTCGGGTTGTTAGGTATGAGTTAGGGCTATTTTCTAATAAACTGTCTCCACAGAGTTGGGCTTTGTCTGGAACTGTGCTTTCTTCCTTTTTTGGTTTTTTCGCTAATGCACACATCATATTCTATTTAGAAAGTATATAACTTGGCTAACTTTCAGTGGTGAGAACTGAGAACAAAATAGGGTAGTGGAGGCTAATGAAAAATGTTATTTCTCTTTTGCCTATGTCAGACAGTAAGAGAAATACAGAATAAAATCCCATTTTATGGCTTCCCCTTTCCATCTCCCCTCCCACCTGCCTTCCTCCCTATTCTCATACAGGACTGCAAAAGTCCTAAATATGATGTAACATGTTTTTTCACATTGTTCTGACATATTGGCTCACACAGGCCACTTCTCTCCTTTTCCTCCTTGTCTGAAAGCTGGCAACCAGCTTCATTTCTTAATACCAAAGA
This sequence comes from Anomalospiza imberbis, assembly GCF_031753505.1. Classification (NCBI taxonomy): domain Eukaryota; kingdom Metazoa; phylum Chordata; class Aves; order Passeriformes; family Viduidae; genus Anomalospiza; species Anomalospiza imberbis. The sequence continues at coordinate 72,169,946 of NC_089685.1, read as the reverse complement.
GGTGCTTACAAATCTCTTCTTCCACCCAGCGCCTCAGTACTAATTTCCCAATGTTGACAGCAGAGAACAGAGCTTTCCCAGGATCTGTTGAAAACAGAGGAGCTGGATATGGAGGAAAATAAGGATAATTACTGCCAGCAAACTCTCTTATTTGCTGTTTTAGATAATGCAGAACCAGTCAGGGAAGACCTGTGAGCAGCATAAGAATAAAGTAAGTTCTAAATATCCTTCTTTTCAAGGAGGCCAAAACAATCACCCAAGGTCTGCAAGCAGGAATCTTCAGACTAGATTCTGCCACTGGCTCAATCAGCTGCAAGCTGAGTAGCTGCTGATTTCACTGAGGGCTAACCTTCCTTCTGTGCTGACAGAGAACAGAGTGCCTCTTCCTCAGGAAAATCTTGGCCCACATTCTTTGTTCTCTTAATTCTGAAGGCCAAATGCTTGCCCTTGCCAGGGGGATCATTTTGTCTGCCTGAAGTGACTTCCATCTTCTTTGGGCCCAAAGCTGCAGGTCTTGCTGAGTTTGCAACACAGATTTAGAGACCAAGAGGCAAAGGAAAAAAAAAAAAAAATGAGGTTCCTGAGTTTCTTTGCTCAAGGGGCTGAAACCTTGCAATGAAACAGGAAAGCCTTAAGATAGCCAGGGATTTCTTTTGTCCTGTGCAGCATTAGGTGAATTGGATCTTTGGAAATTACATTGTAGAGGCTTGTGGAATATTTTGGGTTCTCAGTACTTCTGCAGACTGAACCAGAGGTATTCCAGGCTGGACACCCACTCAAAATCACACCTCAGGTATTGCTCTTCATCTTTGTTTTTGAAAGGGCTAGATAAAATTTTAAATTAAATTTCCAATGTATTCTCACAATACTTGGTCAATTGTATCTGTATTTTTCATTTAAAAAAGCAGGAGTTCCATTCTGTAATTTGGCATCACTACCTGATGCGTGCCCTTATTTGTGGCCACTTAAGTTAACTTGTCATGTGTTTTTTTAGTGATACAATTCCAAAGTCATGCATGCCATGCTAGAACCAAATTTCATTCAATTTGGTAAGATCATGTGGGGGAAGAGAACTCTGTGTTAGTAGATTTTATTATTATATTGAAACTACAAATAATTTAGCTCTGGTGCCGAAGCCTCTTTAATACAGCTGACTCCATCTGTCTGAATGAAGAGCATCTTTGCAGGACTGGGTGTGACTGACTGGATTACAAATTTATATGGGATTTGTTTTTTTATGTTGTCATCTCTAACAGTTACTGCTGAAATCTTTGATTTATGCTGTCACGTGGTGTCATATTCTGTAGCACTCTGGTTGCATTAATGAAGTCATTTATATCCTTTTTTTTTAGATGCCAGCAATACAGAAAGTTTTTTAAAAAATTCAATAAATACATTCATCTTCTGCCTTTTTGTCAGTAGCACACTTAAAAATCTTATGTACCTATCTCCTTGTCAGCAGGAACATTAAACACACTTAAGGAGCAGACATTTGTCTAAACACTGATGTGGTAACTATTTAACAAGGTGATGCTATCTGACTCTGTTGGAAGCATGCACTTCGCCTATGCAAATTCTTTAGGTTTGGGGAGGGTTTTGCTTTCTTTCTCTCTCTCACTCTCTTTCTTTCTTTCTCTTTCTTTCTCTCCCTTTCTCCCTTCCTCTCGTCTCATGTATTACAGCTGCTTGGAAAACTCCTGTTTTTTCTTCTGTGGAAAGTTACCATTAATAATTTCCAGTTCCTTACTAAAAAGTCATATTTTCCCCAGAAAATGTAAGCAAAAGGCCTGATGAACCCTTCTGTTCATACATGCTGGTGGAGTTAGAATGATGGGTGTTACAACTGAGATAGGAATCTTTTTATTTTTTTTAAACACTGTTGAAACTGGAAAAATCCCTCTCCTATTTCCTCCTGTTTTTCCTGAGTCGAGTAAATTGTTCTATCCCCAAAGATGCTTGTCTTTTTCTAGAGGGTTTATAAATATATTTGCCTTTGAAAACAACGGATTAGTGTATCCTTTATGACACAGAACATAAAATAGGGGTGGCACAAGTTCTCAGGCACAGTGGTGCATAGGGGAGAAACTCCTTCCTCACTGGCAGGGATGGGAGAGGTGCTCCTTGTAATATCCCAGCCCAACAGCAGCTTTAATTCACAGAAGGCTCAGAATGGAGGAAATTGTACTTGAAAACACAAAGTGAAAAGGATATAGATCCTAGTTTTGGGGAAAGTGTGAAAAAACATGGGACTGGGCAGGAGGCTGAAGGCGCTCACTACAAAAGATACAAAAGTACCTTTTGTACTGATGCTGCACTATTCTAAGTGTATTTTCAGAGGAAAGTTGACATTTTTAAAATGTTGCTAGGCAGCCAAGGTACAATTTTTTTTTTTATGCTGGGTTTTGTGTCTTGTTCGGTAGAAGTTTTTTGCTACAAGACCTGATATATGCAGCTCTACACATTTTTTCCTCTTTCTCTGTTTTCCCGATGGAAATGTTTTTTATTGTAAAATGCAGGCGAACCCAATGGGAAGAAATGGTGTCCAACTCCAGTTCAGAAGGCTGAATGATTTCTTTATTATAACTATGCTATAATACATTAATATACTATATAAAGGAAGATACTAAAACTACAAACCTACTCGTTCTAACTACCATATCTAACTCCTCACAACTGGTGACCCTCTCTGAGAGTCCAGACACAGGTGGGTTGGATTGGCCACCAGCTCAAACAATCCTCACCTGAATCCAATCAAGCAATCACCCCAGGTAAACAATTCTCCAAGCACATTCCACATGGGAAAAACAAGGAGCAGAAATAAAAATTGTTTTCTCTTTCTTTCTCTCTGTGCACCTCTGTGAAAAATCCTGAGAGAGAGAGAAATGTGCTGCCACAGTGTCGGACCAGCCATAGCTCGCAAGGAGCAAAAAGTCTTAGAAGGCAGCGGCTTGCTCTGGTGCTGCTGCTGAGCACGAGGCAGCAGCTGGCTCTGGCCAGGAAGGGAGAACCCCGTGGCACCATCTTTCCTTTCGTTGCCTTCCCAGGCGCTCCGGTGCGAAGGGGGCCGTGGGTGCGGAGGAGGCGAAGCCGGGGGCTGAGGCTCTGAAGAGGTTGGAGGATCAGCGGCGCCGCCGGGGCGAGAACGAGAGCGAGGAGCTGGAGAAGCTGAAGGAGAAGCAGCAGGAGGCGGCGGCAGAGCTGGACGAGCTGAAGAAAAGGCGGGAGGAGCGCCGGAAAATCCTGGAGGAAGAGGAGCAGAAGAAGAAGCAGGAGGAGGCTGAGAGAAAAATCAGAGAGGAGGTGGGTGTGAAATATGGAGCGTTGCACTTGGGTTTATTCCATTATTACTGTTTTAATCCCGCTCTCCTCGCGCTAGTCGGCAGCTCTTTGCAGCATTGTCTAGTGAAGACCTGAGGCATCCAGGTGATGCAGTGCTGGATTTTTCCCCAGCCAGCTCCCGGCACCAGGCCAAGAGTGGGCAGTTCCCAGAAAGCAGCAGGGTCTGGGATACAGCTGTAGGGCTTTATCTCTACAGTGCGAGTTGTTAATCGTCCAGAGCAGGAGCAAGGACAAGGGAGAGGTCTTTAGTATGGTTTCCAAAAGGATTTATTCTATGGAAGGGTCAGGGACCACAGATCCAGAGCACAGGTGTGTAGGGGCTTTTAAACGGGGGCAGTTCAAGGGGAGGGGATAAATCAGCAGCTAATCGGAGACATCCTGGGGAGGGGTAAAAGGCAGGGTTCCCAAAAGCATCTTCCAATGATGGAAGTAGTGGTGGGGGGGGTGTTGGGTAACATGGACTAATGGGAGATCTTCCTTCAGGGGATTTCTGAAGGGGAATTCCAAGCAGGGGGTTGGCACCAGGTAGGATTGACAGGGAACTCAGGGTAGATTGACAGTGGGGGGGGGGGGGGGGTATAATTTGGACCAAACCATTAACTTGGGCAATAACAGGACATATCATTAGGAATGAAAACACACCTCAGCGTCCAGGGTATGAAAAAATGTTCTATTTTTTACAGGCAGGACAGGACAGACAGGGCTCAAAAATCTGTTTTCATGAGTCAGGATTTCCTCTGAGATAGCTGCAAATTTCATATCTTTTTGGGGATTCAGAATCTTGGGGCAGTGCTATAGCTGCAGATTTTTTTTTTACATTATACAGATTGAATTATAAAGTGCATGTCAAAATTTATCTGCTGCAGATGGGCTGGAATGCTAATGTTATATATAGTTATAATGGGCTAGATCTCATTAGGGAGATATTCTTGTCTATTTAAATATTGAGTAACCAACACATCTGTTTTCTTGTACTTCGTCTGCCAAGGGACTCTACAAATAGGATTTCCAAGTCTCTGGTGCATCATTTAGGAATGCTAGTTGTTTGGAAAACAAATGGTAAATGAATAATACTGCTAGTATCTGGCAGCTGAATGCCAATTCCTTCAATGTACTGAGCTCTTTACAGCAGCCCTCAGTAGATGCCAGCATTGCACAATACCTTGCTGGTCAGACCCCACTGACCAGTGCTCACGCTGGTGTTTCTTTGGGGGCTTCCAGTTCGACTTGTAGCTCATGAAGCAAAACTCATCTCTGGAGAGAGGTCTGCAAGCATTTAATCTTGGGTTTCTTGGCCACCTATTGATTTTTCTACGTTAAATATTAACCTTGGCACAATAAGTGTCAGAGTAGAGGGACAGAAGAACAATACCAGTGTGATACACGAGAATACAGAGAAACTGAGCTTGAGCCTTTTTCTCTGTTTAAGTGGAACTAACTATATGACAATAAATTTGGTGACTTTACTGTGAGGAGACACTAGAGCAGCACACAGTAATTGTCTTCCTGGCATCCTTAACTCTGTGCTGGATTGGCATTAACACCTTTATGCATTCCAGGCAGATCACTGAACTATTTCAAGGGATATAAAAACCTGTTTTTAGGAAAATCTGTAAATGTTTGCAGGGCTGCACAGCCCTGAGATGGTGATGTAGGTTCTGAAAAAAATGAGTAAACATTCATATTTTTCAAGGAGGAAAAGAGGAGAATGAAGGAAGAAATCGAAAGAAGAAGGGCTGAAGCTGCTGAGAAACGCCAAAAGATGCCAGAGGATGGTGTGTCTGAAGACAAGAAGCCATTCAAATGTTTCAGTCCTAAAGGTTCATCTCTTAAGGTAACCTCCCCACTAGCATCTATACAGGACATAAAAGGCAGTGGGGTTTGTCGTCCAAACCAACAGTCCAACACCAAAAGCAATGCTGAAATACTTGTAATCAAACCCAGGAAAATGCTTTGATAGACTTAGCCTGAAACCTCTAGCTGAAAGACTTCATTCATTGGGATGATTGAAAATTAGAGTTCCTTCCTAGAAACAGAGAGTAGACTGGCAGCTGTCTCTTCTTGATGAAGAATCTCCAAAAAGGATCTTCACCTCCACGAGAAAATGATTTTTGAAACTTAGAGCAGTAATACTGTGTTGTTTTAAATTTATTATAGGAGTGATCTGTGAACTGGAGTAGAATCACAGAATCATTTAGGTTGGAAAAGGTCTCTTAAGACCATTAAGTCACAAATATTCTCTCACTCCTTCCACATCCACAGTTATTTTCTTGCTTGCCAGATTACTTTGTCCTTAAGCATATTCAGCCTAATCATCAATAATTGTAACTGACCTGTATGGGAATTTTAGCTTATGTCTAATCCCCCTAAAAATAACATCTAGAAGTACTGGGCTGGATTTCATCTTCTTACATAACAAAAAATACAAACCTCACCCTTCTGCAGGATTTCTAAATGGTCTTTTGTGGCCTATATTATATTAGAAGTGTGATAAATCAATTAAATGGTCTTTCAGCATGGAAAAGGAATCCTGGCCCCACTGAAATCACTGGGAGTATTGTTTTGGAATTCAGTCCAGTTGCTTTCTCAGCTCAAGCTCAAACTGCATATCTATTAATGTTTTCAAAGTTCTTTTCCTTTTTTCATTTTGTGTCATTAGCCATTTAAGAATCCAAAACATTTGTCAAAAAGGCCACTTAGTGGGAAATAGGAGAGAAAATTACCAGTTAGGAGCTCACTGAACTATGAATTGGATCTCCATGAGATTAAAACTGTAACTGTTGAGTGAAAAACTGCATTTGGACAAAATTAGCTTTCTACTCACAGAGAGCTACTCTTTGATCCAGTCTGGGGATTTGGATTTGTTTTGGGTCCAGTTCTAGCAAATACTGAGTCCAAATGTTTTTGAATGGACTCGCCTTTTGCTTCTAAGATACATTTGAACTTGAAATACTGGGACAGAATGCACACAGTTGTAAACAAAGATTGCAAATCTTCATGGCTTTGATTAGTTAAACCTGGTCTTGCCATTTTGGTTGTTAAAGATGATGTCTGTAACAGACACTATAAATGTACATCTTCTTCCCAGCCCTCCTGGGAGGGCTCCCTTTTCTTCTCTTTATTGAGATGCCTTTTGTGACATGCATTTGGAGCTTTAATTCACAGAAGGCTCAGAATGGAGGAAATTGTACTTGAAAACAAAAGTAAAAAGGATATAGATCCTGGTTTTGGGGAAAGTGTGAAAAAACACTGGACTTGGCAGGAGGCTAAAAGCTTTCTGATACCTTTTGTACTGATGCTACACTATTCTAAATGTATTTTCAGAGGAAAGTTGACATTTTTAAAATGTTGCTAGGCAGCCAAGGTACAATTTTTTTTTTTAATGCTGGGTTTTGTGTCTTGTTCGGTAGAAGTTTTTTGCTACAAGACCTGATATATGCAGCTCTACACATTTTTTCCTCTTTCTCTGTTTCTGTCTTTGAGAAATTGGTGATACTCTACAGATTCCAGTCCAGTGCCTGTGGGTGGCCAGTGTAGATATGTAATGTTGTACAAGTTCACACCCCAAACTGTTTCTTGGCATTCTGTGGTCAAGAGCTGAGGGGAGAGTGATCTCAGTTTATTAACCTGATGTGAAACTTGATGTCAAAACACAGTTGTTAGAAGACAGTTTATTTTGTTACCTTTAATTTGGACTGACCTCCCAGGCTGGTCTCAGCTGGTTGGCATGCAGCTTTCTCACTGTCTGCCCTGCACTGCCCAAGTTATCTTTTGATTTGTAAAGCATCTGGCTCAGGTTTTCTCCCGTGATGGATGCATCATCTCAGATCTGCCATGAGTCATGTGAGAATCCCCAGTGCACAGTTGTGGGTGTGTGGTTGGAATTAATACTGAAAACAGGGAGGCTCAGTATAAAAATAATGTGTGATACATGTGCACATTCTGACTTCTCCTGGGTAACAACCTGGCAAAGCACCTTTTTACTCCTTCCCTGTCCTTCCTGATGTGATAAGCTTTTGGGAAGAAGGAGAACTTCATAGGAGTGGTAGTATGAGGAAAGCAGGGTGTGCTGATTGCCAAGGGAACTACGAGAACAAAGGGAAGAAGGGAGCTTTATGGAGCAGCAGTGAGAAAGCTGTGTGCCAACCAGCTGAGACCAGCCTGGGAGGTCAGTCCAAATTAAAGGTAACAAAATAAACTGTCTTCTAACAACTGGATTTTGACATCAAGTTTCACATCAGGTTAATAAACTGAAATTACTCTCTCCTCAGCTCTTGACCACAGAATGCCAAGAAACAGTTTGGGGTGTGAACTTGTACAACTCAGGACTGAGAGACAAAGATGTGCAGCTCCTCTCCACGTATGACACAGCTCATGGATGCCCAAATGTAAATGTACATATATGAACGTGGACAAAATACACGTCTGCTTCTATTTAGGAAAACCTGCTGTGATTGTCTAGTCTGGCCTCTAAAAATCACAGTGTTGACAACTCCTGTTGTTTTAGCTGGTAAATACAGTGTTTCCCTCAAACCTAGACAATACTTCAGCAGAGCTACCACAGTGTGGAGTCCTCGCAGTGACAGCACGAGGGTTGGGTCCTTCTGATGGGACAATGAAAAGAAAACATGCCAAGTAAATATAGGCCAAGTTCCTTCCTAGCTTAGGGACAGAAGCAGCTTGGATGTCTCAGGGCTGGGTGGACACCCTGTGGGCTGCAGTGGTACCAAACTTCTGTTCAACCTCTGTCTTGTATCTTGTTTTGTTTGTGTTTTTTTTTTTTTTTTTTTTTTTTTAATAAGGACAACGCCTGGAACAAGCTCTGCTGTTCTCCCATCTGCCTCTAGCTTGTCCTTTCCCTAATTTAGTTAATGCAAAATATGATGTATCCAAAGAATGACATTTCCTGAAAAATCTTTGCTCATTTTGCTTTTCAGACGAGTTCATTCCTCATATTTTCTTTGCGAAGGAAGGTTACTGAGCCCTTGTTTTCTAGTCTCTGGGTTAATCAGGAAAGAACAGTACTAAGTCCTCTTGGGGATGAACACCACCACGAGAGAAATGCAAAAGCAGTTAGGTGTTGAGGGGAGGGAGCAATGGCAGGAGGCTGGGATATCCTGTATTTGGAGGAAGTGTCTCCGGAGAAACGGGCTGATGTGGCAGCCAGCCCTCTCTGCAAGGCATTGCTGACAGCTAACCCAGAAGAGAGGACTTTTCAGAGACAATTTTTTCTTTAAAGACCTGTCTTGTCCTATCTCATTGCTCTCAATACCTGACAGCTGGGGCAGTGACTGGAAAGAATTAGACTCCACACAATCTTCCTAGCTCTTCCTAGACAAGCTACTCTTGAGGCAGAGGGAAAACAAAATGGTAAGAACAGGATATGTGACGCTTGTTTTTCCCCATCTTTGATGCTGATGGCAGCACTTGAGTCCGGTGGGTAAACTGAGCTAAACTGGCCCACTCTGCTCAGGTGCTGCTGACAGCAGGGAAAAGCATAACTGTCCTTAATGAAGCAAGAGACTGTGTGAGCCACTCAGGGAGGATAAGGAGAAGCCTCTTCCAGGGACTACTGCTCCAGTGGATTTCCACTAGGTCCTTCCGCATGTTGGATATGAGGCAAAATTAAAATGCAGGGTTTTCTGTGTTTGTTTTTTATTCCATTTCCTCCTCGACACACATTTTCTTTTTTGAAGATAGATCCGTTTACAAGTTTCTGTTGCATAATATACAATAAACAGTTTAAAACTGCTATGAATCAATGTAATACCTTTCTATGAAACAAGTTTTACTGGGAATATCCAATGGTTTTTGTTTCACAAGTCATGGTCTCATATTATGGGTTAACTAATTTTTTCTGGTTGTAATTTAATTAGAGGCTGGCAGGTTGACTTTTTTGAGTTTGTGTGTGTTCTGAAAGTATTCCATGGTCAGAAAACTTAGTCCAAACTATTTAACAGGATCCTGATAAGATGAATGCAGTAAAAAGATTATTCTTATTTCCTGGTCTGAAACTGAGGATTTTATGTTAACCACCTTGCTTTGCCTGTTTCTTTTACAGATCTATTTTGTCATACTGTTTACTGTATGTGCCAAACGTTTTAAATTCTTTGCATGGAGTTTGTGTGATGTGCCGTGGGTAAATGACCTTTAGATGTTGCTGTGCAGTCTAAATGTGTTTGACTTCTATGTTGAATACACGTGTTTGCTCTAGGTGTATTCGATGTCTGCCTCTGCTATCTTTTGAGGAGGATATTCTAGAATATATCCTCACATAATTGTGCAGAAGGTATTTTATCCTTCCATACAAGGCACCTGCTTCCCCAGCCAGAGGGCCTTGCTCAGCTCTGAGGGTTTTGCTTTTGCACTCTCTGTTCTGGTTTTGCTTTTGCGCTCTCCTCTTCTGAACGGTCCCTGACTTTTTCCTGATCCCACAGCTGGTGCTCTGTGAACTGCTGTTACCAGTGGGGAAAGAACGACCCCACTTTTGTCTTTTTACTACAACCACAAGAAAAATGTTCCTCTTCCTTCCCAACTCTTTCACCAGTGCCCACTCTAGCCTGCTGTGCAGAAACATCTCTCCTACCTGCACATAAAAAGAGTCTGAAGGTCCTGTAAATGAATTATTAGGCAGTTGCCTTGAGTCCTGGCTTTTTGAGAGAGTCCATCTTACTCGTCCTTGCTGCCCACCAGGGTTTCACTGATGCAGCTGGGGGCAGCCTGGGGGTGAACTTGTTCTTGCTGGAATAGGTCTGGGGGAGGCTCTTGCTGGAATAACTCATCATTTTGCTGCATCGCTGCAAAATCGCAGAAATCAGCACTGGGGGGAAACTTCTACTGTACCACAGCAGAAGTGAGGCGATGTGTTTTAAGTGACCATCCATGTGTTTGGTCACTTTTGAGCCATTTAGCTACTCGTTTTGTGGCAGTGTCAGCTGCATCTCTTCTGGGTGAAAGAGCTGTAACCTTTTCCTGCGGGTGTGCAGGGCTCCTGCTCCCGCTGGTCTTTTGCTGCCACCTCGTGACATCCTTCCACTGAAACAGGGGATTTGTCCTAGCAAAGCCCATCTTTGCACTCAGGACTGCTCTTAGCTCATGTTTTGGCAACTAGAACTGGTAATGGAAATGACTCTGTAAATGGTATGTACATTTTAGAGCTTCAGAGGTGCCTTTGAGCTGGATGGGTGGTAGCTGGAGTTCCTCCAGTGAGCTCCTTTGGCAAATTCTGCACTCAAGGGAACTGCCTGCTTGCAAGGGCTTGAGAAATAAACTGTGCATGCCCTTTGATGGGATTGCTGTGGGACTTAGTATTCTGGGATAGCCTTGGATGCTAAAGGCACTGAAGAGAACCATTTAAAGGAATGGCATGAATGCCAGAGCAGCCACAGTTAAAGTAAATTGAAAATGGACAGCCCCTGCTGAGACTGGGGAATCCCCAGGAATCCAGCCAGGCTGATTATTAATAATTTCAATCCCCTGGAGCTGCTTGCATGTATTTTACTTTTAAGCGAAACTGTAGAGCCTGGCGTGAGAAGTGGAACAATGTGATGTTGATAAGACTTGAGAAAGTTTGGTGGAAATATTTCTTGACCCAGAATACAAATAGATGCACATACTCCCCATTTCCCTACCCCACAAAGGAAAATGTTTTAAAACTTTATTCAGGGATGTAGTTTTTTGTTTTCAAAGTATTGAGAGATTTGACAGAAGTCATATGAGATTTTCATGAGCCTTCCTCCCTGGAGATGTCACAATACTTCCCTATTTACAGAGTAGAAAATAACGATGAAATGTATACTAGTTTGTATAATAACAGCTGGTAGATACTGATTCAGCAGTGACCCTGCCTGAAAATGAGCAGGGTTTACACTGATGGGTTTTTTGGAGCCCAAATTTGAATGGATTGTGTCCTCCAAAGACATGTGTAAGGGAGGCTTTGTGGCTGAGCTCCAAACCTGGCCTAGTCTGATCCCTCAGCTCAGAAAATCTTTATTAAATTTGCTGCTGTCTCAAGAGATACATACTTGCTCTTGTGTGGAAGATATGAGGATGACATAGTTTTTTGTGCATATCAATCCTTTCCATGAGATAGACTTCCCTTTTCTTCTTTCTGTCGTGTCCATTTATTCTCCTGTTACGTATGAGGCACTGAAGAAATGTGTAGGATGCAAACATTCATGCAGAAAATGTATCCATTTTTATGAATCTGTAGAATAACAGGCTCCTATCTATAAAACCTTTCTGTGTGTCTGTGAAATTTCTGTTGGAATGTATTTCTTTCAGATTGACTTTTTGAAATTTAAAATGACATTTTAGGCTAGCCTTGCACAGGTTGACTCTTTATTAGCTTTAAACTTAAAGCTTTTGTTCCTCTCTTTTCTAGATAGAGGAGCGAACAGAATTTTTGAACAAATCTGCTCAAAAGAGGTAAAGCAAAGAAACGGTAAGTTCAGTTCAAACAACAGTGTTTAAGTGGAGGGAAAAATAATTCTTGCTTTTTTTTCTTTCCTACTTCCTATAGTGGTATGAAGCCCACCCAGACAACAGCAGTTGTCTCAAAGATTGACAGTAGACTTGAGCAGTACACTAGTGCAATTGAGGTAAGTTAATTCCAGTAAATGGACCTAGTTACTAATGGCTTTGGGGCCTTTAATCGGCCTTTGTTTTGCTGTTCAAGAATTGCAGGGTTTTTTGATCACAAACCCTTCTTTAATGTGACTTCAAGAACAAAGCACTTGAGGCACATCTGTAACCAACATCTAGAGATGTATCTAAACAAAACCTCAGATTTGTGTCTTTCCTTTCATGCTGCAATTTACTCTGTTTTGTAAGCTTGCAGTAGCTTTGGAGGGTTCAGTCAGCATCTTGAGTGACAGTCGCATCCTCTGCTTGGCTGATGAGAGACCTGTCAGCACAGAGCTGATGGTTATCCTGAGCAGAGCTGACCTAGCAGCTTATTTAGGAAAACAAGGAGCTGGCTGTGTGCTGCTGGCTGCCACCTCACAGTGAAATTCCTTGGCAAAGGCATACTCTGCAGAGAACTAGTTAAGCAGTGACAAAAGGGAAATCAAAATCACACTAAAATGCAGAACCTGACCCCAGGTGATTTTGACAGTTGTGCCTAAGAGCCAGAACTGAGGGCTTTTTCTGTCCATAGTCCAAGGTAAAATGGGAGATTGATACCACTGTATCCAGCTGCCTGACTGAAATATTTCCTTTGCTGAGTTTCTGATTTGTTCACAAGTTGCCAAATCTGCCTTGCTTTGCAATTAGATAAGCAAAGCATCATCATACAGGTTCTTATTCTCATCCAATCTATGATTTGTAAAATGTGCAATTTTGAAAAGAAGAAAGAGGACGAATTTGGCCTGGTGTTTTTAGTAACCGTGCAAAAGACACATTTGCTCCAAAAAAACACCCAAAAACTCCTACCCAATTCTCCACTCTTCAAAAGAACACCTTGTTTCAAACATAATGTAATTGCTGAGATTAACCCCTAGAATGCTGACGTTCAGTTGTCTGGAGCAGATGGAGCAGCCTGATGCTGAATGACAGAACAGACTTTCCCCCTGCCTCTGCAAAAGGATTCCCCTAGCTCAGTCCCTAAAAGAGCCAGGCTTCCAGGAGCCAGGTACTAACTAAGATTTTAAAGCCTTGGAGCAGTTGTGTGCAGAGCTAAGGTTTGCCATGGGTTTTAGAAAGGGAATGAACACAAAAATAAGGGAGTGCCACTTTCACAGCTGCTTGTATCAAGGGCGCAACTGGAAATTAGAAAGGGGAGAGAATCTCAGCGGCACCTCCTGAGCTGGGTACTCCTTCTCATCTGTGCATGATCAGGGCTAGAACCACATAGAAATGCTGCATTCCCCAGAGTCAAACCACCCTGCAAATCCAGCTCTTAATGGCCCAAATTTTTCCCCAGGGCACAAAGGCTTCAAGACCAGCTAAAGCTTCTGACCTTCACGTTCCAGCTGAGGGTGTCCGTAATATCAAGAGCATGTGGGAGAAAGGGAATGTTTTCTCATCACCTTCTGGGACAGGAACACCTAATAAGGTATGTGTTTAACTCTCCTAGTGATTATGAAGAATTATGCTCTGGACCTGACTTTGCATTTGGGTTTCTGTGAGTAAGCCTGTCTGCTCCTTCACGTTACTGATGAAGAATATCCCAAAGGATCCTGAAGACCTCAGAAATCCACAAGATGGTGTGGCTGCAATATTGAGTATAATGGAAGAATTTAGTGACCTACTGAGCTCAGTTATGAGACATTCCAGAGCCACATCAGATATCTTAGAAAAATACATCTGGGTCATTCAAGCAGAGTACAAAGAAATTCTTTGAGTAGGTCAAAATTCTTTTGGGGAGCAGAAGAGCTTTAAATAGGCAGGATAGTGATGATATTTTCTAGATAAGTCATAGAAATATTTGTGAGACCTTTATCTTTTCTGTGTAAATCCTTAAGGCAACATTTTCTTTCTATAAATTGATGTGAGTTGCTGGGCATTTATCATAGGCAAAAAGATGAGCCATGGATTGAAGTGGGTTATTACAAATAGTAATTAAATTTTAGCCATTTGTTCTAGCCTTTTAAAGATTTAATGTTTTAAATTTTTGGCCACTTCTCTATTGTGTAGTTCTTTTGAAAAAAAAATTAGTTTAAGAGAGAAAAAAAGTAGATTTGAACTGATGTCTCTTCTATTAAGCTAAAGATTTTTGGAGTTTGGGCTTGTGGTAGAAACAGCCTGTTTAGGTCTGACATTTATTACTGGGGTGGCAGTAAAGTGGAGATGGTTTTGTCAGTCCGCATATATAATTTTTGAAAACTAGAGAGCAGCAGCACTGTGTAATTAGTAGGGACAAAACCTTCAGAGCACACAGGATGTCTCTGAGCAAGCCACAGGCTCAGTGAGGACCTCTCTATTAAACCCAGGCTTGGCTTTGCTTTTAAATCTAAACACGTAAACAGAGCAAAAGCCATTCTGAAAGTCTCCTGACTGGATTTTATCATTTTGCAGGAAACTGCTGGACTGAAGGTTGGTGTCTCCAGTCGTATCAATGAGTGGTTGACCAAGACCCCAGAGAGCAGCAAATCCCCTGCTCCAAAACCTTCTGTAAGTTAACTTGGAACAGACATCTCTTCAGTAGGTGGGCCCTCTCCTGGGGCAGAGGGTGCTTCCTCCACCAGCTGATGGCCTTTGGAGGAACTCTGCTTTGTGTCCTCTTGGCAGCTTACGGCCCTCTGGCTGCTGACTCCTTGTAGTCAGAAAATGGGGAGAGGAAACAGGGCAGCTCTCACCTTAAAGCTCAGAGAAGCACTTTTCTGGTGAAGGACGACTTTAATTTGCCACCTGTGAAAGGCTTAGCATTAATTTAGAAATTACCAGCCACAGACCCCAGACTGCAAACTTACACACACTTGGAGTTTGGCCCTTGCCCTGTAAAAATCTTCCAAGTATGGTTTAAAACACAACTGAAATAATTTAGTTCTTTATGAGCTTAAATGTAACTCCTAATGAAGGCCCTTTGGCTTGCCCATTAGTTCAGCAAGAATCAGAGCAGAAAATGCTGTCGAGGTAATAAACTGAGAATGTGGGAAGGAGCAGGAAGAGGTAACTGTGGGGTGGGGAAGGGTAAGGATGAGAGGCTGGAACATAAATATCCATATGGAGAATCATTTGTGATGCTAATGATTCAACTTGAGGATTTTGTTAAAGAACTGGCTTCTTCCCATCTAAAGCACATGCTTTAGTATGTGCTAGAGTATTATATTCAGCAATAAACATATATAATAAACTGCATATATCCTTATGCAGTGTTTTTCTGCCAGCTCACCTGCCCTTTACAAAACGTGCAGCCTGAAAACCACTTTCTTGATTCACACGCCTATTTTCCTAAAGAGGAGTTTGAAATTTGCAGCGTTGTCCACTACAGAATCTGCCTCCAGATTTTTCTCTCCTTCTTTTAAGTCACATCTTTTAGACCATGTAAAACTAAACTCTTGTTTTTCCCTCAGCAAACTGTTTCTGTCTATATCTTAATTTCCCTCTTTCTCAATAGATTGTTCTTTCTTCTTTCAATGTCTCTGCTTGAAGGAATGCGCCCTCCTCCTATTCTTCTTCTTTGGGGGTCTGTTTGCTAAGTTGGTCAGGTAAACCTGTTTATAATTGACTATGAAGGTTTATATATGCCTATAATGTCTGATTTTTACTTTTTTTTTTTAGTCAGGTTAAATTGAATGGAAGCCTAGAATTTATTATTTAGCAAATAACTTCTCACCCTCATCACATTCCACCAAAGTTAAGAAATGTTCAAAGTTTTTGTGACCATCAAGATTCTTGTGGATTTGGGAAAATACTGAATTCAAGGCAGAGCAAATGTTTCAGTTTTACAGTGAACCAAAGTCACAGATCCCAAATTATTTCAGGACTAGGGAAGTAGATTTGTGCACTGCAAATGGCTTTGTGATAAGGTCAAAATTGCTTTCTTCATTCCTCTGTTACTACTGAACTGCCTTTTTAAAGAGCAGAATTGGCTTCAAATTTTAATCATCAGCAACTCTATGTGGCTTCAAATTCTGATCAGTTCTAGAGGGTCTCTGCTGGGTGCGAATACCCCTTGCAGGAATTTCATTTCCATTCATCACTGAGAATTTTACAGGTAGAACTTCTCTCTTACCTCCATACGGATGGCTGGTACACAATCCTGGAAGCCGTGCAGGAGTTGAACACTTTCTGAAAAGAAGAGTACTTATGTCCAAAATTGTTTGAGTCTCTTGTTTGCCATGCACAGAGGTAGATATCATTCCATCTGCCCAGCAGATGCCATTTTCATTTGCAGCCCTCCTTTTCCCCAAGAAGCTAGCTGGCATTTTTATGGAGTTTTGATTAAAGTCTCAAAAATGCACTCCTTTTCAGAGATTACTACTATTCTTTAATCACTTTACCTCATCTGTTTGTTTGTTTGTTTTTTCTGTCAGGCTAGTGATTGGCACATCCAAAGCTTGCAATGGATGCAATGGAAATTTAAATGGATATGAAGGGCTACAGTGATAAGTGCTGAAATCTGTACTTAGGGATGTAGAGTAGGATCTGCTCCTCTGTTGTATTAAAACTCCAACTCTGTTTTTTACATAATTTTTAAAATAAAATATTTTTATTTTGATCTAAAATAACCAAGAAAAGCTACTTTTGAATTCCTCCCTAGCAGAAATAATTTCCCTGAAAAAATATGGAGTTTTTTCCTTAAAAAAATTGGATTTGATTTTTTTGTAAAAATTTGAGGGTGCAGTAACTCTTCACTACACTTCCTAAGTTGAACATACTGAGATAAGAGCAGTCTGTGCCATATGAAATAGATGCAACAGGATTGTTCTTTTCTTAAAATATGGATATGTGTGGAGATGTTTGGTGAAATATAATTCTTTATAACTGATAGACAATGCAGTGTTTACCTCTGGTGGATGTTCCTCAGCTTCTCTTGTGAGGAAGTTGCATTCTAACTTTTCCTTTAACAAGTGAAAATAAACCTGAACTAATGTTGGTTTCTGTTCTCTGACATTAAAAATACAGGATTTAAGACCAGGAGATGTATCTGGCAAACGTAATCTCTGGGAGAAGCAGTCAGTGGAGAAGCCAGCTGCTTCTTCTAAGGTAATAACACTTCTGGGCAGTATTTAAAGGATAATATTCTGCCACTATCCCACCTTTTTATCTATAAAAGAAAGCACGATGAGGTTCACAAAGCAGTGTATCACTTCTATATTCCTGTTTGGCAGAGCTGTGCCATGTGTGGACATCTGTTGATTTTTTTCTCCTGTTATAAATAGCAATGTTCTTCTATAAGGGATTTTAATAATGTGTTTTTGCTTTTTCAGGTATCAGCTATGGGGAAAAAATCAGAGACTAATGGTAAGTAATGCCATAATGCATACATTGCACCTGTTCCTATAGTTTAATACATACTATTACATCTACGTAATAATATTATACATATAATGTTAACATAAACTATTATATGTGTATTTAATAAAATAATACATGCTATATTTGATGATATACATGTAATAATACAATGCAAACATTGCAATACCTATTATTATATAGAAACATTGCTACTTTTTGCATAGGGTATACCTGTGTTTTAAAATTCTGCAGCTGTTCATGATGCCAAAACCCCGTTTTGCCTTTGCCTTTCATACCCTTTTTGCATAGGGTATACCTGTGATTTAAAATTCTGCAGCTGTTCATGATGCCAAAACCCCGTTTTGCCTTTGCCTTTCAAAAACTCCATTATAATATCATTGAAGCATGAATGGTTGAGAAACTGCTTTTGCTGGAGCTGTACATTGGTGTCTTTTCAAGGCAGAAATAGTTATGCTATTGTCATTTTGAAACCACTGGTTGGTGAAACACAACCTAGTTTTACAGAAAGAAATAAGCAAAATAGCCCTCTTAGCTTTTTATTTTTATTTCAACCTAAAGCTCCAAATAAAGCAAATTAAACGAATTGTATGGCTAAGAACCAGTGGGGAAGAATGGAAGTTCAGTGACCAATTCAATAGCTTTAAGGATACTTTGCAACATCCCTCGACTCTTTACTAAGAGTGAAATGATCAAATAGAGAAAAACTCTTTGTTTTCTACACTTCAGTATGTGCCCACACATTTTTAGTGGCTTTGTGTAAAGCCAGACATATGGTACACCTGTGAACTTTTCTTTTTGGTTTAGAGTCACGCCAAGCAGAATGGTTTTGCTTCTCTTGTCTTTTTTCAAACCAAAGTGTCAGGAGTGGGGTTTTTGGGCTGGCTCGGGGTTAGTGCAGCCGTGCTCCCATGGAAGGTGTTCTCCACCCACAGGAGCAGTCCCAGCAGAGGAGTTTGGACACTGCTGGGCAGCCTCTCCTCAGAGGCTGAAATCCTGATTTTTGTCCTCCTGGAACCACCTCAGAGCGACCCCAGTACATGAGCAGAGCAGCACGCAGCTCGTGTCCTGCCTTCTTACATGTTAACCCAGAGAGCTGTGCCTTTTCTGTTCTAGAGATGTGTTTGGGTCGTTTCAAGGCATATTTAATCTGTCTCTTTCTCAGCAGGTTTGAGACAATTTGAGAAAGAACCGTAGAAGGCCACTAAAGACGCTGGACCAATCAGTTTGGGGGAAAAAAAAAAGGAAAAAGTGCTAAATTGTTCTTTTTATATTTATGTTTATTTACCAAAATGTCTTTTTGCATTATCCCAGTTAAAACCATGTATATTAGCACTGTATTTAATAATCAGTCTAGACATACATCAGAATAGTACTGCCTTTGCACAAGAGCCTTTATTCCTAAAGAAACCCATGCTGTGAAATATGTAGACTCTCCTACTGACAGTCATAAATATGTACCTGAACAGTGATTTCAGCTGGAATTAGAGGTCCACCCAAAACGCATGTAAAGTGAAGTTGCTTGGGAAAGGTGTGCAGTAAACCTATAAAACCAACGGTTACTTTTGTAATACAGAAGTCTTTTTCTTTCTGCACTTTAGACTAAGGCATGGAAGAAATATCTTTAGTTGACAATGTAATATTTTCTGTAAGTCGCCCATGTCATGAGAAATATTGCATCAATAACGTGTTTTAATTTTTTTTTTGTTTTATACTTTTTTTAAGTATCAATTTTTCCATTCTAGTTTAAGTTAATACCTAAATTTGGATGATTATGTTAGCTGACAGCGGTACTGATATTTCTTTTTGTTGTTAGTGACTAGTAATTGAATGCAATCTAGAATATGTATACACACATAGCTTTACAAAGTTTAGCCTGAAGGCACTACTAATGGTAGAATGCTTTAATATGTGCTAGAGTATTATATTTAGCAATAAACATACATAATTAGCCAATATCACAGCTTAAAAAAAGATAAAGACAAAATCACACACTTTTCTATAGTAAGATTTCATGATTGTCATTATAGGTATGGTGAGATAAGTATTAAAAAAATTTAAATGTCAGTTGCCCAGTAATGGGTAATTAAAAAGAAAGTATAGTTTTTAAAAGAGGAAAAGGTAAGGGTATAGAGGGTCAAAAATAGGTCACTTGTATAAAACATTGTAGTTTAATTTATATAAAACTACCATAATTAAAAAGAAAAAAATGTAAACAGCGTTGGAGCTTGTTTCAAATGACTGTACACTAAATCTTGCCATCCATCAGTGCCGTACACCAGGTCCACCGAAAATGAAGTAAACCTCTATCTTTGTGATGCTTCTTTTTACCTCTCTCTCCTGGATATCTTATTTACAGATGTTTTCATTTGTATATAGTAAACACATGGCTTTGAGACGTCAGCTTGTTTTGAATTTACATGCCATACAGTTTAGCATTTACATCCTACAGTGTATGGGTGGCATAAACTGAGCAACTCCAGTAGCCCCTGAGAGCGTTGTTAACAGCTTTGTTGTGCACCAGAACCCCCAGGACCTCCCTTATCGCCACTTCCATGTCTTACAGCATCTGACTTCTTCCTAAAGAAGTGCAAGGTTCTATTTCAACCCAAAGCTGGGCTCCTCTGCTTGCCTGAAACATCTTGTTTACATACAGAGATGCACGAAGTTATCTGTAGGGGGTGAAACTGTGCCTGACATTGTCTGTGAGTTGTCATGGTTTTTGTTTGGGGGTTTTGTAAACACTCCTCTGAGTCTTTCAAATACATCTGATAGCTGCAATAAAAACATTTTGTTCAAACAATGTATTCTGAAACTGCATCTGCAATAAATGGAACATTTCCATCAGCAGCCCCATTTGTTAATGAGCAGGAATGGACCAGTTGTTGAAGTGGGAGAGGAATTGTGCTAAGTCACTGTGAAATAAGGTGAAAAAACCCTAAGGATGTCCCTCCTGCTGCCACAAACCAGCCTGGCTTTGGGCAAGCAAAATCTGTCTGAAAATATTTTAGAGCAATTAACTGTGAAGCTGTGTCAGGGTTTGCTTTGGTGGTTTTGAAGATGAGTCTTTTCTGTGCTTTCCTTAGATAATGCCAGCCTGTGTCTGAGTGTAATATTCTGGATGCTGCCAGCAGAGTTACGAGAATCTGTTTATGTTTGAGACTCCCAGCCTGATGTTGGAGGCAGCCCTTATGTTCAGCTGGCTGGGTTTTACTGTGAGTTATCCCTGCCCATGATGCTGTCTTCAACTTTCCCCAGGAATCACACAGGAGTTCAGTTTCTGGGTATTCAGGTTGTGTGAGGGCAGTTACAGCTTTGTTCTTTAGGTCCTAGCTAAAGCACAATCCTGTTTTGAAGAATAAGCCACAAACTGATCTGGATGTCCTGCCCTATACAGAAATGATAGAAACTTATTTCTATCTGGATTAAAATTTGTAAAACCCCAGACTTTAGAAAAACATACTAAACTATATAAAACAATTTAAGGACTACAATCAACTTTTGTGGCTAATAAACTTTATTCATATAAAATTTTAAAGCATTAGAAATACACTATGAAAATCACAAATATATAAAAAGCAATGTAATTAGAGCATTCTTTGACAGTGACTCATGAGCCGGTATGACTGACCACACTGGAAGTAACATATAAAAAACTCCATGTAAATCCCTGTTTTTTTGTAAGCATGTCTCTAATTAAGGAAGACTGGATAAAAAGGAAAGCAAAAGACATTTTCTTTTCACTACTAATCAAAACCAGATTTCAGCTAAGCATCTTTACAGAAACCCCACCCTTATTGCTGCATTCTTATATCAGCTAGTGGTCTCCTCCTTAAAAAAAAAAAAAGGAGGAAAAAGTAACTGCTCATAACGATTATGAAGTAACGAAGATCAAGCTGCAGAGCACATCTAATCTGGAAGGAGTTAAATGGAGGTCCTGCACCTGCATTTAATACTCTGCTTTGAATGGGTAGTCCTTGTGGTTGACAGCTCTGAAAAGAGAAAGACCTTGTTATTCAAGCAGTGCAGAAAGCACCCTGAGCAGCATTTCCCTGTTGCAGTCTCCTTCCCCCACTGCAGAACTCGGGTTCTGCAGCCGTCATTGAACTGAACACAGGCCTGGAGCAAGCCCCTGGAACACCAATATGCTGGAGGGAACACTCCAAATCCATGTCCCTCTTAAGATCCAGGACATGCCTCATTCAAGTTTGAAGTATGAGCTCTCCCTGGTTTTGGTCATGCATGTTTTCAATACAGGGGGAGTGAAAATACAGACAGAAATAGGACAAATGGATAGTAAGGATAATAAGGGACGTACGGCATCACTGGAATTGCCCTCCAGTTCCTGTTAAAGCTGAGGATGACATCCATTTCCTTTTTGGACAGTTCAAAGTCAAACACCTACAGGTAAAGAGAAAAAAAAAAAAAACAACACCTCTTTTTAGTTAGGTTTGTGAGTAGTTAGCTCCTAAGTGTGCTTCAGGCACTTCGGACTTCAGGTAGGAATGCATTAAGCAATCCTCTTATTTTTCAGGCAAATAAGAACCCTTGAAGCCATCAAGACAGTCCTTTTCTTTCTGAGGTGCTGTTCATAGCAAGGTCTTACATTTATGGGCAGCTGAATCCCAACACCACTGCACTTTTGTGTTGTGATGCACACAGAGAAGACTTTAGGTGCTCAGGATGTGTCACAAGTATTGGAACTGGAGGTACATTTTCTGCCACAAGAGAGGGCTACTGGGTAGCAACTGCAAATAGTTGCCTCACAGTTATTCATCTGAAGAGTTCTTGCTAGGTTCATAGGAAAAATAACTCCAAACCCTCTCACCCATGGATTGAAAGCAACACAGAGGTATTATATAAGGTGCCACACCTTATGAGCAAATTTATCCAGCTGAATTTCACTGCCAAGGGGAGCCACAGCCTCGCAGTGAGACAAACTCTAACAGGTTTGCTGTTTGTTCACAGCTTCTTCCTTTACACCCTAAGGACTTGACCTTTTCCCCAAGGGCGAGTCCAAACCTGGGGCTCCCTTTCTGCAGCAGCAGAGCTCAGACATCCCTGGTGTAGCCCATTTCTCTCCTAGCAGGAACAAACTGCTTTTCCCCAGACGGTTTGGCAGTGCTGAGCCCAAATCTCTGTACCCCTCTTCCAGTGCCTCAGGTGCTGCCTGGAAACACAGAGGGGCTACGGGTGTGGGTGCCTCTCCTGCACAAAACCAGGCAGCAGCATTTCCCAAGGGATCTTCACCTTCATGTTTTCCACAACCCGGTGGGGTTTGTCAGACTTGGGAATGACAATGATGTCTCTCTGGACCAGAAAGCGGATCAGGACCTAGGAAAGAACAGGGAGGAGCATGAACACTGAGGTCCCAAGAAATCTATTCAAACACATTTTGTGGATTTTTTTTTGTTGTTGTTGTTTTAATCTGCAATTTATTTTTCACTCTTTGGATGACTACCACTTTGCATACAGGAGTTTGAGATGCCAGGATTTGCTCATGTATTTGACAGAAGACTGGCAAAATGTAATTTTTTCTAGCCTATGTTGTTTCTACATTGTGGCTTTTGCAGGATTTGTTTTGTGTTTGTTTAGGGTAGTAGCAAGGGGAGAAAATAAATTATGATGCTCTGGCTTGTATTATGTGAGTGCTTAGACTCAATGAGCATAATGGCACTACAGATTATTTTGTGCTCACAGGTAAGTACCTCATAAAGGTTCAGCTTTTGGTAGTCCATAAAAGAAAAATCATGTTTACAGAATGTAAAAGCTTCCCCCCTCAAAAAAAAAAAAAAAAAAAAAAAAAAAAAAAAAAAAAAACCAAAAACAAAACCAACTGTTGCATACAATGTTTTCATCCTGCTCTGCCTGTCTTAAAATATGATTATCTTTGATTGCACATGAACATGTGGCTTTGTTTGAAAGTGCAGCTTCTGCACACCCCAGGCAACAACTAATTTGTGTGACTAGCAAACTAATAGAGAAAAAATAAATATCTTAAATAATCAAGCAGCTTTCAATAATTCTTTGTGAACACAAGCAGATTGGAGGCAATCAAATATGTCTCCAAATTACAGGACTCTTCTGAAGAATAACTTAGCTGGAAGAAGGAATAAAAATTTAGGAAGGTGAACACCTGAGGTAAGCACGTACCATTGCTGATCAGTCCAACCCAAAACTTGGCACTCAAGACCTCCTTGAAAATAGCTGGTAATTTTTATGAATGCGCTTAAGAACTTGGGCAGAATGAAGAGTCTAGTTCAGCCCCATTATAATGTCTCTCTAGAGAAAGTAGCATCTGCTGGGACTGGCCTGTAAGACATCTGAGGAAGAGGAATGGTTTGCTCTGACAATTTACCTGGGCAGGGCTTTTATGATGTCTAGCTGCAATGTCTTTAATCCTGGGGTCGTCCATAAGCGTGGGTTCCCCTGGCTTAGCCCTGTTAAAAAACAGAGATGGTGGTAGTAGAAAGGTGATAGCTTCCCTGTAGGAGCCTTGCATCATGTGCCATAGTCTGCATCGAGACATTTTAACTGTATCACTTAACTGATCTTCTAATAATAATAATAATAATAATCTTGACAGCTGCAGTGTTTGGTGCACAGAAAGGCTGCAGTGCTCTCTTACCATGGGCGGTTAGGAGAGCCCAGAGGGCTGTATGCTGTCACAGCAAGCCCTTTGGATTTACAGTACTTGACCAGCTTCTCCTGGGTCAGGTATGGATGACATTCTACCTGCAAGGACAGAAGGATGTTTGGTAAGAGGCAGACTTCGCTGAGCTGCAGAGCATTACGCTTTAAATCCTCCTGAGTCAAAGAAAATAGGAAGACTTGACTTCCAGTATCATGATTCAAATCTATTTTATGAAAAAGTTGTTAATGTCGCAGCAGTATCTAGAGGCCTAGCAGAGAAAAGAGCTTTCTCATGCTACATATTACCCATAGAAAGCAAAAAAAAAAACAGATGAGAAGAGTGAAAGTGTTATCTGTGTGGAATCTGGGAAATGAGCCTTCCTGGACTACTGCAGGGCAGGATTGCATCGTCAGAGGGGCAGCTCAGAGTGCCTCAAGTTTATTTTCTGTTCTGGGGCACGAAGCCTCTCCTTGCCTCAAGGAACCACTCATTCCTGGAGAAGCTTGGGGAGATGATCTGAGCTAACCTAAGGAAGCAAGTTCATGTTGCAAATAGATGTTTGGATAAGATATCCTGAAAGCAACAGGAGCTCCCATGGGGATGCTGCTCAGCTGCCACAAGGCATGGCATGACCACAGGGCTGTGTCTGTACTGCTTCACGTGGCCCTGTGCACATACCCAGCTGTCTCTGAACACTGGAGCTTCACTACCAGGCATGGTGACATGAAAAACGTGTACAGTAGTTAACTTACACCCGAGCTAGTGTGGGGATTTCCCTGGATATTCCTCATCTGGAAGAGATGGGCATTCAGCACCCTCAGCTGCATGCAAAGAATTTTGGAAATGGAAGAAAATCAGAAGATCCCAAAGCTGCTGCTGTCTTATGATTATGTTCATGAGGTACGTGGTGAGAATGTGTTATGTGATTGTACTCTTCAACCTCCTTTCTGTAATGAAGTTGAGTGGTTTATTTTATGTTGAAAAAATGAGTAAGTCCTGTGCAGCCCTGTATAGTCCCATGCTGGTGCAGAAACTCCCAGTGGGGATTTTGCTGAATATATTTAAGATTACTCTAAATATATATTATTTATATAGAACATGTGTAATACATATTATATGAATTTAGGTGTACTCTGATTATATACACACACATACATTCTAAATATATTGAGGAATACTTCTAATTGGAATGTTCCAGCCTCATGGGGAGGGGATCTAGACAATCCTTAAAGTACCTTCCAATTCTAATCCATTCTATGATTCCAGACTGCAAGGTTATCTGAGGAATGGAAAAAAAATTCTCACCTGGTTCATTACAGGCTTGTGCTTCAGTCCTGGCTTGTTCAAGATTCTTTCAATCTGCTCATGGTTAAAGTTGGAGACACCAATGGCTTTTACCAGGCCAGAGTCCACCAGCTCCTCCATAACCTAACGAGTGAGGACAACCAAGGTGGGTGTGAGTTGGTGGTATTGCTGTCAAACTACATTATTTTATTTCTCTCAAGCTTGTGGCAAATGAACAAACAACTCATGCTAGATTAGATTACATAAAGGTATTTCAGTTAACGAAAGAAAATAGAATCCTAACTGTATGCACACCCAGTAAATTAACAGCCACACCTAGATTAATCTGAAGGGCTGGTTCTACCTTTTTGTGTATCCAAATATTTTAGGAAGAGCACCTACAGTGTTGATAGCTTCCTTCTCTTCAGCCTTACTGAAAACATTCCCTTCTTGCTCCCCAAAACAAGAGACACTAGCAGGTTGAAATACAATTTTCTGTGGCTGTCCTTCATACCCAAACATATCCCTCAATTTCATTTTGCACACAGATCTCTACTCTATCTTCAGTGCTGATACTTGCTCTGAAGAGCAAATACTGACTTACCTCCCACGTGTCCAGAAAATCTGTGTCACTGGGTATACTGTGACCCTTGTCATCCAGAGGATGCAGCTCTTCACCAGCCTGTTAAATCAAGGCACATAATATACAGACTTTGTGAGCGTTGAATTTCCTACAGCGTGCTGGCACTTTGGACTGCATTTACAGGCCGCAAGTTAGCAGGTTGTTTAAACATATTGCATAACTAAAAATTGTGCTTGTCCATTAGTATTCTTTTTTGGATGAGGGCTGTATTTTGCAAAATCAGTCCCTGCATGCAAAGAGTGTGGGGATTAGTAATAATTACGTAACTTTGGCAGACCTGGAGAGGAGGGAACTGACACTCCCCAGCCCCTTTATTTTAGATTCTTATGTAGACTGGGGGAAGAAACACATTCCTTCTGTGCTATGCCTCATTTTCCACTGCTGGTTACTTCAGGCCAAGCCAACATCTCCAAAAACCTAGATACCCCTGTTGTAACCATCATCCTGTGCTGGTTACCAGAAGACCTGAGGGGCTCACACCTACACCTCATTCCAAAAGGCATGAAAAGCCAGATCCCTCTGCTAAAACACCACTGCTTTAGTGACCAAATTCTTGCTAGCACCGGGATCAGGGAAGGGCCAAATGAACCCCATATCCCAGCTGTGTGATGAAGGTGGTCACAGCAAAGATGAGAGAATGCAGCATGTTCCTGGGCAGGTAAAGAGGAAAGGTGTTGAGAGCAGGACTACCTTGAATCCCATCGGGTAGTGCATCAGGTAGAGGTCGAGGTAGTCCAGCTGGAGTGCAGCAAGGCTCTTCTTGAGTCCTTCCTTAACCAGGGACTTTTCATGGAACGTGTTCCACAGCTGTGGGAAGAGACCAAGCCTGACTGTCACTTTACAGCTCCCAAGGGCCAACCAGGGGACAGAAGCTTCTCATTTGGAGGTCTGGGAGGAAAACTCCCTCCCCACCTAAGTCAGTACATGCTGAAGATGAGGATGTAACAATTCACTGTTAAGGCAGGACAAACATACCACAAGGCTGTCATGAAGGGGGAGTCAGGATTCCCACTGATGAGTAGATATTCTCAGATATAAATGTAACAATCTGGCAAGTGCATCTGACACAGCAAAGCTGTTAGTGATACAATTATTTTTTTCAGCCTAAATTTTGACCATTGAGCAGCTCATAGGTACCTTCTTTCTGTCCCTTTTAACTGTCCACATTGAGGACAGTTATAAATCTTACTTCATTTTTGAAATCAAAATCCAAATTGTTTAAATAGAAGAACAAGTATTGTTAAATTAAACCACATTCTGTAACAAAAACAAAGCTTAATGTGGAAAATTTTAGTTAAATTCAAAGTGATCTGGTTTTCCTGTTGAAAATCCCAAGTGATAAATTTATTAGTTGAACTGTTCTTTTTATTAAGGAGCATGTCTGGGACAAGTGGATGAGATAAGGAATGAAGAAAACAACTATAAAATACTTTGATTTCTGTTCCCTTTCAGGATTACCATTTGTACATGATAGAGTTTTCAAATATCTTGCTGATGAATCCAAACAATTGTCTTGCTTTTTCCCCCCCTCCCCATCTTTCTTGAGTGTGTCCAACTGAACATCCAGTACAATTGACTTTGTCAGGAAATTATTAGATCAGCAATAGCTGTGATATCTTTCCTAAGTTACCAGCAGTTCCTGATAAAGCCGAGTCCAAATTGCAAATACAGGATGGGACTTTGAAGACACAACAAGAAAACCATGAAGTGAACATCAGAGAAGGGAACAGGTCCCTGTGTTACTTCACAGGTATAACAAGGGTTTCTCTGCAAGAAAAGCTAAATGCCCCCCCAATAATCTTGCATCCTTGTACCTTAGTAACAATGAAGAGGTCTTCCCGTTTCACAGCGCCCTCCTTGATCCTCTGCTGGACTGCATTCCCTATTTCGTTTTCATTCTGGTAGAAATAGGCACAGTCGAAGTGGCGGTAGCCGGCGTCAATAGCAAACTTCACCACCTCTTCCACCTTCCCCGGAGGAGCCTGAAAGCAAAGAGAAGCCAACCATGAGCTCTGCCGTGTCCCCGGCCAGGTCTCGGCGCTGTGACAGCTGCACACAGTCCCCCTCTCCCGCTGCTCCTGGAGTTTGCTCATCACCCGCCTTTCTCTGAAACCCGGCGGAGTTTCCAGGCACAGCGGCATTTCTGCAGGGGACGGGCACAGAGCAGAAAGGAGCTTCTGCAAGGCTTCCAGCTCTGCCGCGGCCAGCAGCGCAGTCTCCACTGCCATGGCCCCTCTTTGCTCCCTGTGCTGCCCAAGGGCTTTCGCCGCTTCACCTTCCCCAAATCCTCCCCGCCAGGGCGGGTCCGTGCCCAGACCCCCGGGACCGCGTCCCATGCCGGGGCTGCGAGCCGCAGCCGCTCGCTCTTTTTGGTCGGTTTCTTTCGCTTACCCTCTTCTATTCTGTGCCTCCTTCCACCTTCTCCAGCCCCTAATTTATATATTTTTTTGCCTTTTCCCCCTTGCCTGTTGCTCCCCTCGGCCCCCCGCACCTGGCATCCCGCCCGGTTACACAAGCGGCCGCCATCGGCCGCATCCTGGACGCAGGGCACGGATCCCGCTTTTAGAGGGGTGGTTCCTTCTCCGTTTTGCTGTTTTGAACTTTATTTCGCACCTCGGCATCTCCGCCGGATCCCCACCCTGCCTGCCTTCCTCCGGCGCCGGTACCTGCCAGGTGCCCAGCCCCAGGGCGGGTATCTTCATCCCGTTGCTGAGCTCCACGCAGGGGATGGCCATGCCGCCGCTGTCCGTCGGTCCGTCCGTCGCTCGGAGCCCGCTCCCGAGGCCGCTATAAGGATCGCAGCCGGCCCGGCCCCGCCTCGTCACGGGCGGCGCACACGGGGCGCCGCCGGCGTGGGGCTGCGGGCGGGCTCGGTGCTCGTCCCGGCGTTTGGTGGGAAGGAGCCAACCGGGAGCACATGCCTCAGCAGCCGGCCTGGCGCTCTGCACTCGTCCCGGCGTTTGGTGGGAAGGAGCCAACCGGGAGCACATGCCTCAGCAGCCGGCCTGGCGCTCTGCACGCGTTCTGCTGGGCTGCGGTGGCAGCGCCACCCCTGGAAGCTCTCAGGAGGTCTGTGGATGTGGCACCTGGGGACGTGGGTTGGCGGCACACGTGGGGGTGCTGGAGACTCGATGACTTTGGAGTCCTTTCCAGCCCACTCATTCTATGGTACCGCAGCTGACAGAGCCTGTTGGCTGCCAGGAGAATTTCTGCCCGAGGCAACGGGTGCCCATTGGAGGATTTTCTCCAGTGGTGGCAAATGGACTGAATTTTGCATATTTTTCCTCAAAAATATTAGGCTCGCCTGTTGTTCAGAGAGGAATTCAGTAAAAGGGAACGTGGCCTTACCTTTTAGCTCATTTCTGCGTTCCCTGTGTTTGCAGAGGGGTGGGCTCCCTGCTGGACCATCAGTCTGTGTGAAGGAATCTCTTCCCTGGCCCCCAGTTAAAACTTCAGCCAGCGCTGGTAGGGTGTCAGATGCTGCACAAGGGATTTGGGATTACGGTTTGGGGTGATCACAAATTAATGGGGTGCTTTAGTCCAAATAACCCCCCTGCTTTTTGCATAGGGTGAAGAGTTGTCGTAGTTGAGACAGTCACAGTACAAAGCAACTCTCCATTTTCAGAAGGCTTCAAACCCGTTTTTATTCTAGCATGCATGCTTTTTATGCATTCTTACAAAACTCAGAGGTTTACACTTTACCCATTGGTCAGGAAAGACAAACAAAGTGCTCATTGGAACAGGCAGCTGCAGGTTTCTCTTATTTGTCCTTCTTTCTTTCTTGGTTTCTATGCCAATGACATTGGTAGGAAATTCTTTCAGGGGTAAACATGGATCCTCTGATCAAACTTCTCTCTGGCTCACAGAAGTCCCTGTAAAACCTCTTCCACAAAAAGTGATATTTAAAGGTGGCAGGAGACTCTGTACAAGTGCAGTGCCTGAGAAATCAAGAGCCAGAGCCTGGAGGGACTGGGCTGCTTAGCTGGCAGCTGTCTGGAAGAAAAGATGCTCCACACCATGAAGCTGATGTTAAGTTCAACACCCTACCTCAGGCATCTCACCTGTCACTGAGACTTTGTGTTTAGTTATCACAGCAGCGATGCTTTGCTGCTTGGATCTACTTTTTTCCTTTTCCTTATATTGCTATAAACTCCCACTTGCTCATTGCTAATCCCTGACCACCAATTTAAATGCTGTGGAAGTTCCACTGGTGTCATCTTGTGACTTCTACAGCGTAAGCGCGAATTAAATATTTTACACTTAGATTTTAATGTTTGCCTACCAAAATATAGAAGCAACCATGAATTATTGAGCCACTAACTGTGATGTTTGTTAAAATTGATGTGCATTTTCATTATTTAAACTGCTTCTATGGGACAGTGTTTTCAGTTGGCTAGCAAATGCATGTTCTTGGTTTAAATATAAACAAAATCTCTTCCTGGTTTCCTTGGCCTGGTTTCTAAGCCGTTGGCTTAACCAAGCTTTATTGTCATCTTTGTGTTGCCTTGGATGTCATCACACTTTCCAGAATGGGAAAAAAAAACCCGAAATGATAGGAAGAAGAGACAGAGAAGCACAGAATCAGATTTTTCAAAGTGGCTGATAATTCCAGTATGGTCAAACTACAGAGGCAAGAGGCGTTGTCTTCTACTGAAAACAAATATGAAAAAAAACATACACATTAAAAACCCCACCCAAAACAAGAAAAAGACAAAGCTACAGTGTGAGATGTGATGAATTTGACAGAAAAGAAAGATGAATTAAAAAAAAAAAAAAAAGAAAGAAAAGAGAAAAGTCTGTTGAGATTTTATAAATTTAGTAATGGCACATTGTTTTTGAGGCCAGAAAGGGCCACACTATTCTTCTTACACTGATCTCCAATTACACTGAAAAGATTTTATACCAAGCCTATGTCATATCCATATTCCTTATATTTTTATTAAAGGCACTTGGGTGCTACAGCAATAGGAACTGACTAAAATTATGTACAGATAATGCTAAAATGCTGAGATCGAGCTATTAATTGCTATTTATTGCTTTAATTGCAATAAATCTTGGTCTGACAGGTATAAACCCCACATAATTGCCTTTTTTTTTCTTTTTTTTTTTTTTACCCATTTGTTTAACAGAGTCATGAACAATTTTCCTCCTTATAAATCTTTATTTGAAGACATGAATGATTTTGGAGTGAACTTCCCTCAGGCCAGGGAGGAGCAGGGGGAGATTTTGGCAACTCAGCCACAGCATGGGCTGGCAGAGGAGAACTGCTGGAAGGACTCTGTTACATGTACAGGCTTTTCTGTTCCAACATTTTTGTTCTGACTTCTTTATCTGCATGGAGGAAGTCAACTCATCATTCAAAGCCATGTAAAACCTGACTTGATGAGGGCTTAAAAGGCTTTACTTATTTTTTAACTGCTGTTATTTGCTGGATGCAGTGTGGGTGGTGACCGGGGCCCGTTCACCTCAACTTTTTAGCTGAGTCGTGGTGATTTCACTCCCTGCAGAGGCTGGCGACTCCCTCGGGCACCCTGCCGTGATCTTGAATGAATCAGAGCCTGCAGGTGCAGGTGGTGACTTGTCCACAACCTTGCCAATCATGCCCATAGGTCACTACCACCTGACTGGAAATTTACTAGTGTCTGATTTGGAGCTGTCCCTCCTTTGGAGTGACTTTCTAGAGGCTAATGGTGCTCCTTTGTGACCAGATTTTGCTGAATTGCAAAAAGAGGAAAATCTCTTATGTGGGTGGTCCAATGGGAGTGTTTGGTCTAGACAGAATCATAGAACCATAAAGGTTGGAGAAGATCTCCAAGGCCATCAGGTCCAACTGTTAGAGATGAAAGTTTTTAGGTAGGAAGTCTCAACATGAGTCAACCTGGCTGATAGGGTTCCCTGTGGAAACAATTTGCATTATTGTCCTGTACTAATGCTGAGGAGCCTGTCACTCCTGCATAGCTGACAAAACATTGCAATGTATTGATTGCAACAGCAGTGAAACAACAAATGTTATTGAACATTTTATTGAACTGTTAAGGTAAGTATTGCTATTTATATTTTACGAAAACTTGGGTTTTTTTCATGTGAATCTAAAGGCCTACTGGACACCTTTTCAGGATATGCAATGGGTGAAGATTGAGACATAGCACAGAATCACAGAATGGTGAGATGGGAAGGGACCTCTAGAATTCATCTTGAACCTCTTCCCTGCTCAAACAGGGCCACTGAGAGCAGGTTGCTCAGAGCTGTGTCCAGATGGAGACACCACAACATCTCTGGGCAAATTGTGCCAATGCTCAGTCACCTTTGGAGTGGAAAAATGTTTTGTAATGGTAGAGAGACCTTCCTCTGTCTCACTTTGTGCCCGTTGACTCTCGTCCTGGCACTGGGCACCACTGAGAAGAGCCTGGCTCTGTCCTCTTTGCCCCTTCCCTTCAGGTATTTATTTAGGTACATTGACAAGACCCCCCACCTTGAACCTTCTGCTCTCCAGACTAAGCATCCTCAGCTCTCTCAGTCTCTCCTAACAGGAGGGAGGATTTAATCCATTCATTCATTCATTCATTCATTCATTCATTCATTCATTCATTCCCTGTGCTTTGGCTGAGTCACCTCCCTGTCATGCCCTGGGCAGCCCTCATGGGGCACCCAGCCCTGTGCACCCCAAACTGCAGCCTGTTGGTGTGGGAAGGGTAAACGTGGCAGTGCTGTGCAAAGTGTAGCTGGCACTGTGCAGGACATGACCATTTTGTAGGGGGTCGTCTTGTGGGATGCCTGTGGCACCCAAATTTTTCCCTTTTATGCTTTACCCTGTCACAGTCTGCAGCGTGTTTGTGAATTGGTGCATGCTCTCAGCCTGTCTCTAAAAGCACAAGTAAACAAGCCCCAGTAACTTAGAGCAGGAGAGCTCTGCTCTTACTGAGACAGATCTACTTCTGTCAGTCTTATTTGAACAACGTCACGCTCGTGGATCTGACGATGTCAGCAGGAAGTGGTACATCAGCAGTGAACCCCCTCGGTGAGTGCAATGGACAGTGCCCAAATTTATCAGCAAGCCGTGGATTTCCTGTACTTACTGAAATCATTTCCCTGCAGCACCTGCCTTTGGAGTGGTTGTAGGACACCAATTTTAATAACACTGAAGTGAAACTTTTCACCAAAACTCTGAGAGCAGGGTTAGAAATTCATTGGAAAAAATCACCAGAGCTGTGTCCACTGAATCCCAAGCTATGTCCTGTTTCTCCAGTATGGTGGTGCATTTGCTCCCCTCTCCTTGGGGCTGCTCTACAACCTTTGGGATTCCTGTTAGGTCCTAAGTGAGGCCTTTTGAGCTCTCCTGGACCACAGTGGGCTGTGCCAGCACCTCGCTGTGAGTGGGATTCCTCTCAGAGCTCATAAACCTCAAGTTTGTGATCCTTGGAGGGCTGTTGCCAGAAGCTGATGACAGGGCCTGGGCTGATAACTCCATTCCTCCACCCACTGAGAGATGCAGAGGCATCAAATGTGAGTATTCCACTGCACTCGAGGGGAATTTTTAACAGGTGCCTTTGTACAGATAGATACAGGTATCTCTGTTTATGCATGCATGTGAATGCATTCAAACACCCTCTCCAGTACAACAGCAGTGGTGCTATCTTGAATCTGTAACTAGGTCATTCTAGTAATTGTAATGAATCCTATTTAATCACTTCATAAATATTAAATTAGTCAATGACTAAGTATTGTTAAGTCCTTTTGCACCTTACCATTTTGCACCACTACCCTTTGCACCTTTACATTTTGCATCCCTGGTCCCCATGTAAAGTATTCTGAACTGATTCTAATGCAATTTTCCTTTGTATGCTTCACCTGTGTAGTAAGTGATGGAGTAATCTTGCCACTGAACTCTGTTAAATTACATCTTTACAATTTTAAGTTAAAGCCTGCTTTCACTAATACCTTTGACAGTGATTCTTTAAGCAGCCTAACACATTCATTTGCCCCGTCCATAAGCACACACTCTGTGTTCAGAAGAGCCTTGAGTTAAATCCTGTAAGGGCTTTCTCCAGTTCACCAGTTCTACAGTCTGCTGCCTATTCCTTTCTTTTAGGACCTTTCCCCTCTTCCTTTCCTCCTCTGAATCTTGGATCTCCTCCATTGCAGTTTTTTGAAAAGAGCTGAGACAACGCCTTTGATCCAGATAAGAATGTTGACAGCTTAGATCACCTGAGATTGGCTGTACAAAGGAAGCGGGTGGCTGCTCACGGAGAAGAGTGCAGGAAAGTTGTGGTGGATGAGGGAATGTACTGGTCTGGCAGCAGTCCAGCTCTCTGCACTCTGAAGTGCTGATAGAGGCCCTTGTTTCTGGATGTGAACAAACAGATACGCCAGGGTGGCGTCCAGCTGACTCCCTGAGAAGATATTTACGTTTACTTACTGGGAATAGCTGATTTTTAAATGGGGTGGATGGTGGCTCACTGTTGTCATTGCTGCTACAAGAGAATCGTCAGCCTTTTATTTAATGGCCTTATTAAAATAGGTGCTCTTGTGTCAAGAAGGAGGCATGTCAATGTTGGGAGGGCTGAGCTGAAAATATACTTTTGTGAATATGCTCAGGTGGGAATAACTCTTGATAAACCCATGTGAAGAGCAGGCTAGTGATCCTCCAGCGTGGACGGAGTTTAACAGTGCCTCTGCCTTTTTGCCTTTTTGTCTTTTTTTCTTTTTGTCTTTTTTTCTTTTTGTCTTGTGCCTCTGCCCAGGTGCTGCTTCCGGCATCCCTCGCTGGGTGAAGTGACAGAAATTAATGCTCTCTTTGTGTTTTAGTTCTGAGTTTGTGGCTGTCCCAGCTGCCTGGCCTGACTCACACATGTGGAAATGGCAAGTAACCACATTTATGTAAACAGAGTTGTTTGTTTTTATTACACTGCTACACTCCAAGTTCAATTTTTTTTCTGTCTTTTATCTACTTGTATCTTACAGCAGAGTTTTCAGTATGGTTGGTGCACAGGGGTAAAAAGGAGGGGTTCTGTAACTGTCTGCTGATCAGTTTCCAAATGGAATTTTGCATCTTCTTTGGTGAGAGAAGACAACCATGTGCTGAAACCAGTTCAGGGCAGGTAGAGCGACAATTTTATTTTCTTCTGTTCAGAAAATCAAATTATCAGCAAAGCTAGACTATGCTAACAATCCTGTTACAAAGAGTGCACCTTTTAAATACCTTTAGGAAAAACAGCCAACTTAACCATGTTTTAAGTAAAAAGGGAAAAAAAAATACGGGTTTTTTCCCCTTCTTTTCACTGTTATAACTATAAGAAAGCTTGAAAAACTGTCTGCTGTTATAAAAGGATGACGATGTCAGGCCCGACCTTTCCCTAGATTGTGGGCAGAACATACTGCCATTCATCCTTCCATTTTGACATAATTTGTTCTTGATCTTAAAGCGATTTCTTTAGCTGGAGATATGTTCCACCTTTCCTAATGTATTTATGTTACCCCCCACAGAATATTAGCGTTATCTGGATGTCAGCTGTGGACTTTTAATAAGAAAGTACTATTCTTGTAGGTCTTTTGATTGTGAAAATTAAATTACAATGTTTAAACCTAGTGCGTATTCTTTTCTAAATTTTCTTAGTTCTTCCTTAGGCTGATATTCTATAAAACCTGATAACAATGCTTTAGGAGAACAAATTCATTGCTGATCTTTAGTAAATTGGAAGGAAAGTGAAATTGTAACTGGTGGGGAAACCAGGGGAAGACTTAGGAATGGCTTCTGTGTAGGAGGTGCAGGGTGTGAAATTAGACATTTCTCATTTCATGAGAAATGAGGGATCCAGAAGGGAGAGAGGCAGGAAAAACAGCGGAGTCATACTCTTAAATGTAAATGTGTTTTTCATCTGAGTCCCACTGGAAGCAACAAAGTACTTTAAAAATAAATAAGCAAAAGCACAGTTGCTCTTAAAGCTCATTTTATCATAGATCTTTTGCTGACATTGTTTTCTTATTGACGTCAGTGGAGGTTTCAAAAGCAATGGAAAGCAGCTGTCTGCCTCAAACACACATTGAAATCATCAGGAAAAGTGGTATACAGTCTTTCCCTGGAATATACTTGAGACTAGTCCAATATGTCTTTTCATCACAAATTTTAATCATCAGTTGCTGGCTTTGTTTGTATTTGCTGCAGTGGGACATGTACTAGAGCAGCTGTATCAGATAAAGGTGCACAGTAATATATAACTGGCTTTACCAAATCCATCAAGCTCACTTTCATCTTAAATACAGTGTTATTTATTTTCCTTTTTTTTCCTCAGGTGCTGTCAAGATTTTTATCTTTTAATATTTTAGAGGATTACTTGCTTTTGAGGAAATAAAGTTCAAAGTCTATTGATTGAATTGCTTATATCTATTTATATTGATATTTTGTGGCAGTGTATTAGGTTAGATGATTTTTATGCAGTGAACTTTCATTACATTATTAAATTGATATATATTAACTTTAAAAATTGCCCTCTCTTCTTTTTTTTTTTTTTTTCTCCTAAGTGACACTGGAAAAAGGTGTGCTTTACCTGAAATCATCTTGTTTCTTCAAGGAATTGTGTAATGGCTGCTGTTTTTTCAGTCTGTGTGTGGTCGAAAGTGTCTCCTGCAGAGAAGCACAAAGTATCTGAACTAGTACATGAAGAAAAAGCCAATAAGCAGTGGAGTAAAAGGGCATCATGTTTAGGGGAGGCTATGTGTACCAAAGGCTTTGGTCATTTAAAACCCCTTCCTTCTAATATTTCCAAGAAGGGAAGAAAAGAACATTGTCCGAAGAAGGCTCGTGGGCACTGCAAGTGCCCTGAACCCAGCTGGCCGGGCAGTGCTCTGAGCTAGGATCAAAGCATGCGGGGAAAAGGAAATATCCTGTGTGGCTTGGTTTGGGAAGGACAGCACTCAGGGATGTCTTAAAGGACATTGCCACAGCAATGCAGCACTGATAAATAGATGATAAAATGTATTTTACTACAGGATGGGTATATTTCTAGGTTCTTCATATCTTCCTGAACCTGCAGAGGGTGCAAAATCTCCACATTGCTTAGAAGCAGCAGAATTATTTCATCCTCCTGGTGCATTTTGCTTCTCTGGTAACTTGTAGCAACACATCATCAGCACCAAGATCCTCTCTAGAAATGTAATTGTAACAAAAATGAAGATAAAAGCATTTATTACTGAAATTAGGGCTGTTGCCATTTAATTGGCAGAAGTGTTTTATTCTTCAACAGCTGAACCTAGTGCTCAGCAATTCCCTCTAGCCTAGTGCAATTTGGTCCCTTGTCATCTTCTCTTTTTCCCTAATAGGATGCTTTCCTCTTCATCATCTCTGTTTTTCTGCTTTCTGTTTGATTTTAATCTGGGTATTTCTTCTGGCTCACAGTTTCTGATGGAATTCTTGCTTCCAGCTTTAAGTGGTTTCTTTCATATCATGAAAACAGTGGAGGTAAATTATAAACTACATGGCTTTGGTTACACATTTTATTTTCACCTGATTTCAGCAGTATCTAGAATAACAGAACAAGATATCTGAGACATTATTATTATTTCACTTCATTTATTTTCAGTGGTTTAGCAGAGGTCTTCAATGGGAGAAAGTATGACAGCAACGTTCAGGCAAAAAGCCTGCTTTTGAAGTGTAGGGGTTTCTGGGATAAGCTTTTCTGCTTTCAAAGAAAGCCATTCTGTTCTGCAAATCTAAACAAATGCTTCACTGCCACTCAATTAGAGCAGTATTATTAGGGAAATAATCCCTCAAACTTACAATACCTGTCAAGGGAGGGGTGAGAAAGTTGTTAGTGTGTGGTGATAAAACTTGTCTAACTGGTCCAACTTTCCATGTTTCATAACAAGGATTTTTTTTTTGGTTTGTTTATTTCTGTTAATTTGTGTTTTGTTTTTAATTCACAGTCTTCATACCAGCTGGGAAAGGGCTGGGTTACAGCCCTTGGAGGTTGGAGGTACAGCAGCCTTTCAGATTGATGGGATTTACATGATTAGCCTTTGTGTAGGAGTGAATGTGCACTTAAATTTAGGTCTCTGTATTTGCTCTAAGTTCTTTGTGGGGTTCTTTTTAAGCAAGTCTCATTAGTTTTTTTGGCTGTAACAAAAGCTTCTTTTGCATTGACCTGCTTATATCTTATTTTTGGGTTGATGGGGAAAAAAACCAACCAAAAAATATAAAATCAACCGAGGAGGTCAAGATGCAAAACTGTGCTTGTACCAGGGCCCAGCACAGACCCTCATGTTCTCTGTGGCTGCAGATGATGGTGATACTGGAGAGAACAGAAAACTTTCCTTGAGGCTTGTCCTTCATCCTGCTGAAAAACAGGAGGAAAATTTCATCTTGCCTCCTACCCACTGCAAGTCTTTTGGTCAGGAGTATCAAAATTGGTTGCTTAGACAATGTAACTTGTATTTGGAGATTTTTAATAACTCTGATTAAGTCTGAGCATGCAGTTTTCTAAGATGAAAATGATTAATTGTAAATAAGTTGTTTGATTTGAAGATATTATTAGGATAATATTGCAGTAGCTGTATTAGCAGCATAATAATAATCTTGTTGTCTTCTTTGGTTCCAGAAATTGCAAGGTTTAGACCTGCAAGGCAGAGCACAGCATCATTATGTAATTTGGTAGGGAAGAGAAGTGCTACTCTTCACCAAGGAAAGATTAAAGGCTTGGGGCCTATTATGTACCCATCTGCAGCTCTGTTATAAAGCTGTGATATTTATATTTTAATAATTTAGAGAGAGGTGTGTGAGGAGCTGCCTGCTCTTTGGGCAGCAGGGTGGCCTTTCCTCAGCTGGGAAAGCTCCCAGCTGTAAAAATGTCCAGTTCCTCACAGAGGCATGCAGGACAAGGCACGGGCTGAGGAAACACTGGAGGGGGAGCTCACTGCAGTCCGTGGCACATTAGGAGATGGAGGCCTCAGGATCAGGGAATTTCTCTGCAGGCTTCCTTGTTAATTAATCAAAAATACACGTGAGTGCATGAGAGCGCCTCTGTAGAGCCCAGACAGAGCCCCACCTGCTGAAAGATGAAACAGCGCCTTTAGATTTATTTATGTGCATGGATGGGGGAGAATCACCTCCCTGAGCAGCCAGGGCTTTCTTTTCTTTGTGCCCCACGGGTGGGTGCTGGTGGCGAGGGAGTGCTGCCACACAGCAACCTGGCATGGACCTGCCAGCTGGGGTGCTGAGACGCCAGCTGGACACAGCTCCAGGCCAGAATGCTAAGGCCAGCCTGGTCTGAGTGGAGAAGTTTCATGTGCAATTATTTTGAGAGAGCAATAACTAATATTTTATTAAGCTCAGAGTGGTAAGACGGAAGCCAGAGGGATTATCTGCACCCTTGGGTAATATTCGCTGTATGCAGGACAATTTATTGTTTCCAGATATTGTCATTACATTCTTTATTATCAGCTGACACTTAGAAATCTGGCTGCAGTGTTAATTTTATTTTCTATGTATCCTAGGGCATGAGAATTGACAGAGAGCTTTGCTAAGAGAACAAAATCTCATTAATTTTAGTCCTTTTTGCTGACGTCTGATTCTGTCATTTTTCTATTAAAAACTTACTTTACTAAAGAAACTGATAGAGGTTCATATGAATTTGGCAACTTGACATCCATCAAAAGTGGAATAGGTAACAGGGATAAATAAGAATTCTAAAATAAAAACTAGATCTGTGAGGGATTGCAGAAGAAAGGCGTAGGAAAATAAAAGTCTGAATTTGCAATCCATTTCAAGCATGCTGCCTCCAAGGGACTTAATTAAGCAACAAATCTCTTATTGCAAGAAATGATTTATAAAACCTGGAAGATTTCTGGTACTTCAAGTGGTGTTTCTGCAATGAACTTACCATTTGAAAATGCAGGGCATATTTGTGTTTGTGAAGGGAAGGGATTTTTTTATAGATGGGGAGGGAAACTTTATGGAAAGGCAGGTGCTGCTGCCACTGGAGCCCTGGAGCTCTTAATGGCAGCAGTAGCCACAGGCTTGTAGCGGTGTGGATTGTTAAACTTTTTTTTTTTTTCCCCTCCTCTTCCTCGCCTCTCTTTTTTTTTCTTTCTCCTTTTTTTTTTTTTTTTTTTTTTTTTTTTTTTTTTTTTTTTTTTTTTTTGTAAACAGCTTTCATAGTTTGTGAGAAAAAAAATTGTATTGAAAGCCCTAAGAACTTGAAAACCTTTCATCAGCTTCAGATTAGGAGCATTGAGTCATCCCCAGTGTGATCTTCCAGTTAAATCTGGGAGATCACCACAATGACCTAAGCAGAGGTAAGTGTATTCCCCACTGTGCTTTGGGAATTCAACACACATGGGATAGAATGAAACATCTTTTGGTAACATTTTATGATGTTTTGATGAAAATCATTATCATTATTTAATATTAAAGGCATTGTCTTTTTGCAGTTCTCTGCAAATACAGATGAGAGCTTTTGCCAAATTCTCACTCAAGAAGGCATCATCTTCAATTGAAATATTATGGTCCTTTCTGCAGAAAATAACTGAGTATAGAGGAGAACCAAATTCCTAATTTATTTTTGGAGACAGGCAGGGAGAGAGAGAAGGGAAGATTTTGTCTTTTCCAAATACAGAATGCTTTTCTGGCAATTTTTTAAGTGAACTACTAACTCCTTATAAAGAGAAGTTGAAATCCTTGTAAGGTGCTTCTCACACATAACAAGCCCATGAACTTTAACAACATCAGGATATTCAAATCTTCACAAAATTTAAAAAATGATTTAAGGGGGTTTCTCATCAGAGCTACAATAATATTTTTCAAAACTTTTATTTTTGTTTAACTTTGGAATCCAGATGTTCTCTGAAATACTTACTGAAAAACAGATTCACAGGTGTCTGAAGCTGAAACACAACAGCTCCTAAACACCTGCGTTGCATTTGTTGTGAGGCTTATCTGAGGCTGAGTTTTAGTTTTCCCTGGGCCTGACTGAAACCCTGTGAAAACCAGGGCAGGTATTTCTGCTGTGTTGAGTATGCACTGGGACATGCCCAGAAATTTCACTCACTCATTGACTGCAGCATCCAGGGTGGTTCAAACCAGCCCAATCCTGTGGCATTTTGGTCCTTTAGGATTCTCTCTCTGCCTTACACTTAGTGCACAAAAGCATGTTGTTCCTCAGTTATATCGCAGAGCCTGTGTTATATGTATGTCCATAATGTGCCAACCCCTGGTGCAATTTGACTTTTCCCTCAGAAAACTTTGCAGGGAATGAATACTCTTAAAAACAAAAATTAGATTAGGTTTCGGTTCCTTTTCTCTAAATGTAAAAATGTAAAATTTGTCAAAGAAGAATTTTAGGCTGCACTACCTCAAGTCTTTGCTAATTTGGAAGCCTCTCATTAGAGTTGTGATGTATGGTCTGTGCTCACTGATACATTTTGGCTTTAAGTAAAAGCTGTGATGTGTTGGATGGGGCACTTTCATTAAGTTTTGAGGGATTATACTACCTTTACAAAGTGCAGCAAGTCCTTATGTGAAACACTACATACACAGTCAAATGTGTTCAGAAAAGTTGAGTCCAAGTGGAATTAAACTGGGGGAGACATTGGGAGGCACGGCTTGTATTACCAAAGGAGCCTTTATTTTTGAAAAAATACGGAAAGAAATAAAACCAATTGAGCAATTGATGCCAGTGAGGGAGGAAGAGCTAACTCAAAGTTAATGTGAGGACAGCTTTTGAGCAAAGTATTTTTTTCTGCAGCAGCTCTTTCAAAAAGGGAGTAGCCCAAAAGTGGGTAGGTGTCATTTCTGTTGCCATGACCAGCTGAACTAAAACAGGCACAGAAATGTACCAACCATTCACT
Source organism: Anomalospiza imberbis (assembly GCF_031753505.1). NCBI lineage: Eukaryota > Metazoa > Chordata > Aves > Passeriformes > Viduidae > Anomalospiza > Anomalospiza imberbis. Next base: position 72,128,289 of record NC_089685.1, on the reverse strand, counting down.
GCTTGACAGATTTGACAGAGAGGAAGTAAAGTGGATTAGAGCCGGGAGAGAGAAAAATGCTTTGGCACTGGATTTGCTAAGTAACTTCAAAAAAGAAAAAAGTTACTCCAGAAAGACTGGGTGGTAAGATCCTAATGCAGAGCAGATGGTAGTTTTCACTTCAGTCAGAGTCCTTTATAGATGTTGTCCTAACTAAATAGCTCACAGAAAAACAACACAGACTTTAATTTCTGCTGAATTTTTACACTGAATTAGCGCTCTAGAATGAAACATATTTTATAACTTAATAGTTAAACTCTTTGTAGTGCCTTTAGCTAAGGACATTTGGCATGTTTATTTCTAAGTGTCACACTGATTGATTTTTTTTCCCCCAGCAGAAGTAGTACTCATACCCACTGAGATGTTTTCTTAGAAAACAGTAAGAAAACTTGAGCTATTGAAGGCAAGCCCCATTACTTGTGCAGGTACTTTGTGTCCTCTCTGAATAACAGAAGTTTGTGGCTGTTGGGCTTCGAACGTTCACTACATCTTAAAAATAGATTCCTGTTATTAAAAGAGCAATCATCTTTCTCCATTTCACTCTGGAAATTCCACAGTTAAATGCTGTGTGAAAGAGAAGCCATTTGCTTGGTCACTTCTTGTGCAGCGGGGAAAAATACCAAAAACAAAAATACCAAAATGTGAGGAATGAGCCCAATATATGTACTGCAAATGATCTGAATATTTAGATTTGCTTGGTGTGTTTCTGATCTCCTTGATACTCAGAAGATCCACCTGAATGGGAGATCTCAGCTGTGTGTTCTGGAAAGGCTGAGAAGAATTTGTCTCTCCTGAGCTGCTGCTGTAGGTTGGCATCACAAAGCTCTCTGATGTTTTTCCTTGTATGATTCTGGCTTGGTAGTGGAGACAGAAACTTACAGAACTTCCATTTTGCTGTTAATATCTTACACCGATTGGAAAAAAAAGAATAAATCACTTACAAGTCTCCTTAACTATCCACTTCTGAAATTGTAATGACTTTTATGAATGTTGCTCTTTTACACTCCAGCAGGCTGAAAGATTACGTGGTTCTTCGTGTTTTATCAGAACGTTACAAATGTTATTTTGCTGACTTCTTGAGAAGAAGCTCCTCTATCTTTTCCATAAATAATTAGTGTTCCCAAATGCTGGATGCCAATTCATTAAAGCTTTGTTATACTGTGTATTTTATTTCACATTTGTTGGGTTTATGTGTGGAATTCATTTTTCCTGTGCTGCTGATTGCTAATTTGACCGATAGAAGATGACAGGAAGCTGTGCTGAGAAAAAATACTTGACTGCTTCCAAGTGTTTTGTAAGAAATGCTGGAAGACATCCATACAATCAGGTGTGTTACAGGCTGGTGTGTCATTTTGGGCACGGAGTTCTTTTAATGTGATTCTGAAGTTCTGACCACACCATCACAGCTGTGCTTGTTACCCCGCTGTTGTACCTTTGCTGTAGAATACATTATTGCATTTGCCATTTCACTGACTTCTGTTGCTTATTAGTTGACTCCTCCTCATACTCACAAAGGAAGATTTTTGATTTTGAATTTTATGGAAACTTTTGAAATTGCTATTTTTTTTCTCTTCCTTTCCCATCGTTCTGGTGGATTCTTAAATCCTTGCTATATCACTACAAATCACAGATCTTCTCTCTTGGCTAATTCATATTTCTTTGAGCCAATGGCATAAAGCAGTCTTGTAATATTTATTTAGTCTTCCTTACAATTGTCAGCTTCAGAATAGTTTCTCTAATGCTAACACCTCTCTATTGAAAATCATGTCAGGTTTCTCCAGCACTCCTGTAAGAACTCATAATTCGTGCTACCATGTGATTTTTTTTTCTCTCATCCAAATCTTTAGAGGCTGCAATCAGGTCCACAGAGAGTAGAGAAGAATCTGTGCATTTTCATTTCTGAAGATCACAACCTTTGTTGTACTACCCCACACAACTATCAGCTATTTGCAGAGGTAATGACTATTGGTGTGGTAGGTGGATAAGGAAGATGAGGAAGAAAATTATTCTTGACTAGCCGAAGTCAGTAAGAGTCTTCCCTGACCTCTAGATCCATGATACTACAGCTCTGCCTATAGTTTCCACTCAAAACATTTTCCTTTTACACAGGAGAGTCCCCCTCAAAAATATTCAAATTTAATTTGAGGGAAGGGTTGACTTTACGTGATCTTTGGGAACACAAACCTTTTCCTTGCCACTTAAAGCAGGCTACTTTCACTCTGTTTTATAGCATCGTGATTTCCTGTTGATTTTTTCTTTTATTTCATCCTCTTAATTGCATGCTGTTGTGAAGATTACAAGCAAAGTAAACGGGATGATTTGTTATCTGTGCTTTCTGTCAAGTACCAGCGTTCTGTGGGAGGTGCAGCCTGTAACTGCTCTGAGGAAACTGTACCCAGAGCTGAATGAAGTGTTAGTCTAGTTTGCTAATGGCCAGGTACAGAACATTTGTCTTGTGGGTTTGATAATTTCATCTAAATACCAGGCTGCAATCTGATCTCCTTGGTGTAGGGTACTGCCTGTGGGCAGTGCCTGGTCCCACAGCTGTGTGTGGCTCTTCCGTGTTGTTTTATGTCCCACGAGGTGCTTAGCTTCAGTGCTTTTTGGTTTGTTTTTTTTCAGAAGCTTTTCTGAAAGCTGCCACAGCTACAACTGGAAAAGACTTTCCAGCTGAAGGAAATTTATGTGTAGAGGATTTCACAATGGGGCATCCAAAGCGGATATGAAGAGCTTTGCAGCTGGCTGGATGAGGTGCTTTAGAGTTAGATTGTCTCTTGCCTGCACTTGCAGTCAGTTCCCATGAGCTGCGTGGCTTTCTGACCATAGCAGCCCTTTGCCACACTGCCCCTGGGTTACTGTGCAGCTCCTCTCCCTTTCCTTCTCCTGCTGCTTGCATTCATCTCCTCTGAAGTCCCATTTGCTTCTGGACTCGCTACTTCTTTTAGCTTTATAGACAAACATGGTTAAAATAGCGTTGATATTGTGTGGCATCAAACTGATGCTTTTCTCATGGAGTCAGCCTTCTGTTTCTTCCCACAATGAAAATTTGTGTAACACTTTTCCCCTGATTTAATTCCAGGCAGCAGTGCCAGAACTGCATACAATAGTTTGGGGTTGTTTTTTTTTTTTTCTTTTTTTTTTTTGTTTGTTTGTTTGTTTGTTGGGTTTTGTTCCCCTCTGTTTTTTCTGTTGTTACTATCTACTTCCCCATTTTAAACTCTTAAGGGCAAGTGCTCTACCACATATAAATTAAAAAAAAAACATAACAGCAGGGAGATGGTCATGCCACGAGCCTGACTGTGAGAGGTCTATGCTTGGAGAACTTGAGTCTGGATGAGTCAAAGCCTTGTCCTTCTGCTCAAAGCAGTCAGTGACCTCTCCTTGTTTTTGGCACATTCAATTCTCCTTCTCTCTGCACTCCTGACAGAGTGCAGAGAGAAGGAACACCTGAAAAATTAGCTGCTTTTTAGCTCAAATTGATTTGAAAAGCTGAATGTTTCTGAACATAAATCACTTGCCTGGGTCTCCAGTGGGCACAGTTTTCCTTTCATTTGGTTGCCGTGGCTCTGAACAGCCGGATTACCTCAGTTTATGCATCATTTGCAGTCCCTTTGCTGTGAGTCACCAGGGCTGTAAAAGTGACTCCTGTCATGGGTGTTTTTTCATGCAGCACAGGTGAAGATGGTTCCTTTCTAACTGTTCCACTAAAGTGAACTCCTGGCTCAGGACACCACCTGGATTTCACTGCTGAATACAGGGCAGGTTTTGCATTTCAGGAAGACAAGGCAATACACTGCTTGTTCCTTTGCAATTATCTTAAGACAAGCCAGATGTATGGAGAGAGGGACATTGGAGATATTTGGGCCAGGACCCTGTGGCTGGAAATTAGCCTTAATGGCTCCAGTCAGCCTCACCTGGTCTTTCTTACACTCCCTGTTGAAACATATGGGGGCTTGGCTTGATCAGACACAGTGAGTTCAGCTGATACCATCAGGATACTGATAACTCAGTGGCTTCTTTGGGTATTTTTTTCTTCTTGATTTTTTTTTTCCATCTAAAATAGCTGTAACTTTCCTATACTCTGTGCTGACCCACTGTGTTAAAAAAAAATACACCCCACAAAAGATCCAACGAGAACATCCTCCCCTGCAGGCACTGGGTATTGTGGGTGTCCAAGGTGGTGAGCTTTTGCTGTGGAAATCCCAGAATCAGAAGGTAGGCAAGCTTTTTGTGCTCATAAAATTTGACACTAGACAAGGCTTTTAATTGTTACATGGTTCATGGTAGATAAAAGACACAGGCAGCTTCTTTTCTGTTTAATGATTTCCCTCCCCTTATTCCTAAAGCCTGTAGTTAAGTACACTTGAGTTTTGTTTTGTACAATCTGTGGCAATAAGATTATGATCATGTAAAGATTAAGATTATGTAAATACCTGATTTCTTTGCATCCAATCTGGATTTTAAGGAGATAAGTAAGTTATAGTGTCATACCTACAAATAAATTTTCTATACATTTCAGGGTCTATATAATTACTGTGGCTGCTTATTGTGCAATTTATATAATGTATGAGAGCTTCTGTTCCCAGCTTTTGTGTTTTAGTGGCTGTCATTTTCTTGCCGGTACCTTTTACCTCTTGGATTTTAAAGTGACACTAAGTACCTGGAGAATCACAAGATTCTTTTTGGGTTTTGTGCCTTCTATCCTGTTGCCCAGTGTTCTGACGTGCACACATTTTGCTCAGTTTCTATGTTAGGTGTCAAAAGAGAGGATTAAATCCAAGTTGGAAGAACTCTGCAGCTCTGGCTATTTTGGTTATCTGGTAGCAATGGTAAAACTGAGACACAAGGGAAAAAGTGGGGGAGATGTGTTGTGACATGTTGTATGCCTGAGCCTCAGAAATTAAATTTTCCATAACTTTTCCAGGGTTTTTATCAGGCTGTAACAGCAATAGCTTATCTTTAACTCCTTTTCAGGTACTGAATTGCAGATTTCTGGCTGTACCTGAAGCCAAGTGAGGCTCTTTGTGACACAGCAGCACTTGTCTGGGCTGGTTGCTACTAAAATCCATTTTCATCATTGTCTCAGTTTCATATACCCTGCTTGTCTGAGTGTTCCTGCAACCTGAAAAAATGACAGTAAAAGACAGCAAAAAACCAGTAGAACAGTAAAAGACAGTAGAGCTCTCTGTCTTGTCAGAGTGATTCATGAAAGGAGACATCATTTCAGTTGCTGTTTCTATTCCATACCTCCAGCCTGGCCTCCCACATCTCTAAGTCTGTGTGTTGTATACTGGTGTTAAGTGTGGCTTAGCCTTAAAACAGAATCAGTTCTTCTGGTAAATAACTGATCTGCTTATTCCTTAATTGGATGTGTCTTGTAACACACAATTTCTAATTTTTTTTTTAATTAAAAAGCCTCTGAAATGAAATTCAAATTGCTGATCTCCACAAACTTGGAATTGCCTACAGTTTTTATTGTAAATACTTGTTGGATAAAACTGTTTCCCTTGTTAATGAAGGTTGATAGGAGGTAATACAGTTGTCACAGTTCAACAGGCAGAGAAAATTGTTTGTTTGTCTGTTTTTCTTACTGTTTCTGCTTTCATTAAAACAATGCTCTCACTGGAATATCTAAGTAGCTGTAATACTTGCCAGAGGAATATTACTTCTTTATTACAATGTAAATCAACTCTGAGCACAATTTTGAATACAAACACAAATAAGGTGTTTCTAAAAAAAAACCCCAATGTGAGTTGAATTTTCTGGAGTTCCATTTTGAGCAGAGCATGTCAAAGCCATAAAGAAGAGAAACTAAATTTGATTCCAGCTTTTCCTCTGGCCTGAAGCCAGAATTGCTCCTGGTGCTGAGGATACCTGTGCCCCAGCTGCTTGGGCTGGTGGCAGGACACCAGCGAGGTCTGAGAGCCCCTTGGAGAGAGAGACTGCAGCACGGAGGGTGGTTTGGGCAGAGGGGGAGGGAAAGAGCTTTCTTGCTCTCACAGGCACCGTGTGTCATACAGCCTGTTCTGAGCTTGCTGTGAACTTGTGCGTTTATGTGCCTTTGATGAACTTGCAGAAATTGCTGGCAGGCATTCAGGTCCCCAGGTTTCTCTGTCTGCTTGACTAGCCTAGTTCATTTCATTACCTGGTACTTCCAATTTATCAAATCTTCCCTTTTGAAACAGAAATCTCTTGCTACCAGTATTGATTCATTTAGTTTGAAATAATATGAATGACTGGCTCCAAAATTATTTTTGAGATACTCCTCCTAGAACATATTCACTGCTTACTGCAGCTAGGAGTTGGTTTCTTTTCCCAAGTAAAAAGAAACAGGAGAGGAGGAAATGGCCTGGAGTAGCACCAGTGGAGGTTTAGGTTGGATATTAGGAAAGATTTCCTCACAGAAACTGTTGTCAAGCCCTGGAACAGGCTGCCCAGGGAAGGGGTGGAGTGCCCAGCCCTGGAGGGATTTAAAAGGAGTGTACATGTGGCACTGGGGACTTGGTTTAGGGCTGGGGTACGTCAGACTCCATGATCTCGGAGGTCTTTTCCAACCTAAATGGTTTCATGAATCCCTGGCTTCTGGCTCCAAACACCTTCGGCAGCAGCCAGACCTGGTGGCCACCGAGGCCTCGGCTGGCACGTTCCTGTACCTGAGCCTGCCACTGAAGGGTTTTTGCTGCAGCACAGGGGCTCTGGCTGAGCATGGCAGGGTGGATGGGGACCCTGGGAGCGTTCTCTTCCCCCAGCACTCACTGTGAAAGACTGGGAGTATGTCCCTCACCTCTTGCACCAGGAGAAAAAACAGCTGGGGTCTGCATATCCGCTCTCCTGTGCTCCTAATAGCCTCCAACTGATATAATTAAGAACCTAATCACAGAGGTCCAAGATAGAAAAGATATATTAGACAATATTGTTCACTGCCTTGGGACCAGCACAAGATTGTTTCCTGTGAAATAGTTTGCCAACTTCAGGGGAAGTTGAGGTCTGTAGCATCATGCAGGCTCAGGCTCTTACTGAAGAGCTGCAAGGCTTATACATGCATCTTTATTAAAGCTTTTATTAAAAAAAAAAAAAAAAAAAAAGAAAGGCATTTCCACAATTTCCATGGCCATTTGCTCTTGCAGATTTCAGCAGTGCTACTTTATTTCTCTGTGATAAAAAAATACTTATTAGTTTTGTGTGCTCAGAGGGAAGTAGGAAAAAATAATAAAGGAAGAAATTGGAAATGAGAAAATACTTGGCCTTATTAAGTCTGTGGAGGCCTTCAGGTGTCTTGAAGTTTCAACCAGAGCCTCATCCTTTTTCCAGCTTATTTCACTGAGAGACAAGAGCTGTAAAAGAGGCTTACTTTGTCCATCTTATTTTTCATTTTAATGAGGTAGCATGTAATTCATAATTATCTTAATTTTCAAGTTAAACAAATCTTTTTAATCACAACCAAGATGGAGTCAGATACAGGGCAATAAAATGTTCAAAGCCTTGCATGCTCTCAGCCTCTTATAGCTTGAGAATGTTAAATGATTTGCAGCAAATAGCTCGCATCTCACTAATAGATGAAACTAGCAGAGTGATATTTTGTCTCTTCTGAAATGTTACCGTGGCTGGGATACCTGGGGCAAGGTCAGAGGGTGCAGGCTAAGAATTATTTTGGTCAAATGCTACCTCTGAGTGCTTGCAGTGCAACTCAGTCCAAGTTGAAATTTCTTTTCATGTAGACAAAGGTGGAGAGTCAGTCTGGATCATCAGCCTGTAATTCCATATAATAAGAAGCTTCCTCCTATAATCATCACTCTGATTGCTGTACAAGTTAAAATAAGTGCTTCTGCTGTGAGGAGCAGCAAAGCACACCACCACATGGCTTGGCACTTGCTGGCACTTAATCTGCTGTGTCAAAGGTGAGTTAAGGCTTAGAAATTAGGTCTATTAACAGAGTAAACTTATTTTAGTGACTGGATCAGTTCCTGCAGCCTGACAGACCAGTAATGTTGAGCCTGATCATAGTGACTCTGAAAACAATGGAGCAAACTTCTGCAATTGTTCCAAAACAGAAAAACTCCCAAAACTTTATAAAGAGTCTTATTGGGTTTAAAATCTTTGCTGTTCAAATGGACACACTGAAAGAATAAAAGCTTCCATTCATGTGGCATTGGTTATAGTGAGTTTGTATATTGAGATTGGCTAAAGAGACACTAACTGAAGCTGTGAAGGAAAATTTTATTGTACTGTTAAATTTTACTATTTATTAACTTTATTGAAAGGATAAAATGGGAATAATAAAAATGCAAGACTGAAAACACATAATTGCAGGCTCTGAGGAGCAAGCTGTTTTTGAGATAATTCAAAAGTGGTGTCTAGCGTTAGACATATGAGTGAATCCCAAGCTCTGTTTGGAACTTTTTTTACCCTATGAAATATTGTAACAGTGCTGGGAACACTGTAATGGCTGTGTCCACCGAGACCAGGTTGGGTTGCATCTGCTGTGCTGGTAATTCTTGGCTGCAAACCCTGGCTGTACAAGTGGGAGCTTCAGGCTGGACATCCCAAACTGGGTGCAAGTCCAGCACTGCCACTTTAGGGAGTTTAGCTATGCTCTGAAAGTTTAATGGGAAAGCAAAAGGACCAGAAATACTTTCAGGCTACATTTTATTCCTGAAGCACTGCCTTTTGGGTTGCACCACCAATTTCCTGTTCTGCGCCTGCCTCTATTCTCTTCATTTCATCTTTGCAAAAGCCTGCCTGGCTGTTTTGTGTCTGACCAGAGATATCCAATGGGATAAGGTGAAGGTGGCTCCACAGTAGAGAACAATCCCAGGAGAAAAGTTGGTGCGAAAGAGGGATGGTAGTGGAGAGGTGTTTTCATATTGTATTTTCATTGAAAAGTTTCCATAAAAAATACCTTTGCTTCAGCCACTTTAGTGTTGATTGTTTAACTAAAGGAATTGCTATGATTTTTTTTCCAAGACTATATATATATTTATATATATATAATGGCGATGTCACAGCCGTTTCTTCATATATGTATATATGTGAAGAAAATTAATTTTAAGTGTAAGCAAGCTTAAATGATTGAAAATTCTGTAGTCAGAAGAAATCACAGTAGAAGCACTTGGGAAGTTGCCTTAACAATAATCTGTGAACCCTGCAGTAGCATGTGTATTCTGGGTGCTGTGAACTGCCAGAATCCTGCTAGGATTTTGCTCCTGTCCCTGGCATGGGCCACAGAGTCAGTGGGAAGGAAGGGTTGTCTGGGGCTTGGCTGAGCCCGCGTGGCTCGGTCGGATCCTAGCCACGTCAAGAGCTCAGAGACACCTCTAAAACCAATCACAGAGCATTTCTGTCTGTTACACACAAGATTTAAAAGTAAGAAGCTTTAGTCTGCAAGTGCTAGTGGAACAGCCATCAGTACTAATAATAACACAAGCAAGCTTTTAGAAGCAGTGAGTGTATAAGAAAGAGCAAGGAGTTGAAAATCAATACGCAAACCAAATGGTTACTGACCCCACCAGAAGCATGCTATAATTTACACTCTCCAGGACTTGTTTACATGTTTATGAGCTTATTTATCAGCATATTTATCAGCTTGATACTTAGGTAAATATATATATAAGAAATATGTGCATATATTGATTTAGAACTACAAGGGTGACTTTCATAATGTAGCATATTCCAGAGAGTCATGTGCTGGCATTCAAACCCTAAAACTTTGGCAAAGCTATGCAAGAAAATGAAATTTGTAGAACCATGAAGATTTGGGAACTTTCTTCTGAATTATCTCTGAAAGGTAAAAACTGTGGGCTTAGGATCTAGGATTTTCACATCTGGGGTTTGTTGCTGTTGTTCTCAACTTAGATGTTTTTATTTCTGGATTTATTTTTCTGGAAATTAAAAGATAATTATTCTGGGAATGCCAAGGACATCTTCTGCACTTTCATGTTGTCAGAGGGGATGGTGAGCTTGTTGCATGCCTAGCTTGCTGGGTAACTGAGAATTTTTCACTTTCTCTGGTATGTTCTGCTGGAGATCTTCTGAACTGGAGACTTAGAGCCAGATGAGGATGTGGGATGCTCACAGCCCGTGGGATATGCAGCCCGGAAGCCAAAGGTTTTACAAATAACTCTGTTTTTTGCCTTAAGCTATAAACCACATTCTCTTATGCTGATCTGGCAGGGTTAAGATAAAGCTCCAATACTTTCATTCCTCTGAATACTTTCATTCTGCTGTGCCCTCTGAAAATGAAGAAATAATTGGATGGAAGTAGATTTGAATCTATTACCCTTCGAAGAATACCAGGATTTGTGCATGTGTTTGTTTTACAATGAGTTCATACCACTGGCCAGCTTTCTTCCTGACCATAAATTCCTTTCAGAAGGAAATATATTGCAGGATTTACTCTGAGCCTCAAGGTGCTGGCTGTGAATAGACCATAGCAATTCAGACCTGGCACTGAGGTGTGATCCTGCTTCCACCACCTTCTATTTTTGGATGTTCACATTTCCCATAATATCAGTGGCAGATACCTTACTGCACAGTATTCCAAAGAAGGAAGAAGATATCTCACATCGTCTTTTATTTCTGTCTGCTAAAAATCTGCTGCCTCATTCATGTTACCTATCTCTCAATGGGTTGCAGAAGCCATTTGGAGCATTGACTGTGTGGATCTCTGAACTCTGGCTTTTGAAAAGGTGAGAAGTGGAAAAGAACACAAAATAGAAGTCCATGCAGATCAGGAGAGCTGTAGACACAGACCATTTGCAGTGAGGGTACAGGTGGTAAGAGATGTGACTCACAGCTGGCTTTTGGTACTCAAGGCATTAAGACATGCAGAGCTCCTATGTACTGAAATTTTAATTTTGGTTAAAGTCACTAGGTAGGGCTCTGTTGTAGCTGTTCTCGTGTCTTTCCCTTCACACTGCCAGAGCCTGACTTTGGGAAATAGACTTACCAGAGTTGTTTTACTTTCAGGTGTAGCCCTTGCAAGACCTCAGGCAGGAGGACCCCAGAACCCTCACACCTGAGGCCTGAGAAGCCCTTGAGATAGTTGCTGAGGCCCTTCAACAAAGACAAGCACGTCGTTGTGCGATGTCACAGCCGTTTCTTCCTGCAGTGTTAGGAAAAAAATGCAATTGCATGGTCTCAGATTTCAATGGGACACCTTAGAGAGATCCTTTGCTGATAATTGAATGGACTTTCTTATTCTACAGATCTCCAAAAACAATTTTTACAACATTAGAAGTGACAGCTCAGATCATAATCAGAGCCAGAAAGAGATTGCTGATAATGGCAGGCAAAGATTTCGCATTTCACAAATGAGTACGAACAGCATGTAGGATGTAAGGTGGGAAAAAATGAGGACAATATCCATTTCTTCTCGTCTCTGCCTCCCCACAAGAATAAAGAAGCTTGGAGAAAGAAGTTTTGAAACACTTGAGGTGAAATAAGACACTCCTCTCTAGCAGCTGAAAGAGAGCTAATTAACATACAGGCTCAAGAGAAAACAAGGTGCTTTAATAACCAAAGAGATAATTAAGTTATTAATTTACACCTTACAGACTTCTGGCCATAATGTTTTGTGGGACAGTTCCTGCATTAGCTGTCTGTTTGAGAGTCAGAACTGCTTTTTGGAAGACACAGCCTATTTGTAGATAAGCTTGTAACAATAGTGACCCACAGCTACTCTCGGAGAGCCCGTGGTGCCAATATCCTTCTCTGGTCTAATTATTACACCTAAGAACCCCCATTTAATTTTAGATCAGTCGTTGTGGTTACCAGACAGGGATGGTCTGGAGTAGCATGGAGTTTGGCAGAAGTCTTCACGGCCTGCCAGGAAGCGGGGCAAAGACTGCAGCAGAGCTTTGCAATTGCTGTCAATGACCCATGGGAGCTGGTGCCACTGAATGTTGGTCTCTTATTAGTAGACTTGACAGCTACAATGTAACCACCCATTCAGGCAAATTTTCCACACCGTTGTAATTAGCTTAGCAGCAAAATTGGCTGAGCGAGAGGAGATGACAACGAGGTCACATTGGCAATCAAATTTCCATGCTTACATCGCAAAATGTAAATAAAAATAATTATAAACGCTTCCTTTGTCAAAGGGTGGCCAAAGATTGGCTTTCCAGCTCACATAATTTGGTCTAAAGTTACAGACATGGAAATCATAGGCAGCTGGTTTCATTTGGGAGTTGCACGATACGGTTCTTCTGCAGCCTTTTCCTTGCCACAAATTTAGGCAAGCTTTGCATAGAACAGAATTAATACTTGCACTGTGCTTTTGAAAAGATCGTGGGCTAAGCCAAGTGAGCTGGAGTGGAGCAGGAGAGCCAAAGGATAGCACAAACCAGCAATGAAAGCAACATGTGATATCGTTTGGCCAGAGGAAGATGAGAACGGTGGTGGGATTTAAGGGTTCATTATGAATTAACCCTCCCAAGAAAAGGATTCAGGGATTAGGATGGGATCCTAGGAACTGGGAAAATTGGGGTTTATTTCTGACCTTGTCACGTCCTACCTGTGTGCTCTTCTGTCTGTGACTCAGTTTCCCAGCCCACATAAATCCTCACTTCAATGCTGTTCTCTGGGCTCCTCCACGGAGGCTTCTGGCCTCTTTTGGGACCCCAGCTGAGCTGCTGAAAGACAGCATGACATTATTAAATTGTTTGTTCGATGTTTTATATTTCAGGTGAAATTAAAAGCTAAACAGAATGGGTTCTGTACAAGCCCTTGAAGAAATGAGAGTTTTAAAAAAAGAAAAGCTCTGTGTGTTCTAGACAGATTCACCTTTCATTAGGCTCTCCCCCAGCACACCTAGTCAAACACCTCTGACAAGCATTCCGTGATCCTGATTTCTGCCAGCAAGTGCCCTGGGAATGAGCTGTCTCAGAGCCACGAGGTAATGTGGTGGCTGAAGTGAGCACTGCCATGGCTGCTACAAATTCATGCTGGATTTAGAGGCGCTCACAGCACTGCAGTCTGGCCCTCGGGCCTCAGGGGAGGAGGAAGAAGTAGCACAACTGCGAGGACAAATGCGTACACTTCTCTCAGCAGAGGGTAGTGTTTTGCTTCTGAAATGAACCTGAGGAATATTTAAAGGACAGCTTAAGGAATGAAGTTCAAAAACATTTCTCCTGGGAGCCAATCAGACCCTAAAACTATCCTTATCATTGCTGACTACTGCAGCATGGTCAGGCTGTGTCCCAGTGGTCTGGGGCGTTCACCTGCGTGTCTCTGTCAGGAAAGACCACCCTCAGATTCCTTTATCCCTGCGCTGAGGAGGGTGAAGTCAGGTACACGGTAAGGACCATAGGCCCTGGAGACTTTGAGGGAAACTCTAGGGAAGAGGACTAATTCGAGGCACCAGGATAAAAGATTTAGAAATAAAAAGTAAGGATTTGCTGAGCTTGTTGCAAAGAAATAGAGAGCAAATTCAGTTATTTCTTCACATTCAAAGAGGCTGTATTTGTCATCCCAAAGTGTAACCTGTGGAAGAGCTTTGCTGATCAGCTCTTTCACACTTTGCCGTGTGAGAGAATGGGAGGACTCAGAGCAGGGCTGGTTTGGGTTCATGGATCTCGTTGGGATGTCCCGGCAGCCGGGACTGGGAAGTGTCCCATTCCCACGGACACCACTAGAGGCCACCGCAAGCCTCGACAAAGAGCTAAGGTCCCCTAATTTCCATCAGAGGGCGAATTTACAAAAGGGAGCCAGAAGGCCCTGCTGTGTCCCACAGGTGCTTGTGTTTCGAAGGAAAATGTGCCTGAGCTTACATCAAGCTCATGTATCCATCGGGTTTTTAATCTTTTTTTAAGGACTTCTTTTTCCTTGAAAGAAGGGTTAGATAGAAGAAATATTTTTCATCATCGTGGTGACTTTTGTGAGGGTAGTACATATCATATCTGTTTCATGCAGGGGAACTATTAGGTCCAGAGAATTTAAGAGACTTGCAGAGATTATTAGATATTGGTATTAATTTTTGCTTTAGAAGCATAACCTGCTCTGGGCCAGAGATGGTTTAAAGCTTTCTTATTTGCTAGGCCCAGCTATCACATGGGTTATAATGAAGAAAATGGACCACAACTTTCTTAAAATCCAGCCTTTGTTTAAGACAATGAGCAGCCTTGCACTGAAGTGCTGTTTTTTCTACAGCTAAGTGCTGACACCAGTTTCCAATATTACCTCAGCTTCTATAAACCACATTCACCTGCAGCTGCAGGATCAGGAAGCCTGATGTAGCATTTTTCATGGCTGAATGCAGACATTTGGCTCAGCCAGAATAAAGAACATAATTAAATATAATTTAAACTAGAAGGGTATAGCCATTCCACCATTCACCCCATTTAGGAGCATGCCCAATGCAACATATTTTGCTGTGTCTTAGAAAAATTAAATGGATTGTTTATGAGAAATTATTTCATAAAGAATTGGCTTTTCTCCATGGAAAACCTCTATCTGTCACTTTCACAAGTAAGTGTTGGCAGCAGTGACCCAAGGCTGTCAAGTCAGCCTTTCACATTAGGTTGCACATTGGTTTGTAGTGCATCCTGGTGCTAAAGCAAAAGGTTCAATTCGGTCAGCTGTGTCTGAAGTGAAGAGTCTGGCATTTGGAAAACTGGGCATTTTAGAGCTAAGGATCAGATCACGTGGAGATGTATTTGGCATTCACACCAGTGGGGTAACACTTCTTTCCTAAGTCATTAGTGAGAAAGGATGGGTTGGTATGGCTTAAGATTGCTTATGATTAAGTTGGTATTGTATCTCATTCTTTGCATGCTGGAAGCATGTAGGAAGTGTGGAGCTGGATGTTCCTTCCTAATTTTGTTTGCCTACACCTCTTAGTATTTTGTATTATGCTTCTTATTAACGTGAAAATGCACATTAAAACCCAGCTGATATCTTTTTATTGGTTTAAATGGCCCGTTTCAGCAGGGAGAAGGAGATTTCTCCCATAACACACAGCAATGGAGATGTGCTAGATACAGTAGGATGTATTTGTTTTCCTTTTTCTAATTACATATGGGATGTTATCAGATCTGCTCTGGTAAATCCTCAACTCTCTTTTTGCAGGCTTAAATAAGCCTGGCCAATTTCATGTGTGTGTGCTGCTTTTCTCCTCTGTGTCTCTGTTTACCTTCAACAAAAGTTTTGTTTGGACTGTAACAGTTTCTTTTTGCCAAAAGGAGATGTTATCTTGCAAATAAACACGCCAGCCCTTGCTTAGCATGCTTTAATGGAGGGTTGAAGTGGTGCATCCCACGGAGGGAGACTCCGCGTGCTGTCACTGCCTTGTGCCCCTCTGCAGCGCTGCCAGCTGTGGCATCCACAGCTGCTGCTGCTCCTGGCTTCTTGGCCTTCACGAATTACATCAATCACAAAGCCAGCAGGATTCTCCAGGAGCCTCTGAGGTGCTGGAAATGCCTGTAAGGTAACTCGATTTTCTCTCTTCCCCAGCAGTTTCTCCTCCCATAACCTGCTACCTGTTCTCCTTAGGTGCTCAGTTGCTGTGCCCAGACTCCCAAAACAGGTGAAAAGCAGAGGTACTGTTTTCACAGCTGCTTTGGGGAAAGGTCTTCATTAAGCAGTCATTCACCAGCTCCCAGTTAATTCAGTGGGAATGAGGTACCTGAAGATGTAACAGGGGCTTTAAAAACTGCTGAAAAAGAACGCCCTCTCCACAGAAGTGCTTTGGGTGCAGCGATTCTCTGTAAATGTGACGTCTGCATAAGCCTGGATAACTTTAGGTACATAATTAATGCACTTCAGTTAAGAAAATAATTGTGCTGTCTCCCCTGTAGTCAGAGAGAGAAATGAGCAGCTTGCACCACCGTGATCTCAGCTGCTGTCAGGAGGTGCCTTGCTCTTTCCTAGAGTACTTAGGGTGATAGCAGTTAAGTGTCTAAAATTAGTAAGCAGAGGGCTGGGAACTACTCATCTGTCAATCACTTTTAAGACTGCAGTGTAGATGTTTTTGAAAGGTAGCTTGTTAACTTGAAATATGTTTCTTTCTGACAGAGGTCAGAATGAATCTTTTTTTTTTTTTTAACTAAGGGAAAAGCAGGTGGGACTTAGAGCAGATATAAAAATCAAAACAATAGAAAAGGATGGTTTTGGTTGTAAATGCTCACTTATGTGGAATTTTGACTGGTGCTTTGGAAAGGGTGAGCTCCACACCAAGGAGCTGGGGCACCATAAAACATTCTTTCCGTGGCTCATGTTGTCTGCCTTTGGTTCCATGATGTGTGTTACACACCTGTGGAAAGAGTGCTGCTGTGAGCATACGTTTTTAACCCTTTATTTCTGGCAAATAATTTCCAAATAATGCGGAATTTGTGCCTTTAAATGGGAGGTTTCTGAACAGCAGTCATTGAAACATCAGGCCATGTCACAGGCCATGAAAGGATGGCACCATCCTCTGTAAAAAAAAAATCAGATCTTTAATGAGCTGTGTAAACATACTTCCTTATGGAATCCAAAGGGTACAAAGTGAGATGATCTTTTGAGACAGAGGTTCTTTTATTTCCCTTTCTGGTTCTCAGTGTGTACCACTCTGTCTGTACTATTAGGCCCCTTGGCTGACACAAACACAGAAACTCATTGGCAGTCACTAGTGGATTAAAGGTTTTATCTCAAGAAATGCTCTGGCTGGGGAATGGATGTCAGAAGTAAAAACACTCAGATATGAATAATGTGGTTTCTTTCTTGATTTTCTGCTTATGATCTGTTTTCACAGCAAGTCATTAGTACTGGAGACTCAAGAAATGGTTGTGTAACAATTTACATAATAAATCCTGGCATCAATCTGCAGTACTGACAAACATATGTTCTGGTGGGCTGAGGCTCATCAGGCGGAGCTCTTTCTCACCCACTGCTCTTAGAGATGTTAAAGGCTGTATTTAGTTAGGCTGGAACTATTCTTGGTCTCAGTTAATGGTATGGTCATGTGAAGACATTTGAAAAGGTCCCTCAAAGGCTTGCTTTCAATTCATAAGAACAGTGTGAACAAATTAGTGGCAAAACCATGAGGAAGTGTAAATCCAAAGGTTAAACTGACTCACATTAACAGGAGCATCGTTCTGCCCTGCAGTGGGGAGATGAACGTGGGCCTCTAAACTGCTTCCTACCAGAGCTTTTGCATGGCCACAAATTAGAGATCTGCTGGAGCCTGCTCCTTCTGTGAGGGCTGTTTTTAACCAAGGGAAGTCAAGACCTTTATTTCTGCTCCTTAAGAAAGGATTTAATGCAGCAAGAGCAGCGTAAACCCTGGGATGATCCCAGTGAAAACTGAGGAGTTCCAACGGGTGCAAGGTCTGTCTTGTAGACCAAGTGCAAAAGAAGCAGATGCAGCTTTCTTCCACTGGCCAGGGACCTTTTCAGAGCATTAAAATTCTTAAGTTGAAACATGACTTCAGGCTCTAAGATATTGCTTTACGTAGGGCCTGCTTGAGTTGCTCTGCTGTGTTACATGAGGCAGTAGATGGGCACAAGAATTTACAGGTAATGAGAGCTCTGCAGCACTGTGTGCTCAGACTTTAACTAAAGACTGTATGAATGTGTATTTCTTACCATGTTAAAAGACATACTGTTACGAGAGGATAGTTTGAATTCCTCACCTGTATGACAATTCTAGAAACCACAAATATTACCCCTGTGAAGCACCCCAGAAAAAGAAATACTCCTGCTCTATCACTTAGTGAGACTTCAATTATCAGTTCTGAAAACAGCTCACACTTACAATCAGTGATGCACAAATAACTCCTCAGAATTAAGTTAGCTTTGAGCGGAGCAGGGCTGGAATTGTTTATGCTGCACACTACCGATTGCAAGATGTTGATGAGCTAATTAATGGTGGAGTGCCTCAATCTGGGGTTATTCAGTGTATTAAAGTAGGTTGTTAATGTTGCCTCACAACAGGAAACTTGTGAGGTTGTTAGGGGTTGTGTTCTTTCTCCTTGCCCCCAGCAGCAGGGTCTGAAGATCTGAGTGAGGACCAAGGAGGTTTTGGTGTTCTTTGCCTGGGTTCTTGTCCAATATTCTTGATCTGAATTTATTCAAGCTTTGTATTTTAGTTGGCTTTATTTATGGAAAGAAGAAAAAATAACTTCCCTCTTCCAGGAAATAACTCTTCCCTCTTCCTCTTCCCTCTTCCTCATCTCAGGTGAGATGAGGGGGCCTCTCACTTCACCTGAGTCTGAGGATGCAAACAGAGCAGTGCTTTTCTCTGGCACCTGTGACCCCTATTTCTTAGAGCACCAGAGGCTTTAGTATCCTGATTAGCTGCTTGCTTTCCATCAGAAATATCTATTTCTTTATTTATTATTTCCTGTGTTGCATGAATTTCTGGTGCTTTGGCCTCTTGCTCTTTGAGGGAGTCTGCTTCTTTTTGTGGGCCCTGTTTGCTCATCCAAGGTTGGGTTTCTCTGGACAAGGTCTGCCAACTACTCCTAGGATTTATAAAGTAGGATCTGCTCAAAGTTATCTCCTTGTTATCCTTTATCTCATCCTTCTGGCCTTTGGCTGCTTTCAGTGTTTGACTCATGTCTTTGTGCATGGGAGAATTCTGGACTGCAATGACTCACAAGTGTGACCAGTTCTGGCTTTATGCCCAACTTTTCTCAATGTCTGTTTTGCTTGTGATGCCAATTTCTTCAAAACATTTAAAACAGCACAACGTTAAAAATGGAATTGCTTTCCTACCTAAAACAAATATAAAACTTAAATGAAACCCATCGTTTTTCTAAGTCATGATGATTTGGTTTAGTTCTTTAGTTTGGCTCTTTTGTTGTTTCCTTTCCTCAAGAAGAGGTAGGGCAGAAGTGTTTCTTAAAAAAAAAACATTGAAGGTTGCCAGACTTTCAAAATATCCAGACCTTCAAAACTTTTATCAGCCATGCTAATGGAAATATTACCATGCCATGCAAATGTGAATTAGCTGGCAGAACATCTTGTTGCAGCCAGGAAAAAAAACCCTGCATACTGAGTGGCATATTTATACTTTTCAATGGCATCCTTATTGGCTAAAGTGGAACACATGTAGCTGTACTTTGTAAAAATAATGAAGTCAAGGATATAAAATAACTGGGCTTCTCCAGTATTCAAACACTCTTTCAGATCAACAAATTGAAAAGGTCTTTCAGGATTCTCTTGTGGCTTTGTGCACAAAAGATGAAATCATTCAAAGAACAGGGCATAAAGATACCATCTGATATGTGGATCAAAATAATGCACTCTATGCTAGGAAAATAAGACCAGTACAGAAACAGTCTTGAATGAGGTTTAGCATTCATTGTTCCCTATAAAATTGATTGACAATTCTTTTTCAACTGTGTAATTTTTAAAAGAGCTACAGGAATTGTTCAGCTCATTTATATTTTGAAATAAAGCTTTGTGTGTTTTTATTCATCGTGGCAAGCATAGAAAAAATATCAGCACTTATCTGATCCTGGCTTTACATAATGCAGCATTAGTCAACAAAGTTTTACCTGCATTCCTCCTGTGGGTTACTGGGCTAAGTGCTCAAAGTCATTACCATTTCATGGCTGCTTGGTGTCTTGTTTAAAAAGAAGCTGGAGAGCTCAGCTTAGCTCCTGATGGATCAGCAGAGCTGTACCAGAGATGTGTAGGCTGTTTTGGACAAAATGAGAACAAACTCAAACAAAATGGAGCTAAACCCCAGATTTAGGCTACAGTCCAGCAATGAGTTCCATTGTTGTTTCCATGGAGCTCAGTGCAGGATCAGCCACAGTTGTTTTTTTAAAAAATATTCTCATGAGGCCATAGTGTTTCCTGTCTTGCTGGGAGCATGGAAGGAAGAACAGTAATTTTGTGTTATTTTGGCACATCTTCCATGCCTTTCAGTGGAGAACAGAATGGAGACAGGAGCAAAAGGCAGCTATATTGAAACATATTGATTCTTTTTCTTCCTTTTTTTTTTTTTTCTATTTAAATCCCCAAGAAGTTCAGACTCGCAGTAAGTTGTGAAGAAAGGATTGAAGTGATGGGCTGAGTTGTTTCCATGCATCTTTGGGAGAAGATTGCCTTGTCTCTTTTTCCCTTCTTGTTTCTTTTTTTTTTTTTTTTTTTTCCTTGCAATCTATAATGAGCATTATAAATTAAAGATATCCCCAGAGAGCAGCCTGGATCAGAGTGAACCAATCAGATGAATGCTGCTGCATGAACCTTCTTTCTGATTTTGTAGGTGTACTTTAGCTCTGCAACTGCCCATCATCATCATAAGATGTGAGCATCCCCCCCTGTGGGAGCTGGCTCACACCTCTCTAATTTGATTTCAGCTGACATGGTCACCGTGGCAGAAAGGAAGGAGAGAGTTCCTGAAAGAGGAGCTTTCCCTTATGCTCATTCCCAAACCTGATGCATGCTGCAAAACACCACCAGAACTTCCATAGCTGCTGTCCTTTCTCTCAAAAAGGCTGGTGAAGCATTGTATAAACGGCATTCTGAAAGTTGATGCAAATAGGCCTTGCTCTTTTCCCAAAGCTGCTGAACAGCTTTTGAGTGGGGAATGATGTTGCACCAGCTCCTGAGAGGAGGGGGTTTATTTTAAGCCAGCTATAATTCTGGGTTTCTGCAGCTGACAGCTACACTGACGGGGATGGGAGCTGGCTCCTGTCCCTGGAAAGGAAAACAAAAGGTCCTGCACACCCTGGCTTCTAATGCTGCTGGTGCCACCCAATTACTGCTCGGTTTAATGGGACATGACGGTGCAAGTGCTTTGGCACCTCTCCATGGTGCACCTCACCACCCATACAGCCTGCTCTGGCAGGCAAAAGCGCCATGAGAGCTCCCTCCCCCGTGGTGATTCACCTCAGGGTGGGTGGCTGAGCCCTGTCCTGTGGATAAAAACCTGTGCAAGCTGGTTGCTGTCAGGTCGGGTCTAGTTAACTAAGTCTGCACAGCTGGACTTTGATCATCTGAATTCCCTTCCTGCACCTGTGTGTACCTCGCTTGGCAAAGGGATAAATCCTTCCAAAAACGTAGTGGGGTACTCATTCTTATCAGGAAGTTGCCTTGCAGTAACTAGTTTGGAGTACTTAGGTTCTTTGTAAAGCTCAAAATGATCCCACACCTTCCTGGGAGCCTGTTTTCCAGTTTTTCCATGCTCACATTGCAGCAGGATTCATCCCCCAGCCCTTTGGTTTGGTTTCTCCCATGTCCCTGATACTGTGCAGCATTTCAGATACCCTGGATGTGTAATCCAGACTGGCAATCCATCATGATGCTGGGTTTAAGGTTCCTTTCTTGCTGTCCCCAACTCACATCTTTAGTTCAGCATTCATGACTTCCTTTCTTTCCAGAAACCCTATTTCCCATCTTAACTTCCCTGCAGAAATTAAACTTCGTCACAGTCTGAGCATCTTTGAATGCTTGTCTGTAACTTGAGATCTGAATTTAGAGCAGCTTCTTATTTCAAGAGCACTGAGCCAACCAAAACAGGCTCGAATTTGTTTAGTGCTGTGGATGTACAGAGAAGCATCTCCATCTGTGCTCTTCGTGTTTTGATTTGCTCCATGAAGAGCTGCAGGTGTTACTAGATCCTTCTTTTGGTTCTGGAGAAATATGAGCCCATGACATTGTGCTCAGCTGTGAAAAGTTTAAATGCAGCTCTCAGCTGGAACAAAAAGATTTTCTTGCTTTGGGTTTACAGAACAGTAAAAAACATAACAAAGGATACTTTAGTAATGTATGACTGCCTTGTATAAGTAACTCAGAGCTCATGTTGGAAGTAGACCCAGAAAATGAGGCAACATTAAAAAGACAACAGTTAAGGTATTTTTCCTATATACTTCAGATTTGCAATTTTATGATGTTCAGATATTTGTTACATGTGCTGTTTATCCCACTATGTTCACTAATTAGAATAAACATCTAAGCAAATTTAGCTTGCTTTCCTGTATCTTTATCTTGTTCTACAAATATCCTGTGGAACCTCAAAGAGCAAATAAAATATCTCTGTAATGATTTTAATACTTTCTTAAAAATTAAATTCTCCCTCCACCTCCCAGTTCAAAGGACATTCAGTGTTCATCTGGGCCTCTCTGTCTCACTCAGAGAAAAGTAAAGAGTATGGAAAAAATAACTTGTCCTAACACTGGAGGCAGGAACAATGAAGAGATGTCGCAGATTCTGTGAGTACTTGGTGAATTTTGCGCGTGTTTTACTGAGAAGATGGGTTTTGTGATGGGAGTTTTGTGAAGCAGCCTGTTGGATTCATGAAGGGTGTGGGAAGAGCAGATGTGGGAGGTTTTTCTCTGGAAGGCAGCCAGAGCAGCTCTGGATCAACCCCACTCTTGCACTATACACAAGTGTAGGGTGAGGAGTCTTTATCTCCAGAAATGCCTGGTCTGACCCTGTTTACTCAGCTTGCCTATCACATTTGGCACTGAAATAGGTACCAGAGTCTGCCTGTCCTTTTCATCTGACATATTATGATGCTAAAAAATAAATCCTGGGTGCTGAGCTCCGGCTCCATTCATCAAGTCCCCTCGTGTTTGCAGGAGCAATAGGATCAGTTGAAATTCCTCCAGCATGGATTGTGTTCCTTGGTGTCAGAGGAAGCTCCTCCACTCAAAGCTCTTGCTTTGAGTGACATTTCTCTCCCTTTCTTCCCCAGCTGAGGTCCTGCCACAATCTCTTTTTAATTTCTCTACTGGTAAAAGGTTACCAGTAAAACATCATCACAGCAACAAGAGGAAGAGAGTATAAAATAGACAATTATTGTATTTTTCGTTTAATCTTCTGATATCTGATGGGTTTTCTTCAGCTTGTAGTGTCTATTTGCAAGTCATTAGGTGAAAGAAAGCCAAGTCCTCCTAGTAATGGAGACCAAGGACCTGAACAAGGTCAACATTAAGGCTGAATATTTAACTAAAAGTTGCAGGGTTAACTTTAGGAAAAGTCTATGATTTCAAGCATCTCTGACTTTTTCCTTGAGCATCACTTAAGAGATATTATGGTTGGTATCAGACACGCCTGTGAGGTGAAGTAGCTGAAGGTTTCTTTCACCTCCTTGTCTCATGATTTAAGTGTCCCTCGGTTATCTTTTGCAGGTGTTCTGATTCTCAAAATGCGCAGAAGATGATACCTCTAAGGGCTGCCAGGAGCCAGGGTTTGGTTTTGGTCTGAGCTCATGTGGGGAAGTAGTGAAGATGAAGTAGGGGGATGTCAATCCCTGTCCAGCAGTGCATTAAGAAAGGAAGCAGGTGAGTCCTAGAGCAGGGGTTTCACAAAATCAGAAGTATGGAAGAGCATCTTGCAAGACTGTAACCTTTTTTTATCATTACAGATTACAGTTCTGTGTTGTACTTCCAGCCATGGTGCAAAGACAAATGTTCTTTAAGCAAGTGTTAGGAACATTTCCTCTTTTCCTGATGTGTTTGTTCATCCACCAACTCCAAATAGTGATATTTTAAGTTGCCTTGTTTTTAACAAGCTTAAGTTTAAAACAAGTGACTGAATGTATAATTGCTGAGAATATTCTAAATTGAGATGGTTTGGCTTCTGGAATGAAATCATCTTGTTTCAAATCATATTTAGAAGCTGAAGAAGTTGTGTGAGAAACCTTTATCTTCTGCTATTACAGGATTCTGGAAATAGCTTGATGGTGAGGTGATGTTCCCTTGGAAAGCTGTGGTGCACTTGGAGCAAACCCCCAGACTTCAGGCTACTTGGCAAGGACACTGCAGTCCCCACCCAAGTAGTGCAGCCTGGTGGGAAAAGACAACTTTTCCTTGGCCAGAACAAACACCCAGGATCCAAAAGGGCAGGGGATGAAAAGCAGAAAAGGAGAATCATGGACAGGAATAAGATCTAAGGCTGTACATAAGTTGTCTCACCTTGACTTACAGTCAGGACATGTTATTTTTGGTGGCACCCCAGATCAGTTAAAATGAAGAGATTGCAGCAGCCTCAGCTAAACTTTAAACTGGATCATTTACACACTGCTAACATTAAAAAAATGTGCTGTGTGATTCATGTTATTATTATTATTATTCTGTGATATGCTATTTATTTTATATTGTTCCCACATTTCCCGGTCCTTAAAATACTTTGGAATAACTGCCACCACAAAATTACATGGTTGTGTTTGTCAAGAAATCTAACTGCGAGTATAGCACTTAGGATTTTGGAAGGTGGGATACTACAAGAGAATGCTTGGATTGCAAAAATGCTGAACAATAGAAAAATGAATATTTGTCTCTAAATAACCTTGGTAGACTTCAGAATTCCACAGGGGTGAGGTAAATAAAGCAACAGACTTCTTAGACTTGGGTCTGTCCCAAGTGTTTAAAAAGTTATTCTGGTACATAGAAACCTGACTTTTCAATGCAGTCTTAGGACTTGAAGTAACTTTTTGGCTGTGCCCCTCTGACAATGGGAATTGGCAGTTAAAAGAAGGGTGAGGAGAGGTGGACTGTCACCATTTGATAAGTCTGGGAGCTGCACACATCCGTGTGGATTGCTGCAGTGGTGTGTCTGACCCTCTTTATGGATGGTCACCCCAAATTCTACTCAAATGCACATTTTAACTGAGCTTTGTTGTTTAAAATCACAGGATTTTGTTTTAACCTTGCTGCTGCTCTCAGAAGCCCCCACAAGGCTGAAAAGCTGATCTTTCTTTCCCTCAGTGGAACATGGTGGGCTTCTGTGCTGCACTGCCACAAGTCCTCCCCATCCCATCACCCATGGCAGCAGAGGAAAATGGTGTGAATTCAGCTGAGCTGAAATTGCTGAGTGAAGTGACCAGGCCAGTGCTGTACAGGGTGAAGATTCATATGTTTCTATACTGATGCCTTAGGTTTCACCTTTTCTATTTTTCACATTCTGTGCTGCTTTAGTGTGTAACTCTCAGCTTCACATTAGGGGATGGTGAGCTCTCTGCACAGAGCAGGGAGACAAAACAATTCCTGCTCCAGCTGGGCACCAAGGACAAATGATCCAAATCTCAGGCCCAAGAGCACAAACAACGTGGGCTGGAGAGAGAAAAACAAGCAGGATGGGACTGCATGGGCTAAAGCTGGAATGGGACAATGAACTGCAATGTGCCCATGGAGCAGAGCTGATCACAGTGAGAGCCCCCGGGAGCGCTCGTGCATTTTGGGACCATTTGGGTTCATCTTGGGTGCAGCCCTGGCTGGGCTCTGGTGCTGCCCAAGGTGGATCCATGGAGGAGATCCTTTGAATAAATCCCTGCTTTATTCTGTAACTCTGTTCAGCCTCTGTTCTAGGTCAGCCTTGATAAGGCATCAATACTACTGAACATCTCTGGGAACAGCAGTTCTGCAGGGAGCCTGTGGGGTGTGCATCCTTTGGAAGCACAAGAAATCCTCTGACAATATTAAAAAAGCACCATTCAGCCAGGGCCAGGCTGGAGGAGCGGGGGGAGTAACAACTGAACTGATGGCAATGACATCTGGAAACTGCTCCACCGAGTGCAGGATGAGCTTTCCAGAGGGGAAGGAGCAGGCATGGATGTGGTGCTATGGTTCTGCAGGCAGCAGAACCTGCTTTTGGCACAAGCTCTCTGTAATGGCTATTCCAATGCTTTATCTCACAGCTAATGTGTACAGCACAGCAGATGTGAAGATTAGGTTTCAAATGCAGTAAAATGGTTTACAAATCTGCCCAGTGTACTGAACTGCTTCTCTTGCATTGCTAGGGATGCTAATTTAATAATGCATCTCCTAATGCAAACCAATGAGCTTCCCCTCCAAACCCACTACTACCACCATGTATTTTTCAGCCATGGATTGTGGTTTACCTCTGTTTTGAAGGCACGAGGCATTATCTATGTAATGAAATGAATTTGTGATATATTCACTGGGGCAAATGGCTCAGGATAGTCCTAGTTAGTGGTTGCAGATATGAATACATTTGTCCTGAATGTAAAACTGCTGCCTGACATCCTCAGCATGGCATACAAACTCAGGCTTTACCTCTGTAGTTAGGCTGGACCCTATTAACATTCCTAATCACATCAACCCTGAAGCTGGAACTGTGTTTTCTCCTCTTACAAGGGAGAAAAATGAAAAAGTAAAGTTGAAATGAGATAGACAAACTAGGAGAAGGCCCCTCAGAATTCTCATCTTCAAACCAGTACTTGGTATCTCAACCCTTTATATGTGTCACAGGAAAGCATCTTGGGTGCTCTGAAATATATTTTATTTTGGGGAATGTAGTTGTGATTCCAAGAAAGACATTTGCACTTATTTGACTCTTCTAAGCAAAAGGATGAATTAGATGTAAAAAAACCAACAAAAAACCAAAAAAACAAACCAAACAAAACAACCCAAAACAAAACAAAAAACCAAAACAAACAAAACCACCCAAAAAAAAACAACAACAAACTCACCAAAAGAAAAAATCCCAATGAAAAGACAACCAAACAAAAAAACTTGGTCATCACAAAATGGAGTTTGGTGGTTATTTCTAAACAATGAACTCCACAACTAAATATCAGACTAGAGATGGACTTATAAAAGCATGTCAGATGCTTAAGCCCCAGAGGAAACATGGAACAGGGAGCAGGGGAAAAGTGTGGGCATGATGATGGATCCATACTAGAGGAAAAAAAATAATGCTGCAGTAGTTGGAGTCTTCTTTCTCTTGGAAAAAGCAGTAGACAAGCGAGGTGAAAATTCAATTTGATAATCCCATAAAAATCTTTATCTGGTGTTCAGGTCTCTATGGGTTTTAGCCAAATTGTGCTCTATACGCACCTGTTGATCATGTAAATGCTGTTGGATGTTCTTTCCAGGATACACTGCACCAGCTTCTGGATCAAACATCCAGGGCTTTTAGGCAAGCTGTTCTGAAATCCTGAAATTAATATCAGAGACCTTTCCAACTGTAAAGAGTTTTGTTGGCACTAGTCAGTTCTGCTTGGATTTCTCCCACCATTCTGGCCCTCAGCTGCCTGCGGCTGGTTAAAGTGGTCGTTTGTAGCTGTTGCACTGTTAGCTTCATTACTTTACGTGGGGATTAAGTGTGTGGTAAAGTAGTTACTTGAGGGCTTGATGTTTATGGGAGCCAGAATAGAACATAACAATGTTCCAGCACCCAAGCTGGAAGCTGCCTTCCCTTGGATTCCTGGCAGGTGAGGTCTGGGATGTGTGTTCAGCAGTTTGACACGGCTCTAAATGGATGTTAGCACTACTCAGTCTGGCCTGAACGCTTGGAGAGGCATTGCAGCACACCAAGACATTTGCAGATGTTTTTATCCTCACTCGTTTTATGATTTGTACTTTGTGTTAGTGGCTCTGTTATGACTTGTTTAGAGAATTTGAATTTATGGTTGCATTTTGCAGGAATGACAACACTCTGCTCAGTTCTGTCTCAGTTTACCACAGTTTTAAACATTTTGCCATTAGTGAGCAAGGGGTGAGAGAAGGGAAGTGCTGGTTCAAGAGAGGCATAACTCAGCAAATTTCTAATTTGCTTGACTCTATAAAGCCATTAAACAGTTTTTCCTTTTCACAGGAAGATCCCATGAGTTTGATTTTTTTGTGGAATCTATCAAGCTCAATTCCTCTATTTAACCTTATTTAAATATATTTACTTACTTCCCTTTGGCCATTAAAATTTGTGGTTTTATAGGTTTTTTTGTTTAAAAAGTCACCATTTAAAAAATCAAAACAACAAAAACCACACTCAACACAACAAAACCCCCAAATGCACTAACAGTTCCTCACACTAAATAGGGACCATGGTGTGTAGCAGGTCCTCCTGTCTAATGGCTTTTTGTTGAAATGAGGAAGATTGTGCTTTTTTTTTTTTTTTTTCCACACCTGTCACAGATCAACTTTATTTCCCAAACCCAGAGGGATCCTGAGAAAATACAAAGATGGGACCTTGTTTTTCATCGAGTCTGTGGTACAGGGCTTTGTAAGATAATTCTTCATCCACATCACTCAGAGACCTAAATTCAACTGTTTTTTCCAGGGTTGCATTGTTGTCCAGTGCATTCTCCCCTTTTTAAATTTCAAACTTTTCTACCACTTTCAACCTTTCTTTTATTTTTAGTTCCTTTTGTACCCACTCTGTGTGTTGCCAGTTCTGCTTTGAAGTCCTTTGCTGTACTGTCAGGACAGAGATTTATTTTGCATGGCTTCTCTTAACTCTCTTGCCTCTGCGAGGATGTGGCAATACACACCTCTGGCAATCCGTTCTCAGATATTGCTTTTAATTTTGCCATTACATACTTTATATATAGCTGTCTGGCCGCTGTTATTTCCTCTGGAATCCCTTCAGCTGGGTCATTTCTTCCTGGGAGCTGGTGGAATTCAATGCTTTTGCACAGAGGGTGGCTGTGACAAAACTGTCTCCAAGAGCTCCCTCTTACAGTGGGGTCTGTGGGGTCAAGCTTTTGCATGTGCCTGCAGCCTTACTGATCCTGCCAGATTCCCCACAGAGCAGCCCCTTTGCCTGGAGCTCCTTGGAGAACAGTGACCAAGGAGTGAGGCATGACCCCCGCTGCTCCCCCACTCTGTTGCCTGAGCACCAAACTCTGAATCTGCGCTGACATTCCCATGTTTCATCATCCCTTTGTGTTTTAGGTGCATTTTCTCAGACTGATGGCTATTTGATCTCCCCCTGGTGTCCCGTTACCTCTGGGTTTGCTGGAGACAAAGAGGCACGAGGAGTTAACACCAAAAAGTTCCCGTATAATCCATCTTGCCTTATTCTTCAGTCTGACTACAGCATATAAGGAAAATGCAGAGAAGAAAAATCTGGCATCCATAGGGGATACCCTGAAAAGGTCATTTTTTGTGTTTGCCTGCCCTGCTGTTTTGCAAAAGCACTCAAGCGTGTTCACCTCACTTATATTTGGAAACCTTTGACTTTTATATTCAGTTTTCCTTTGTGTCTTCCTACAGCTCAGAAAAAGTTGTCAGAGATCCTGGAAGATGGCATCTCTGAGTCGTGGGACTGAAGCTAATGGAAGCCTCGTGCTCATGTCAACAAAGTGCTTCTGTTCCCTGTGACCCACCTGGGAATGCTGCAGATTTATGGCTTGGTGTGGCTCCTCACAGGAGAACCAATCCAGCTTTGCAGCTGCAGCTGGGCCTGGGAGGAAATCTACACAAGATTCATTTTACCTGTAAGTTTTTCATATTGCCATTTATTTGAAATTCACTTATCAAAGTAACACTAAGCACTGGTGATGGATTGTTTATTAAGGAATCTGATATGGCAAATCGTTTAAATATTTGTGATGTATGAAGAAAAGCATGTTTGAAATAAGCCGAGGAGCTCCACAGGGGGAAATACATAGTAAATAGTAGCACAAAAAGGTGGAAGCAGGTAAGGGGGCCAAAAATAGAAATAAAGAAATAAGTAAGTATTTATAAGCCTTGTTTGCTCTCTCTTTTAACTAAGGGCTCTAAGCAGTTCTAAAATTCTAGTGTCTGTGAGTTGGTAGGTCCCAGGCTGCTTCTGGAATCTGGAAATCCCCCACGGATACAGACCTCCATGGTCTCCCTGCCTTGACAAAATCACTTCATATAAATCACTCAAAGTACAGATAACTTAAATTTTCCAACAGGTAGAAAAAAAACCCCAAACCCAGGTTTCCTTTTTTAAAAAATTTTAGATTTAAGCAAAACATTGAGATAACTTCACACAATAACTTCACTACAGTAAGGTCACGTAAATTAATAATATTGAGACATTTCCTTTTATCCTATCATTGCTATGTAAAAGAAATTTCAAAATACTCCAGTTAGTAAGACTAAAACCTTTGCTGCAGAAAACTTTGTAGCCAGGCCATTTGCTTCCATTTTAAGAATGCTGGAAAAATATTCCTCTTCTTACACCAGGGGAAGAAAATATTGTGGAAATCTATTTTTTGTTAAAGGTCTCACTCTGAACAAATATATGTTACTGAGGGAAAAATTCTGACCAAAAGACATTTATTTACAGGTAACTTTCTCCCAGTAAATAAAAAAATGTAAGTTTTGATGCATTGGCCTGACAATACCAAGGATCTTTATCTACCTGCAGACTTCAACTGCTCGCCAAGCCAGGTAGGTATTTCCAGCAATGTCAAACCAGTGGAAAATATGGAATAGCATATACAGTCCAAAGGAAGCAGAGAAAAAGTGCTCTTCTGTGCATTTCTACCAAGGTCCAAGGGCTAGTTTGGACTTAGCTTTTCTTGCTTATTTTTTCTTGCTTATCTCAATTGCTGACTGCTGGTGTTGGACTTCTGTCCAACTCTGATGCACACATGAATGCCACGCAATTCTTGGGAATGTGGCTGCTGTGTGGACATCAAAACTAGGAGAGAGAGCCTTGCTTTAGAGCTGAGCTCCCACAGAGTTGTAAAACAATTATCACAACAGCTTTTTAATTAAAACAGTAGAATTTGGGATGTTCAGAAGCTTGGGGACGTGCCATATGACATGAGTCATCTGCTGGCCCCACTTCAGGTATAAACTCTTTGTAAGAAAAGGCAATTAGGACATGGTAATGGGTGGTAATTAGACCCAGCAATAGGTACCAGGTGCTGCTCATTCATGCTCTTCTCATGCTTCTAACACAATACCACCCCATTAGTGCAAGGGGGTGAAATGTAACCTTGTCTGTAGCTTGGGAGAGACTGAATGCTAGTACTTGACCCAGAAAACACACGAGCCCTGATTTGCACCCTAAGCCCTGGCTTGCAAGAGAAAAGAGCAATTAATTGTTTCAAAGAGAAGAACCTCTCTTACCTCTCTTACCTGCTGCATTGCTGCAATAGGAGTCCATTACCTCTGGGATTGAACAGCCGCAAAACTGAGGAGAGTAAGAAGGAAAGCAGCTAGGAAACCATTCCCTCTAAATAATTCAGTGCCTTTTGCTTGCTTTTATCTGGCATCCATTGTGGGCTGTTTATTTTTATTCCCTCCTAGGGGGTGTTGCATCCAGGAGTGTCCCATCCCTCTTCATTGACTCATGCTCCCACTGCTTTAATGGCACCTGCCTGCTTCGCAGTTGGCTTCAGTATTGTGGTCTGTAGCTCCAGTCTTAATGTCATCTGCAAACCAGCCAGGCATGAATCATACCAGGAAAACACAGGCTAGTGCTTGCTGCTGGGATTGAGGCTGGGGCTGGGTTCATTAGGAAAAGCCCCTGGAAGTGCTGGGAGAGATGTGCAAAGAGCCACAAATAACAGGAAGCCTCACAGCTGGAATATTGACCAGGACTGTTTTGGAAGCAATATCTTCTCAAACCCAGAGGATGAGGGATGTCAGAGGTGTACAAAGAGTTCTTTGTGAATCCCAAGTTGCCATGTGGGTGAGCAGCAGAGCAGACTGGGTAACAGAAGCTCTGCTGTTGTTTTAGCCCCTCAAAGGCAAAATTTAAAACAATTACTAGGATATCTTCAAAAATTAGCACCACCAGGTATGTTTTAAATAATGCATTGGAAAAAGATGTGTTTATCATTGATTTCAGATCTGATGGCAGACTTTGTCCCCTTTCATATTTCTAGTTGGATTGTTCAATGTTGTAGCAGCTGTGTCATCTCAGCCTTTGTCTAATGATACTGCTGAAATTTATTAAAATTTTCATTTAAAAGGCCAGTTTTCTGTCTGTCACAAGGGTAATAATGCAAGAAGTTTATCACCAGCATTTTTCAAAGAATTACACATACCTGCCCTTTCCAAACAATTCAGCAAGAGAGTTTTGTTGTATAACTTATATTCTGGTTTTGTGACATATTGTGGAAGCAAAAATTCTTGCCATTTAAAAACACACTCTTCTGTTTCATAAATCAAACCCATAATTTAGTGGAATCTTGAGATGCCTTTGGGTAGAAGCCTACTTTTGTTGGAATGCATTTTTCTCCCTGAAGCACAAGGGAAAAAAAAAAAAAGCATTATTTTGCCATCACTATCAAATTTTTCAAACCCAGCAGTTTTTAATTCAATATCTATGTGATGTCATCATAACCCAGACCTCTGAGAATCCAATATAATGCAGTTTTAGGTGAGGACTGTCCAGAACTGCAGCACTTGGAGTTTAGCTTTTCCCAAACTTCCAGAAGACTCAGATCCAATGACTGTTGCTTGGGTTTTCTTATGTCTGGGGGAAGATCAGATACAGCAGTGTTTTTTTCTTTGCTTTGCCTCTGCCCAAATCCTCCAAATACAATCATAAGACACAACAGGACAATGCAGCCGCAGGTTTGGTGTTTTGATGAAACACTGGAAAAGCCCCAGGGCTTTTCTGTATGGGGATCTCAAACCTGTGTCTCTAGGAGGCCTCCAGCTCCTCCTTCACACAGACAGTGGATTACCAGTAAGTTTGTAAAGTAGCCAGGGGAGTGCTGTCCCACACAGTACTTTGGGGTGGGAAAAAAAGGCTTTAATCCCTCCTTTCCACAGCATACCATGATGTGATTTGTCAGGCAGCATGGACAGATTGGAATTTTGTGAGACATGGTGGATGTCTGGTGGTAAATCAGCTGTCAGATCCAGGGAAACTCGGGGACAGTTTTGTCTGTTGTAGGAACAGTTTTGCAGAGTATGAACAGGCTTCAGTCTCACAGGACAAAGTAGCTGGTCCACTGAAGGGACATTCCCAATATATTACATGCTAAAATCATCCTGCTGTTTTCCTTTTCCTTTCTGGTCCTCCACACACAGGGAACTAGAAAGCCTGTGATGCTGAAATCCACCGAACTCCAGCTTCAGCAAACAATAAAGCTCTTTTTATTCCTTGATTTTTCTCATATTGTCAATTTCTATGAGTAAAAGTAATTCTGCCATCATTTAAATCATTGGGATATGTGGTAGTCAATGCCAGTAATCTATTGTGTTTACTCTCTTCTGGCATTCTGCTTTTGAAGTTTCTGAGCCAATGCAGTTCTTGCTTTAAAGACAAACTGAACAGTTTCGTAACACCTTCCTTACCCCTTTGTAGAGAAAATTGAAAATGTATCACAGAGGCTGTGGCCACAAATTTGTTTGACTAAAAATTACCCAGGAGTTGTTAAATAGTGAATGTTAACAGTTAAATGTTGAATAAAGTGAGAAGAAAACAAAAAATAACCACAAAAATTGACCCCTTATTTTCTCAGCAAGGAGCAACCCCATCAGATGTTATTTTCTCTTAAGAGCCAGGTTTGACCTGAGCAGATGTTGCATCTTCCAGAGCCTCTTGCTAAAGGGGTTTCTGTCAGTACATCTTCACAGGGCTTATGGCTGAGCTTTCTGTGGCAAATTTCTCTCTTAAGCCCAACTAATGTGAATCAGAGAAGGGTTAAGGTTGGAAGAACCTCTAAACACCGTCTTGCCCATGTGGTGTCACCTGGAGCAGATGGGCTGGACACTGCTTGGCCACTTGTTGAGGCAAGATGATCTGAGAATAAAAACAAGAGGGACCTGGAGAGGATAATGCTGCTTCTGTGTCCCCTTCTCTCTGTCTCCTGCTTAGGGTCAAGGGAAGCAGAGGAGCACCTGAAGGCTGAAAGGAGCTCAGGCAGTAACAGGGGAGCCTCTGGGCAGTGCCTGGTGATGCGAATGGATGAGCCACGGAGGGCTGGCTGGGAGATCAGGGGTGGGGGTTGATGGGGCAGCCTGGCCTGATCGGTCACAGGGTCTGATTAACTGGCTGGAGGCATGTCTGGGAGCCCTTGAGCCAGCACCGAGCACGCCCTACAGCTCTTGGGAGCTCTCCCGTGGGCTGCTCTGTTGTGCTGCCATTGCTTAAGGTGCAGGGAAAAGCTGTTTCAAAGGATTTTTATTTAGCTGCTCTACATGAGCTTTTTCTCTGCCTACATTTTAATGCTTGACAGCTGAGCTTTTACAAGTTTTTGGAGCCATTAATCAGAGCAAGCCTTTGCAATGTATATTTGAGAATTTGTATGGCACTGGTTTAAATTAAAGGCTAAGGCTTACTTTTGAGGCTGCTTTTGGCCTCTTTCTGTAAAGCATGGAGCTGTGTGTTATTGTTCTAAGAACCCATAATTAATAGCAAATGTTTGCAAAATGCTAAGGGTTGTTGCTAGGGTGCTCCTTCAGGCTGGGATGTGTGAGAGATTGTTAAACCTAATTTAGATCTATTTCAAAACCTGTTTTCTTAAGCTGCAAGTATAGATAATTTTTAGGCAGTGCAGTACATTCTGACTTTTCAAATGGCCAATGGGAATAAAGGCACTCCTTCAGGAACAGGTGTGACTTTGAGTGAGGAAAAATGAAGCTCCCATTCTTTGAAGTAATTTACTGGGGAATCAGGCAGGAGAAAGGAAACAGGACTTCAGACCTAGGCTGTTTTTCTTTTCCACAGAGGTGTTGAGTCTTTTGCCCAGAACCCCTTCAGATTTCAAGCTATTTTTTCAATTCACACAGGGATCAGATGCGTATTTTTATTTGTTCTGAAGGTCAATGGTAACTTTTCTAACCAAGAGTAAAAAAGTTATTGAGAAGCATTAAACCATCCCCTAAAAATATCTCTCTCTAACATTATGTGCCTCTTGAACTTATACATAAAGTTGTGTGTAACAATGATTGCTTTTCACTATGTTTGATACCAGATTTTGGGAGACCCATGTCAAAGGTGCTCTGTTTTTTGCCAGAATATCTCTGAATGCATTTTGATGCACAGTGCCCTCTCTCCTGAGGCACTCTGCCATCAGTGGTGACTCTTGGTGGAGTTTTGGGGCTACCAGAGGTGGTGATGGGGAGGGCAGGAACCTCTGCAGGACCTGGATCTGGTGCCTCACCTTCAAGAGGAGCCTGGGGGCAAGGAGTGCCACCAAAACTCATCCTGGCAGCTGGGTGACTGTGGGGAATCCAGGCAACACCTTCCCCTTTTCTGTGGATATCTTGCTGAGTTAAGGTCTATTGTCCAATATCTCCAGATGTGGGAGCAGAGGAGGAGGAGGATTTGTGTGTTTGGGGTGAATCAGGCATTGATCCAGCCCAGACTGGAAGGGTGCCATCAATTATGGTCCTTTTCACAAACAGGGACTGGCAGTGTGACTTGAGCACTGGGTTTGGCCTAAAAGAGGAAGGTGTCTGAGCTTTGGTTCAAAGGCTATCAGCGTGGAGACAGGTAGAGAGGCACTTTAAAACTTTAATGGGTCTGAGGTGATTTTCATTAGACACCTATGGCAAAATCATGGCAAATAAGAGTGTTTCAGAGGCCAGGAACACGAGTGAGATTCAGCGTGCAAGCCCCAGCTAAGGAGCTTGGATACAGAAGGAGCACCAGGGAATCGGAGCTGCTTCAGTTCACTTCAGCCACCATTGCATGCACAGCGATTTTCTCCCACCAAAACCTGGATGAAAGGCCAGAGAGGGGAACATTTAAGTAAGCACCTAATTTGCATTTGCACAGCACTTACTGTGTGTGCTGGACTGCACCCAGCTCCCTGTGCCCCTCGCAGGATGGCAGGCTCTGGATTGTGGAACAGCAGGGACACATTTGTGCTCCTTTAGTTTTCTATGTAAATGTATGTGTTGTGTGTTAATCACAGGGGCACGTGGTTACATCTGTATGTAAATGTATGTGTTGTGTGTTAATCACAGGGGCACGTGGTTACATTTGTATGTAAATGTATGTGTTGTGTGTTAATCACAGGGGCACGTGGTTACATTTGTATGTAAATGTATGTGTTGTGTGTTAATCACAGGGGCTCGTGGTTACATCTGTATGTAAATGTATGTGTTGTGTGTTAATCACAGGGGCTCGTGGTTACATCTGTATGTAAATGTATGTGTTGTGTGTTAATCACAGGGGCACGTGGTTACATTTGTATGTAAATGTATGTGTTGTGTTGTGTGTTAATCATAGGGGCACGTGGTTACATTTGTATGTAAATGTATGTTTTGTGTGTTAATCACAGGGGCTCGTGGTTACATCTGTATGTAAATGTATGTGTTGTGTGTTAATCACAGGGGCTCGTGGTTACATCTGTATGTAAATGTATGTGTTGTGTGTTAATCACAGGGGCACGTGGTTACATTTGTATGTAAATGTATGTGTTGTGTTGTGTGTTAATCATAGGGGCACGTGGTTACATTTGTATGTAAATGTATGTTTTGTGTGTTAATCACAGGGGCACGTGGTTACATCTGTATGTAAATGTATGTTTTTGTGTTAATCACAGGGCCATGTGGAAGTGTCTGTGCACAAGGAGAGAGGGTTGTTGTGCTCCTCAGGAGACTTAAGTGGGCTGATTAATTCCTTATTGTACTCCAGCTGCGTGGGCTGGTGGATTGTTGAGCTGTGGTGTACAGCCCCTTCCAAAACCCTGCTTTCTTCTGTGTCATATCACCATGCACATCCACTTGAATCAACAGGGATGATGGGAGGATGTCACTTACAAAGAGTGCCAGAGCTGAGATCTTTCCCCTGTCTATTCCTCCTCTTCTTTGTTTCTTCATTTCTAAACAAAAATAGTTCAAAAAAACAAGTTCTTTCACTTTCAGAGTAGGAGGAGAAGCTGATTAGATGTTTAAAGTTTGGCCATTTGAGATGCCATTAGAGTTTTGTCTTGTGGGGTTTTTTGGTGGTTTTTTTTTTGGTTTTTTTTTTTTTGTTTTTTTTTTTGTTTTTTTGTTTTTTGGGTTTTTTTTTTTTTGCCACCTGGCTTCTAGTGCTCTTGGCTCCAACTAAAAGCTTTAACATTTTGCCCTGAAGTCTGTGATCAAAGCTGAAGAGCTTGTCTACATTTAGAAATACTTTTATCTTTAAGCTCACAAGTCAAATCAGTACTATTATATCTACTTTTTTATTGAGGAACAGAAAAAAAAGGCAGCAGGATTTCCCCAGGGTACATAAAGCTGTGATATGGCCCATTTGCAAGTAAGCAGGACAGACTTAGCATCAGGTTGGGTTTTCATTCTGGAAGAACACTCAAGTCAGACTTAAAACTTGTTCCAGAGTTTTTGTTTTTATTTTATTTTTTTTTCTTCTGTCTTCCCTACCCCTCTTTCAACTACCCTAATGAAGGATCAACAGTAACCACCTGGATTTAAAGTCCTTCTTTCACAGATGTTAACTATCAAAATGTTGATTTCCAGGTGAAGTCACCTGATTGACATGTTGCTGCTAATTGAAGAGTCAGAGGTATTAATTGGACTCAGACACAGTGAAATGCTTCTCTCTAAGCCATGAAGTCTACAAAGAGATCCCAATTTCTCTTAGAACAAGTGGTAACTTAATTTTTATTGCCTCTATGAACTGTCAGTCGGATGTCGGTCATTGGGATGGGTATATAAACTGAACTAGTAGTTAGAAACTAAGCAAAAACATCAGACTGATGCATCAAGAGTTTGGAGTTAGTTTCACTGAACCTGTAGGAATAGTTTGTGTTTCTAAGCTGTGTTTTCATAAAGCTTTGGTTCAGTGGCCTGTGTAGTACTGGTCTGGGACTATCTGATGTAGCTATGACGTTGAAAAGCTGCAGCCAGAACAAAACTTGGTAACTTTGGGAAATGGTCTTTTCTCAATTTATTTCCCTTTAGTTGGGGACAGAGCTTGGCTTTTAGCTGGATGTGAGTGTGGATGTTTTTTGAAAAATGTCATCTTCTGTATGTGACTTGGCTTCTTTATTTATCTTGGACTTGTGAGAAGATGTTTCACTGGCAGAAGTGAAAATAAATGGGAGGTAAGAGACCACCACTTGGAGGAAAGTACCAGAAGATAAAAGTTATAAAACTGATTCTGCTTCCTCAAATATAACTTCTCAAAATGTGCACATGCTGAAAAGAATTTGTATGGCTTGTGCCCCAACTGAGTGAC